>NC_051431.1:17490929-17575889 GCF_001649575.2 Kryptolebias marmoratus
TGCAAATCTTCTACAAATCAGCTTCTGTTCCACTTTTTGCATCTTCATTAAACTTCAGCTGTTCAGCATATCTTCAGCCGCTTTCAGCAAAATCATTCAGCAAAAAAAGCATTCACACTGCATTTTCGCAGGAAATGCAACTTCTCTAGTTTGTTCATACATTTCCACAGAACCCAACCCTAAAAGATCTGAATTGTCCCTTTAAAAATATTTTTCATAGCAGACATTTTGACAATAATATGTGAACACAGATATAAGTTAACTGCTTAAATTTGATTAAGACTTAAGGTATCATGGGGCAGTTTTAGGGGTAAAACGGAAGTTTCCCTATTGAATGATTAGTGGATATTTTCATTTTTTTATGTACTGTTTACGATTTTAAAGCAGCAGAGCCTCACTTTATATAGTTAGTGTCGTATGTTTCTGCTATGCGAGGCCAAAGTTGCTCCTGCGAAAATAAAACCACTAATTTGGAATAAAAAATACACATGACATTAAAGATTTCGACGAGAACCCCACGTTTTAGGTTGACGGAAGGACACCCGGTGCTCGTGGCCGAAATTCCCACGGCGCCTGAAAGCACCACAAAGCCTCCATGACTCAGGCGGGGGAACAGGTACCTCCACCTGCTGGCGAGGGTGTTAACTACATCCAGGCGGAGCAACACATCCTTCAATAGCGAGCGGACCACAGCGAGGACGCACAGAGAGGAAAGCCCGTGCAAACCCGACAGATGTGAGCGGGACTACGGCGGGAGAACAGGCAGCAGCAACGACGGAGAACCAGCGACCGTGCTAATATGTGGCAACCCGCGTCGGAGCGATTACAGGTAGGACGTTTCAGGGTACGCTTCACGTCGACGGGGCAGCCGTAAATTACAGGGGGGGTTCAGCCGCGGTGGGAGCTACAGAGACCCGCCGTGATAATGTGCGTGGCTGCAGCCTGCTCCGGTCATCCCCGAGCGGCACGAACTCTGGCTCCACGTGTTAGTATTAATATTAAAAAGAGTAAAAAATAAAATTAAATAAACGTGAGGTCGTTGCTTTGCTTTGCGCCCAATTCTTCAGGTTTTTTTTTTTATCCACGTTACGCAAGCAGGAGTGCACCAGACTGTGCCTCCTGCGCTGCATCCCTGTGCTAATCCACGTCAATACACGCATTTTAAAATGATATTTAAGACCATTTGGTCCAGTTATGTGCAGCGCGAGCCCCGCTGTTGTTACCCCATATTTCTCTTCTTGCTGCCCCATTAGGGCGTTATGACCCCTGCTTTCCTTTCTAATTACGTGTCATATCAACTAAAGTGCTCGGTGACCTGTTTAAAACACCCCATTCAAGAAACCAGTTTGATGTCCAGAGGGGGGAGTATACGTATTTCCAATGTGACGTCACACTTCCGGACACTCCCCCCTCTGTCGTCGCCATTGCAATAGACAGCAGAGGAGACATTTTTGACTGTAGTCGCAAATGGTTGTTTCATGTCGGGCTGGAGGACGTTCTAACCGCGCAGATGCTTCGGCAAAGTGCAGTTTCTGCCGCATTCCCAAAATCAGGAAATATGGAGGACCCCTAACCGAGAGGCTGGGTGTGGATCGTCGGCGAGCCTGGCCGGAGAACGTGTACCGCAAAGATCGGCCTTCGAATCTCTAGAACCGTTAGAGTATAATTGTATGTGTGCTAGAATGACCAGTTTCAAGGTAACTCGGCTACGCTATGTACGAAACACCAAATCTAATGTTACGGTTAAAGAATGAAACTGAAAGTTAAAAGGTTTTGTCACTGATGCAACAAATCGCACAACAATAAAAACCGTTATGGTTGACTGATCGTTATGAATAAAGCGCTGGTGCCATTTTAGTTCTGATTCTTCTCTGTAAACACACTGTCAACAACGTACACCTATGTGTACATGTATGGTATTGTTATTATTTACTCTGCCAGTCACCAGAACTTCATTAACATGGAGAGTTCGGACATCCCTTACAAATCTGTTGAAACGCTGACTGTAGGAGTTCATTGCTTTCAGGCCACGTAGCTCCTCCATGGCGTAGGCACTCTTCGTGTACACGAAATAATTAACAATGTCGTAGTACGAGATGGGCGGCAAATTGCCGGGCTCGTCCAACATTTCCTCTTTTTGCCCGTCACACGGGTTCAGTCCCGACAGCAGCGATCTTCTGCGCCTATCTTTCCCTCGCACGCCGGTCAAGAGTGAGTAAATACCTGGGTTTGGCTTGCTTTGGAGCCGTTATTGTCAAGCGTTTACCTACCGACACGGCGAGAGTATGTCTTCCGGCCGAGAGTTGTTTTAACTGTGTGTGAGCCGTGCAGCGACCCTGGCTTCACGTCTCCTGCAGACGTAATGCTCTCCAGATGTCGGCCTGCCGAACTGCCTGCCAAGTGAACTTGCACAATCTTGTCTCCTACTCAGCCGTCAAGAGGATGGAATAACAAATGATTAAGAGCGAGCGCGCCGGGTTTTTAGCCCTCAATTCAGATGTGGAGCTAGGGCCCGCTTTAAATTATCCCTGTAAAAACACACACGGTCTACGTTTCAGGTATAAAACGTCAGTAAACGAGCCGCCACGATTCTTTTCTTTCTTTTTTTTTTTAGTTTTTTTTTTTAGAAATACTCAATGTAATCCTCAAATAAGTGTCATATTTTCCTTATCTGGCTGCTCCTGGAAGTTTGGAGTCTGCATGAAAGAAAGTAAATCAGCCACCTTTTGCCAGCTGAAGAGATATCAGACAATCGTTGTACTGAGCTCACATTTTATTTAGCCTGCGCTTACATTTAGTTCCCCTTCCTTGCAACAGGCCACGCCGCGGTGACGTCACAGTTTTTGCAGTCTAGCCGCCATATTGGAAGACAAGCGTCAATGCACACGGAGAACACAGAAGAGGATTTTGCGCCATTTTTTGCTGTTTGAATAGGGCTAACAGAGGTAAAAAGCAAAGTCCAGCGTTGTTTTAAACCCGCGCACTTCCAGAGCGTGTATGTGCACGTGAAGCCACACTACAACCAATGAGCATGGAGAACACAGGCAGACCGCTTCAGGACCTTCTGCTATGATTAAAGTCTGTAGGTAATCAGTAGTTGTTTACTTAATGCTTACCCTGGCTCTCCCTATGTGGTAACAACTCCTCTCTAGTAATTGCATACCTGAAGACTTTTGTATGCCTTGAGGTCTTCACATGTGAACAAGCTCCAATTTAAAACCAGGTAATTTACTTTCTAAGGACAGGAAGTCGACGGAAGTTGTTTCGGATCTTTTGTCCATTTCCGCACATGCTCGTCTTCGTAGGGGTCAAAGTTGATCCGTAACTTCAACTCTTGCTTCTATCGTTGCTCGTCAGCTGGCTCATACTGTCAAAGTGGTCTGTACGACCATGTATTTCAACACAACGCTCAGTAGTGCTTCAAACTGAACGTCCAAAACTTATTTCTTAGTTATTATTTGATTTATTTGTCAAAGATTATGGGCGTACATTATGTTTGCTGTAACAGTGCAGGTGTAGGAGATGCAGGTTTGATGAGCATTGGCTGAGCCGAAATATTGTTCACATCAATCCAATAGGACCAGGATAAAATATAAAAACAAAGATTAAAACTGTTCTGAAACCCATAGGTCCAGTAAATTTATGGTTTGTTACTTTGAGGGACTACACGCAGAAAGTTTGAACTTGTTGATTCTTTTCTCCTCGTATTTTAAGTCAATGACAAACAAACTAACTGTAAAAATACATATATAGTAATCTAGATAATACCCATAACCCATAATGCAATTTGACCAAAACTAACTACGGTGTGAATCTATCCTCTCATATGGGTAGAATATTCTTAGTGTGCACCATCAGGCCCTGAAAAAAATACCCAGTGACACAATATAACATGCAAGCTGTTATGTATCAGCACCTTGGACCACCACCATTTTATTTTTACATCTCTAACATAATAGCACCCTGAAGTTATTAAGCTTCGAACAGAAAAACAAATCTTATAGCTGTGTTGTTAGGTTTGAGAAAGCTACTAAATCCCAGACTGCATGGATTACTGTGCAGCTAATTACAGCGTCTGACGTCCACCATCTTTGGACAGCTTGTGGCAAAAAATTCTCCGCTTAAAGGTGTGAATGAGCCACAGCAGAAGGAGGGGCCATTAAGGCAGGTTAAACCTCAAACTCTGGAGAACTATCTGGAAATGTTTTTTTTTTAATCAAACTTGTAGTACTTGGATAAGAGTGTCCTTGTAAAGTCCCGTCAGTTCCACATTATTGGTTTTTCTTGTTTCCACAAACTCTAGCATTCATTTTGAGAATGAAACTTGGCATGAGAAAAGGATGATGGGAAGCATCCAGATCATCACACATCTTCTCTGTATGAATAAACAAAGAACGACTTGTACAAGTGTCTGGATTTGGACGACTGCAGCACTGCGCACATAAAACCGGATAAAGTTCATTTCAGAGGTGCAGTTTAGAAATGTTTCGCACGTACAGTGGTCCATGTTTTCAACCAATGAGAGCAGCTGAGAGGCGCTCTCTGTGTCAGGGTTTCTGTCACATAAATCTCAACCAAAAGGACGTCATGCTTCACGCGCGGCGCAATCATTCCACGCTGGAGTTATTGTATTGTTGTGACTCTGTCTTGTAAGGAGCGTTTAAGTCAGCATCCAAGTTGTGATTGTGATTGCGGGGGTGATCTGTGTGTTTGAAGGAGTTGTGCGTTTGATCCCCAGAGTTTGGCTTCTTCCAGCTTACCTCCTGGAGACCGGTTGCGGTCGAAAGACGATAAAGTATTTGGCCTGGGTCTCCGGTTAGTTTCAAAGCTTAGAAACGTTTATTAGCCAAGTTTAAAAAGGCAAAAATATTACAATTTTAAAAGGTCAGCTCTGGTTGTTGTATGAAAAAATTAGTTGGATTAAAAGTAGTTTTTTTTTTTTTAAATTTAGTATTAGTGAGAGCTTTAAACAACATTATAAAACAGCCTAAACATTAAACATTTGGTTACAGAATCACAGCCATAACTGGCCATTGCATGCTTAGTAACCATGGCAACGGCATCCTTTAGCCAGGTATCGTTTACCTCTTTTGAGGTGGGAAAGGTGGGATTTTGTGAAATTGAACCAACCTGTTAGCTGACATACATTTCACTCATTATGTCTGTTTTTTTTTTGTGTCTGTTTTGGTGTTTATATTACACCATCCGTCCATGTCCTCGCTCACTCATGCTGTCCTTTGTTGCCATAGCAACACCCTGATGTCTTGCTGCATTTTTGTCTCACACTCAGGCGGGAAGAGGAGGGTAAAAAACAAAACAAAAGAAATACAGCTATTCGGAGGCGAGGGGGGTGAGGAGGTGCAGGTTACGGTGCAGGTGGAGCAGAATCTGTGTTTTTGAATCGGAGCGTTTGATGCATGGCTGCGCGCTGGCGCCGCATCACGCCTTCCTGTTTTCCTCTCCTTTAGTCTGTGTGTGCTTCTCTCCCTGACCACATCCCTCAGCCAGTTTCAGGGGGGCCCTTCCTCCCCACACAGAGTCCACTTTAGTTCACTGACAGATTGCACAACACACAGCAGTCTGGGAACAACTGCTCACACACTCAGAGTCTTAAGTTTAAAGGCAGGTGGCATACGCATACGCTAGCAGACTTATTCCTTTCCTCTGTCAGCAGCTTTCCTTTCTTCTTTTAGTCGCGGCTTCAACTCTTTACTCTTTAACGTGACAAACAAGGCTGAGCAGATGAAAAGAGGTGACCTGACATTGTAAAAATGGCTGACTGAGGTCAAACATTGTCAAAAGCAGCCTCTGTTTGTGTATCTTCGCTTGTAACTGTGGTCATCTGAGTTTGTCTTTGTTTTCTGTGTTTGTCTGAGGTTTTATTTTGAAGGCACAGCTTTTCTGAGTGTGGTCCTGGTGGCTAAAAGAAATCCACTTCCCCTGACTCTTTTTTTTTTTCCATCCATCACACATTTTCTTCTTCTTACTAAATGACTTTTGGCTCGCTAATTTGGCCCCTGATGAGTAGACATAAGTTCCCGATTGAGAGAATGTGATTGGTTAGTATCGAGTTAGATTTTTCTTACTGGTCAAAAAGGATCTGTAACACAACACTCTTGTTTTGTACAGAAGACTAGACTATCCTCTTTTGCTCAGCTTCCCTTTTAAGTCCTGGATTTAGCTGATTTAAGATCCTTATTATATTAAACCTTGAAGCAGACACATACTGTGTACATTTTACTGTTTTAAACAGAAGACATCTATTAGGATAAATACAGTTAAAAACGCGTATGTCACTGTTAACATACATGTAATGAGCCAGAGTTAAAAAGAGGAAATGCAGTTGCCATATAATGAAGTGAAAACTGCTTTGCATTAGTCCTTTTTGTTTACATAATTACCTGGAACCACATCATATGATGTGAGAGCTGTTCTTCTTTTTATAGCATACCCACATTTTACTGTGATGATTCTCCAGGTTAGGAGTTTACTAGCTTAGCTATGGTTTAGTTTTATTACAATCCCTCAAATTCAAGCCATTGGTGGTCCTATAAAACAAGTCAAAGGCAGCTGGATGTCTTTTTTGATTCTTCAAGATGTTCTGCTTCTCATCTTAATTCAAACTAAATTATTCAGTGGTTTGACCCTGCTAACGCTATTAACTTTGAGTCGTTCAACTTATCTACAAATAATTAACACATTTCGTAGAGCACTTTTAGGCTGGGGCCATAAGCTAGGTTCACGCTGTAATTTTTGGCTGTGGTGGATAAAATCTTTTGCCGTGAAAGAATCTTAAGGAAATCTTTGATTGTGGTCTGCTGTTGTTTAGTCTGAAAGGCTCACCGACAGCCCATTTAGCACTCTCACGACCAAGAACAATGATAATTATCAAACAATTTTTGGAAAAAATTGTGCAGAGTGACTTTCAACGTTTTTTTCCACTGTCAGTGGGATTTATTTCTGGACCAAGGTGGCGTTGGGTGGTTGAAGTCAACTCGTTGCTGTAGCGCCTCTGAGCTGCCAAGGAAGATGGTCACAGAGCTTCAAACACCCTCCCAGCCTTGTTCCAAATGCCAAGAAAATGCATTTCTTCAGTTCTAAATTTCAAATTTTCCTGGGGGAGGGCACCCAGATCCCCCCCCTCAAGTCTGTGGGTTTCATTCAGTGGACGGTCGGCCACCTACTTTTTCTAAATAGCCTCCTACTCCTGAAACTTTCGAACCCCCTGAGCTTATCAGGTTCAGTAATAATACACTGAAGGAGTACAGAGAGTTAATTTAGACTTCTGATATGACTAGAAAAGACAAACATAATGAATATTACATCATGCATATTATTTAAACTGCCTGTGTTTTAGTCTGGGGACTGTTTTCAATCAGTGTCAGGCTCTGGTCTTTTTGTAGGCTATTTATAATGTTTCAGTGGGTTCATTGTTTAAATCAAAGAGTTGCTTATGTTTTTACTGCCAGCTGGAGATTGCCACCCTCAGGCTCAGTGGTTGGGGAACTTTAATAACTACTGATGCTTCTTACCTACCCACCAATCACAGCATCCAGTCACCAACTTTCTCCCTCCTACTCTTGCAGTGCTCCAATAGATACGGAGAAAAACAGTGTAGGAACCTCCCTCAGCCCCACACAGAGTTGAGCTCGTTCAGTTGAATTTCTTCTCATAAACCGTTGAAGGATCAGACAGAGAAGCTGTAAACACACATAGTCCACCAGTCCACATAATGCAAGAGTTAAACCTCAGACTACAGACATTGTTTGGAAGTAAATGGTTCCTTGGTTTAACTGACCCCCTTGCAAAAATCCTGAATGCTCTATTTGATGTATAACTTTAGTTTACATCATGCTTACTTTCTGGTAAAAGACACTTCCAAAGAAAATATTTTTCATCCCCATTCACTGGCAAAATGGTAACTGTTTTGATCTTGAAGTCTGTGTAATAGGACTTACCATGTTTTAAGTTGTTTGTATGAATTAATAGCTGTTTGTGTTTCCAGGGGTTGCTATTTATTTAGATTTTCATGCTTTTGGACAGATGTCGGCCTAGTTGGCTTCTGCTTGCCTCATAACAACATTTCCAACTATTTTCTACTCTTTAGTCAAGACCCTTTATCTAAAACCCTGAGTTACTGGGTCGTAGTGAGAGTGGCTTACTGCTTGTTCTCTCATTTTTACCCTCTTATAGAGTATCATACCATGATATTGACCTTGAACCCCTCTTCTGTCCAAACGCACCCTCAGGGGGCCCTAAGTTTAACTTACCATCTGTGACCTGTTAAGCTCATCACCGCAGGAGGCAAACTCTACAAAAACACACTTTGATTTTTCATGGGTGCAATGCATACAATTTCTCATGGACATTAAAGGGCTTTACTAGATGCTCGTATTTTTTGAAACAAAATTGTTTTACAGTGGAAACTTTTATGGGGAAAAAAATTCAAACAAACAATCACTTGTTTAGAAGCTCTTGAGATTTTCAGCTGTAATCAAAGGCATACTCAGGAGATCAGTATTTCATGACTGTTTGGTTTAATTTCTGGCTATTCCTGTCCAAAAGATAAAAAGAGAGTTGGGGGCAAACTACAAACAAGAGCATAAGTACATCATGAAATTTAGTGGAATAAGTTTGTCGGGAATACTATTAGGGATGCACCGATACCACATTTTTTCAAACCAAGTACAGGACTTACATTTGAATATTTGCTCATACTGAGTACTGATACAAGTACTAATGAATGCCTTAACACTTCTTACTATTACTTTGAAAATGTGTGTAGCTTACTTAAACAATGCCAGGACACTAGTGGTCTTTTCCTAAAGCAAGACGCTGGATTTCCTCCCTCCTCTTGACAACTTTGTTGGGTGTACTTTGCAGTCCACTTTCCTTTTGTCCCTATTGTTCACCTTGAAATGCCCCCACACAGCTGCTTCTTATTCTGGTGCTGTTTATTGACAGTTAGCAAACAACTTTATGGTGCGTGACCGCCACCAGCTAATAAGGAGTGAGTATCAGGTCAACTCAACTCAACTAAAACAAATTAAAAACTACCTCCACATGGCTGACATTCCTCTGCCACCTGACTGCTCAACCGAGAGGTGAACTAAAGTGGTATAGAGTACTTTAGTATCGGAACACTATGAGTATGAGTGCATGCAATCAGTATTTGTATCGGTGTATCTTTAAATACTATGCTTGGGTAAATGTTGACTATTTGTTATTATTGAAGCATTGAGAGCCAAAAATATGACTGACTTGTATAATCACACAGGAAGATCTCTGGCAACATACAGTTGCATTTCCTGTTGTTGCAACTTATTTAGTCTACAATTACACATTCATCACAGGGTTACAGACAGTGTTAATTCATTCAGCATTCCAGTCATACTAATAAAATATTTTGTTTTGGGTGTAAGATGATCTTTGGTTCATTCTTGGCTGGAGTTATGTGGTGATTCTTAGTTGACCATAGGAGTGAATGTGCATTCATGGTTGTCTGTCCTGTGTGTTTCTGTGTTGGCCCTATTATGGACTGGATAACTGTCCAGCTCTTGCCCCTTTACCTCTGGCTTCACCCAGCTCCAGCACCCCGTGACCCTGAACAGGAAAAAATGGGTACAGAAAATGAGTAAGAGAGTTAAATGGCAGTAAATGCTATGCACAGCTTACGATTAACCATACAACCACAGCAGCTCTGCATCAGTTGCCCAATCCAGACTGCGCCTGTCCTTTATGGCACCTCCTGTAGACAGGAGGCTGTACCAGGCTGATTAAAGTTCTGATCACAAGGTGCTTGCTGACAAGGCCAGATAATCTACCCAAGGTGTGGTGTTACTTTGTTGTGTTGATCATTGTAAGGCTTTATTGAACTGGACTTATCAGTTGTATTGACTGAAAGAATGAGATTGCAAGTACAGGTTTAGAGCATAAACAAGATTAATAGATTTGAAAGTAGCCAGTGTAATGGCTTTGGGCTTGTGGTTTTGGTCTTCTTGGCCCTTCCTATGAAGGCATTTTGTTGATCTACCACCAATAGAAAGCTCTGAAGCAGACTCAGTTTCAGATATTAGGTGCTTCTAGATCAAACAGCTATAAGGATCTCTGAGGCTAATAAGGACTGTTAGTGTCACCATGGAGTGGTTATATATGGGTTTGCTGTCACACCACCAGGAAAACGCTGTGATTGTGCAACACTTGACCAGCAGTCAGCGTGGCCATGCCACTCAGTCACATGATGTTCACCTTCGATGCCAACAACAATGGAGGACTCTGTAGTTGAATCTGCGTGCAGTGGGCCTTTGGTTTCATTTTTAAAGCTGAGTTTTGAAGATCACTGCAAACATTCAGATGAAGACCCATATGACAGATCAGTATATGTTGTGCTTGTTACTGAATTGCAGCCATACCACAGCATGGCTAATGTAAAACTATAGGCAGTAGGTCAGCAACAAAGATCTGGAGCAGAGCCTGGCAGCTACTCTGATACCGATCATTAAAACTCACCTTGATCATTACTACAATCCAATACTTGGGATCAGATCAGAACCTCCCTAGTTTGTCTTTTCTTAAGTGATCCCAGCTGTTGGGTAACCCAGAATACAGACACAACTTCTAATGGACTCAACTAATTACTGTATATAAAAAATGTGGTATGCAGAAGTACAAGAAAATTAACATTTTTTTGTGGTTTCAGTAGTTTAATAACTAAAAAATGTTATTTTATAGATATCTTCTGAGTAGCTGTTTGCTTGTCTCCCTGTCTGAATATCTTCATGAGTTATTACTGTTCACTGTTGGTGAGATGCTGACTAATCAGAGGTTCTTCTCACAATATCTTTTTTTTTTTTAAAGCATTGTATTAAATAATCATGCACACCATGTTGATGATTTAGCTTGGCTTCAGTAACACACTGGGCCTGGAGGAGAGTGTGATTGTGGCGGCCTCTCTTGTTTTGACAGAGAGCACAGAGCTCATTTCATCTGTTCTTCACATTTCATGTAGAGCATAGCAAACTCCCACTTTCAGTATTTTTTCTAAAAGCAACTGTTTTACTATTCAACATTTCTTTTGGCTCTAATTTACTCAGACCACATAATCCTAGAACAAAAACATCCATTAATGTCTGTTTTCAGTCACAATTGTTTTAAACACACAAATAAAAGTATGTATTTTACTAAAGATGCAAGGATGTAAATGTTGGGAGGATCAACATAAATAAAGATGGATGGAGTGACTTCATTAACTGCTTTTGCCTAACATTAAATCCAAAAACGTTCTGTTTATGGGTATTTTTGGAGCCAGAGTCTGTGCACTAGGGATGTGGGGTTTTACCATTGATATGAAAATCTCTCTATACACCTTTTTAACTTGCTAACAGGCTCTCATATAGTCAATTACAGTGTAACATGCCACTTATATAAGCCTCAAATATCTAACATAAACTAAATTAGTTTTTTAAAAAGAAAAATACATTTTTGAAGGTAGAAACTAGGTGAATCAACAAAAATCTCCACCTAAAAAAAACCTCTGAAGTGAATTTTTATTTTTTTAGTCAGACGGATGTCCCATTTGTTTACATAGAGAGGTGGGACCTAAAAGTTGTACTGCAGCCAGGCATTAGGGGGCGCTCATCCTTTGTGGCTTCAACTTCTGGCTCCTGATTCTGGGTCTAGTTATAATATATGTTGATGGTTAAGAGTCACTTATCAAACTCTGGCTATGTTGTTAAACGTTTAAATATTCTACCATTAAATTTACTGGTATTCATTAGATTCAATGACCTCCATATGCATCCCTCAGGGACTAGTGTTAGTTTCTGCAAAGAACTGCAAAAGAGCTAAACTGAGAGCATACAGTGCACTTATTCGCAGAGCCAAGTTTTAATTTTTTGTATTTTTCTGCACAGACAGGCTTCCACAAAAATCAAACATATTATGCGCAGAGGCCAGGCGATTACTCAGGTGTCACTCTTAAAGTAATGTTATTTCATCTTTCTGAAAGTGAGCTCTTGTTTGCAAAGTTGTTGTGGTCGTGTAACAGGAGATGAGTCGAAGCGTGGTATTGGCCCCTCGTCTCGTGCTGGCTCAAAACAAACCTAACCCACACTGGCCTGGTGGTGGAGACAAGAAACCTTGCCAAGTTAAAGTCAGAAATAGGATTAATTGCACAGTAACTTGACGAGGAGACTGATGGGACTCAAGAAATACAGAAAGTATTTAAATGTAATGAAAATATTTTGAATAGAATTCCAGTGGAACTCTAAAGGCGGGCCCCTCCACTTGGGCCTTTTACCCTTACAATGGGGTGAAGGCGTCCCCACCCCTCTTTAAGCAGCTCTTCCCCCTTCCCCATAAGTCCATATCGAGGCCAACTGCAGGAATGTAATCTGCTGTCAGGAAGCTGTAAAGTGCTGATGTGGAGGTCAGTGAGCATTAACACACATGTGGCTTTACTTTAACAAGTTCATCTTTTTTTTTTTCCCCCCTGCTTTTTTTTTCTCCTTTCTGGGCCAGAGCTGCACTGTGGAGCATCATCACTTAAACCTTCACTCCCATGGGGGCACAAATCTGTTTTTGCGTCATAATTTCACACATACTGCACATCTTTTTGATCCATTGCAAAAAAAACCCCCAAAACAGATATGAATCTGGTTTAGTTTGAAACTTATCATAATAAAAGAACAACTCAAATAGTGACATTCTGGACCAAATGCCAGATATACTGTTGGATTTATGTTGATTTTTACGCAGCGTTCAGTTGAGTGGCCACCAAATTTGTTTCTGTGACTTAATTAGGGATGTTCTACTTGGCTTTAAAAAGCAACAGTGAAGATTGATGAAAGCCTTTTTTTTTTGGCAGCGTTGGGTGTTTTCATCACATGTTGACCATCTGTTGCAGAAAAATGGAGCATTTGTGCAGTCCAACACTTGGAACAGCTTTAAAGTTACAGAGAATGCAGGGAAATGTGAGAAGAAAAGGGATTTGGGTTTGAGGCACTTTTTTACTCATGTAGTTGTCTTAGTTAATGAACTGTGAAAATTAGTGTAGTTGGTTAGTGGCCGAATCAGCACAGTCCTGCACTGCCATTATTCAAACTGGCTGATGACAAATAAAAATGGTGTTTTATGCCACTAAGCCATTGGTTTTACAAAGCTGGGGCTGGGACCCGTTGAGGGTTGTGAAAAACAAAGTGTGGGGTCTTGAGAAAAACTGCAAAAATCAAATGAACTTTTAAATGATTGCAACAGTTAAGGCTAAATAGGCCAGTGGCGATGTTATTACAAAACAAAAAAATCAATAGTGGTTTATTACAAAATTGATGAAAATAGTTTACTGGTTGACAAAGCTCTTTGTAAAATGGCTTTTTAGTAATGTTCGTGCACTTTAACCAGCAACAGTCACGAGTCCCCATGACTTCTGTTTTGTGAGTCGAAAGCTGAAAGGTTTGGGAACCTCTGCACTAAGGGATGCTGTAGTGAAAACAAAATGGGCTTATTACATAATATCACAAAGAATTGTAGTATGGCTCCACATTTAAGATCTAAAGCAGGTGTTAACAGTTTTAGCTCGTCAGTACAAATGCAGACACTATTTTATAACTTCTTGCTGAATACAGTTGAGCAAAACTACTGTAGATCATTTAGGCTCCATTAAACTGTTTGTGCACTACTAGGGATGTACATTTTAAGCAAACATTCTCGGATATTTCTTTGGATATCACACTCTTAATCCCACCAGTTTTGTGTAATCCCCACACTTCTACGATTTTGCTGAAAAATGACCCGTGTCCACACAATTGGATTAAAGTTTACATTACTCACCCCGAGTCCTGCAGCTGAAAAACCCTCCAATGAAACGGAGTGTGCTGCTGCTAACCTTGCTAGTCGGTGCGTTTGTTTTCTTTTATTTTCACCGGGCTGATGGATCAACATGGAGGAAGGATGCACGGATTCTCTCATTACAGCTGGGCTCACCCACGATCATAGCTTTAATTTTATAGTCTTTTGAAAGTAAACCACAATGGCAAAATGACGCTGGGGGTGCGTTGAGGTGATTCTTTTTTTTCTTTTTTTACAGGAGGGGGTTGGGAGGTAGGTGATCTGTTGAAAAAAGCACCATTAGAAAACAACTTGGAGTGTCGCTGCCTGGTGCTGGTGTTAAAACAAACAAACAAACGAAAAACGTCCATGAGGGTCGCTCCGAATTTGCCCATTTTAACTCAACTTTAAGTATTCAAAAATCATTGCTCATCCCTACTTTGGGTTAATCCAAAGCAAACTCATCTCATAGAGTTTGTTGCACTTTTTGCGTTAACTTGTCAGTAATTAGTTGAAGTTCGAACCGCAGGAACTACTCTGCTCAGGATCACAGGAGCCCCAAAAGATCGATGCTACGGCCATTTTTTTTTCTTTTTTCGACTACAGGATCACTTCCAGCAATCACGCAGCAATTTCTTCAGGAAATGCTCAGTTTGCTTTTGACACTTTTGAGGAAGCCCAGAATTCCTTGGCGGCGCGGTGCGCAGAGCCGCACCGACCATGTGGTTCTGCTCGCCGTCAGGAAACACTGGGACAGAAAGGCAGTATATGAGAGCTGGCAGCTTCTCGTGTTTTGATGGAGAGAAAAAGGGCAGCGCTCTCTTCATCTGTTCCTCACATTTCACATAAAGAATTACTAACACCATCTCCATGTTGGGTCTCGTCTTTAGTTTTTACTTCTTAGATGTGTTTTCAGTACTAAATTTCTTACTGGTGGCTTATTCACATAACAACAACAACAAAAAAAAAACAACCTAAACCAAAACAAATCCTTATCTTAGATGTTTCTGGGCTTGTTGCTGATGACACATTACTTGAAGATTGAAAAGATGAAATTTGTGAGAGTTGCAGTTTTGTTTTTGCTTCACGCAGCGCTTACAAGGGAACTTTAAATATAAAGTCCTAGTCACATTTAGCTTTTGGACATGGATTGTAAGTTCTCCTAAAACAGTGTGTGTGTCTTTTTTTTTTTCTTCTCCATCAGCACTTTCAGACAATGCTGAAGACCAAGCTAAATGTGCTGACGCTGAGGAAGGAGCCGCTGCCCACGGTGATCTTTCACGAGCCCGAGGCCATTGAGCTCTGCTCCACCACACCACATACAAAGAGCAGGACCCACGCTGGATACAAGGTAGGATCACATGAGCCCGATAATCCCCAAATCCAGCCCCGATCCCCAACACTAAATCTATAATAGCATTATTACAGCCAGTAATCCACGTGTTTTCCCCACCTTTTTATGCTCACATCAGTTTAATTAATTTTCACTGTAAATTCTGAAGCACAGAGTATTTTTAAGGTTTGGTCTGAATCACACTTTTATTCCACTAAACGTCTGCGTGGGCATGAAAGTGACTATCTTCAGGTCTGAGTTTGTTCTCCAGAACTTTTTGGTTCTGCTAAGATTCAGATGCAAAGTTTGAGCCGATAAACTGTTTAACCTAAAGCCTATTTTCTTTTTGTTTTTGGCTCCAAAATAGGAAACAAACACAGCTACAAATTAAAATTGTATAACACTTCTTAAGTTAGTGTTTTTTTTCTCCATACGCTTGCCTCTACGTTTATTTTTCTTGTGTTGAAATGTGATTTGTGATGGATATATGCTGCGTCAATAATAAGCATGTTGGAAAGGGAGGTATTTCAAATTTCAGCAAACTAAAATAAACCTTCCGTATCTGGCATGTGATTTCAGCAGGACTGAATAAATCCCTTCTGATATTACTGGCAGAAAACAAACGTGGAACACACAGTCTCCATGCTTGTTGATGTTTGTGTTTGTTGGAGCGCTGCACAGAAGAGAAGACGCACTATTCATTACACGCAGCCGTAGACTTTAAAGCAAAAAGAAAATCTCCCACAATAACCGCGAGGCCGGACGTGCTGAGTCGCCTTTGGCTTTTCTCGAAACCCCCCTGGAGTGCAAATGTAGCTGGAAGTGAAAGTTGTCACAGAACCACTTATCGGCAGCCCAGAGAAATGTAGTCGGCTTAGAGAGTTGCACAAGACTTATTTTATGAGGTAATTTTGAAAAGAGTTTTGCTAGCTAAAAATCAAGCCCTCTTGCCAAGAAACTATTAAGACCAGATGGGTTATGCATTATGTATGTTTCTAGAACCGAATACATTTTATAGAATCCGAAACATAAGGCAATGTTGAGCTCCTTAGCAATTAAAATGAAAGTTTGAAATATGTCTTGCACCTAGATATAATTGAAAGAACATATTTCGAACTCCAAGGAATCCCTAGAATCTTTTCAGACTACAGAAATAAATCAACAGAAAAAAATCCAGCTTTGTTTCAGTGTGCACGTGAAGACCTCACCAAGACCCTGAAAGGCCCGTCCACGTCCTGACTGATGCTTACGTTTTAGTAGGGTTGTCATTAATGGAGTTTTGTCCCTTTCTTAATTCCCCGCCGTCAAAAGTGGGCGATGCTGTTTTTACCTGTGTCTGCGTGTCCGTGGCATCCGTGCGTTTGTTCATCTGTCTGTTGTGTAAGCAAAATATCTCATGAACCAGTGGACAGATTTGAACGAAAACTCTCAGGTAAGAACCATGGACGTACCTCTACATTTGATGAACTTTTGGAGTCAACTACATTCAAGATGGCTGCCGCAACTAGACCACCTTGACAAACAAAAATGTCTATAACTCTGTCATTTTTACGGACATTAGAATTTACTCGTAAATTAGAGTTCTATCTATACCTATTTTTTCTACCCTGAAAATTTTCACAAAGACTGAAGGCATTTGAAAACCTGGATGCTTGGAGGAAGTAAAAAGCAGGATTTATTAGCACATTTTGGTTAACGACAACTTGAGTGGACATTCTTGTTGCAAATAGACAGGTTCATGCAAACAGTTTAAGTTTTTTATCCCCCTGCTGACATTTTGTATGTGCTTTAATTATTAATATATAATCCTTTGTTCAGCCAGTGAAATTGTAGGTTATCACAGTTGAGTAAAAGACACATTTTTCATTTTGAAGAAAGAAAAAAAAGTTGGATTCTGTACAGGTTTTATTTGCAGAATACAACATCATAGTATAATGTAACATCATGTTATTCTGTTGTAGTTCTCAATGCAGACCAAAAGGAGAGAATATGTGTTTTATTCCCAATAAATGCTTGAAAAAAAACTTTGCAACACATGAACTATGAATAGACCGAACATAGATATTAAATATACTTTGTATCTCAACCCAATTTATATATAGTCAAAGTATTGTAAAATAATGATTTTACTCTGATAACAAACGTAACACACTCAGAGTGTTTGCTGTAAATCTATGTGACATCTTTAATTACATCACATGCATTTCCTCTTACAAGGGTGTTACCATGAATGATTGAAGGATGTACAAAACCTGAGGACTAAGTGTTTAAAAGAACGACTTGTTTCCTCAAAACTGCATTAAATAGACTGTATCTATGACTGGTTTGCTCATGTAGCCCTTAAAGAGGAAGCAGTAAGCCGTGTCCAGATATATTGGTACTGACAACTAGTAAATAAAAGTAAAGGCTATATTTCATTTGCTGTTTCTGTGTTGTAGGCCCAGTATTGTGCAGTTTGGTTGAATTGAACCATTCTAAATGTATTACATTGTCACTGTTATCAGTCAAACCAACTATTGAACATCAAAACCACTGAGAGACCATGCAGTGATGGTGTGCAGGTCTTCTTTACAGGCATCACACTTGTAACTCATGCAGGACAGACTTTCTGTGTTCTGGACACCCTGCCACTTCAGTAAAGACGAAACAAAGCACACAGTTACAATATTTCCAGGATGAGTAACCTCTGGGTTTGTGATGACTGTGCTCCATGATCAGGTGGTTGAGTTTTTTTGTCCAAGTTTGTGTTTTTATTTAACAAGAGCCTTCAGTGTTTTTGCACTGATGTGCACTTTATGTTTGTGTCAATAGATAAAAACAGGACAGGTTTCTCAAAGGCAACTTTTAGCTCACATTCACAATTTTGACAATATGCAGACATTTTCTCTAGGCTATGTCGGAAGCAGTCAGTAAAGGTTTTTACACACTTTGAGGCCAATTTAATTTTGAGTAAAAATTAAAGACCGTTTGTATGAAAACTAAAATGTTGGGAGTTAAGCGAAAATGTAGATTTGGGTTTATCTTAAACGTTGTATTACCTCTGCTGGCTCTGCTGCTTGACGCAGAGGAGGCCAGACTTGCCTTCCTTTCAGGGCTTCTCTCCAGGTTTAAAGACCGACCCAGGTTTTTTAGCTCAGCCCAAGTAAAGAACTGCATTTTTGAGATTTTAATACCAAATTCTTACCTTGTGAGACATCTGGATTTACAGTATTTCATAAAAGCCCAGCTCCAAAAGACTTCATCTGGCCAGGTTGTATGCTATGAGTTAGTTGGTGAGGTAAGTTAATTTGGACGCATCAAAATCCTATTCTGGTGATCACAGAAAGGTTGGTACAGAATTTGCTTAAACATGGGTTGTTGTATGTAAGAACAACAGAGTATTAGTTCAATCGAAGAAAAGCAAAGGAGAACAATGATGTTTTTGTCCATGGAAAAAATGATTTCACTCTTTTTCTCACTGGCTTTGGCAAAACTGCACTGAAAGTCTTCACTTTGTTGAAGTCTGCTTATGATTGACAGTAATAGACAGATGGTTCCTTCCAAGTGTTCTTTAAAAATATTGTTTTTTTATAACTTGCTGTAGAATTAGACAACAAAAAAACACAAGGTTTACCAAATTCTGTTGTAGATTGCCATCACATTGTTGACCTCTCAAAACCCTTTACTGTTGCACTCAGTTTGTATAATGATGGAGTAAACAATAAAGCTTTTGTTTAGAATAGATTCAATGGATGCTGGTTTAGAAATAACTTATTATTGAGCTAAAAGTTAAAGCAGAGGAAGAAGCCACAACAACGACCCTTAGTGATGATTTTCTTCTTTATTCCACAGAACCCCAAAATGTCTAACTCTCCTGTGGGTCAAAGTGACCCTTAGTTTCAAAACTGAGGCCTCATGGGTCACTTTGACCCAAGGGCAGCAGGAGGGTGAAGGTAACCTTTATGTTTGCAGCCTCACAGTTAGAAACCATTTTTTAATATGCATTTCAATCTGCATAATACATCAAAATCTGTTTCTACACAGGTTCAAATAGACCCAAAATGGCCTGATGATGGAAAACAGTGTCCAGTAAAAGTATCGTAAGCATGCTGTCTTCATTTGCATTTCAGTTCTTGTGGAAGAAGATGTTAGAATTTGTGGCAACAAATCTGTATCAGTCCTATTAGAGCAAAACGCTTAACACATAGCTCAGCTTCAACAAATTTTCATTGCCATCTTTGAAGGAATGTTGGCCGGGGGGGTGTCTTTAACGAAAGTGGTGAAATGTGAAAACGCCTTTCATAAGCTCTGAGTTGCTTCTGTTTCAACACTGAAACACTCAGACTCTGTTATGAGCTGAGACACAGAGCACCTTCATCTTAAAAAAGTAAACTAGCAAAGGTAAACTAACCTATTTAGAAAAAAATAAATAAATAAAATAAACAACCTCATTCATCTTTACATGTCACGGCAAGCAGAGCCAGCTGTATTGTGCTGATTCAGTAAGTTTAGAGGAATGTTAACAAGCTCCTCGGGAATGTTGCATCCCCAAGTAGTGGATTCTTCAACTTGTGAGGGGATCCAGACATGGGGGCCGACTGGGGAAAAAAACGAGGGCATACTTTGACTGTAAAAGCACACGTGACGCAGTACGCCTTAGTCATTATGGTACTGGGTTATATTTGACTGTATATGGGTTAGGGGTGGGTTGTTAGTGTTAGTGCACAAATGTGTATTTTGGAGGGTAAAGCAACAATGATGTGTTTTGTTTGTTTCTATACCCCTCCTACCCACAGACACACTCTAAATATTTGCTTCAGATATGCTCTGAGTGGGATATTTGAAAGTTGAAATATGAACTTGTTTTCTCAATAGGGGGAAAAACCATTGGAGTTTGCAGCTAGATGTTTTATATTTAGTTCAGTTTAGGTTGACACAGGAGCTGAAACGTCCAGTAATTGTCCACTGAATTCAAGGGATACAAACTCTGACCATGTCCCGTTTTCAAGTCGGTCTGCTTCGTCCCAAAAAAGTAGATATTTTTTGTTGTCTGTGTATTTGAAGCCGTCACAATGACAGGGTTTCAGCTTTTAACTCACTTTATTACCACAATCAATAAACATAAAAACTCTCCAAACATAGGAAGGAATGAACAAACAAACAAACGAATGAACTTCCCACATATTTATCACCATTTCCTTTTGTTTGTTTTATTTTGGCAGGTTGGGTCTTCCACACATTTCTTTTTCTTTAAGCTAAAGATCATTCAGCAGTATTTGTAATTGTTTGAAGCAAAATGAAACCGGAAGGTTACCAGCTGCGTGTTTTGTCTGCACCACTCGTTTTGCCCTTGAACCAGTTTCTAGGAAACTGAAACACGGTGATCCTGAACGTTTTCACGTCACGGTCTGTTCCCAGACCAGACCCAACAGGCCTAAGTGTTTTCCTCAGTCAGACACTTAGTCATTCTGGTCTCATTTTCTCTTCTGTTTCTCCCTTCATATCCCTTCCAGCCTCTCCATAGGGACAGGTATCTCTTCACTGAGTTCTCTCTGTGTTTCTTCCTCCTCCACTTCTTTTCTCCTCATCTGCTTGCTTCCTCTCTTTGCTAATAACTGAACCAGCTGTTGCTCCAGCAGCAGCAGCTGTCCTACCACTATACTTCTCTCACACACACACACACACACACACACACACACACACACACACACACACACAAGCATGCCTGTGAAGCTCCACACAAATATGCCCTCACCGTATCAGACAGACACACAATGAGTGTCTGAGTGGACCAGGATGTTCCCGTCTTCTCCCATCAGCTCAGTCGCGGGGGTACGGATGTTTTTTCTGTCTCCCTCTGAGCATTTATGTTTCACTTCCTTTTTTTTTCTCTTCTCATCTATTTGTAGAAAGTTTCACTGTCTCATTACTTGGAAGTCTCTAAATCTATAAATGAAGAGTTTTGTGTATCATTTCCTTTGTATCTAGCTATTTCATTAAAAAAATGATATAAATTTAGGATTAACAAAAGTATTATTGACCAGAAAATGTGATTTTTGTGTTTAACAAATTTCAATAAGCCATCAAATACTGTGCATATTTACCCATCAAGCTGTTGATTACGACACATTTTTAGATATTTTATATTAGAGCAGAGCCTCTTGAATCTGTAATTTCTTCAAATCCAGTGTGATTTGATTGTGCTTGGTGTTATTATACACAAGAGTTAGGACCAGTATCACCATAAACAGATTTTTCTTTTTGCTAAAAGATCAAAATATACAGATAAAAATGAAAAGAGGAAATAAGAAAATGCTGACATTTCTCTTTTTCCAGCTAATATTGTTTGTCATTTCAAATCCTACATTAGACACTAAAATGGAGGTGTCAGTCCATTTTGGTGCATAAAGATCAATCTGATTTATCTCTTGTGTAAGCCAGTAAAATATATAGTAAGAAAAGGAAGAAAAGACTGGAATGATTTGTCCTTGAACCAGGAGTCTTATCTTCAAGCAGCTTTACTAATCACTAAAATATTCTCCACTCCTTCAGATTTACAGAATGTTCAGTTTGTATTTTGTAAGGCTACACCCCCAACATGCAACAACCTTCTTAGATTAACTCCTTTTAGCTCCGTTTTAATTAAGCTTTGAGGGAAGTCTGATGAGCACACGATGGTTTCAACCTCGAACAGGACTGTCTGACCATGAAAAGACTGAATTAGTGATATATGTAGATACGAGGACTCCCTCCGGCTAAAATTTTGTCAACCAGTGGTCGCATTTCAAAGCAAATAGTCGATGATTTGTTGATTGTTTATTGGACATGGTTTCAGGCTTTCCCTTACAATGTTAATCAGTTAAGATATATTTACAATACCCCACAAAAAGACCTTTTGGCCACTGTCTCATTTTTAAATTTTTTACCAGAGAGGCACCAATTTTAGTTTTGTGAGCTGACATATTTTCTAATGTTTGTACAGTTCCGACCTGCCAAGACCGACTGGCAACAAAATAATGTGCACTGCCTGTAGAATACAGCCTTGCAAGACCCTGGTTCCAAACACTTCTAATTTAGGGAGATTGCAAAGGAAAATTTGCCTATTTTCCCACAATTTTGAGTCTCAAACTAGCCTAAACATCACAGCCCATTGAGATACCACCATAAATCAATTTGCCACTTCTACTGTAATACTAATAAGTAAAAATATGACTAAAGTCAAAAACTACTTGCCAAGTAGAACCTCTTCCCTCACCATTTAACGTTAACTTAAAAAAAAAATGCTGCCAGCATGTTTTACTTCAACAATGCTGGACACAGCATTCAGGAAATTGTAACCTTGCTTCTTAATGCCCGTTCCCATTTCAGCTGATAGCTGGCTGTAGCTTCCACCTGACAGATCTGAGGAGCAGCTTCTTGGCGAACCCAGTAAAAATGTGAAACTGCATTTTGTACTGTACTGAGCTGAGTATAAAAAATGAGTATAATTACCATAAAGCATCTTTGTGACTGCTGCTGGTGATCATGTGGAGTTGCAGCCCTTTTAAAGCAGAAACATGGAGCTTGTGAGAGTAGAAAAGGAGAGTACCTGGCATCAAACAAAGAGTCAGTAATAGTGGCCACATGTCTCTCCACACATGTAAATATTTAAGCACGCTCCTCCTCTTCCTCTGGCAAACAAACATTCTTTTTTTGCCTTTTTCTTTGTTTTTGTCTCTGGTCCACAAAACAGGTTTACATACTCATTTTATGTCTGGTCTAAACCAGCATACCAGTGGATGGTTTAAAATTTATTGTGACATTGTTTTTTCCCCTCTTTACTTCTCACCCTGTCAGTTCTTTCTTTTATTGCGTTCCCCCTTTTTGTAGGTCCCAAGGGCGCCGCTTCTGTTACGGATCTTTACTTGCGTGTCTGTTTTGGTTCACATTCGATCAGTATGTTCAGTCTGGAATGGCTGTAGAAGGTCAGCCAGAAAAGGGGAGTACAATAAGGGGGGGGGCACGAAGATAGAGGGGAGGTGGAAAGCGAGAGGGAGAAGCGGATGATTTAAAGAAAGGCTTGAAAAAGAGGAGAGAGGCTGGAGTGGAGTAGAAACACATGAAGCAAAGGGGGCGTTCGGCGCTTCTCTGGAATGATTTAGGCTGTCTGTCTGACCTGCCAGTACCGAGACAACTGGTGAGCAGACGGAGGGGAGCAGATGCGCTCTGGCTGGTGATGGATGGATTAATGTATCAATTTTATCCAGAGGCCGCTGAGCGTTTAGCCAGAGCTGGAATGCTTTGCTGTATGCAGCGCCGACTCCTCTGCCAGGCATCTGGACTCTGGCGTGGATCTTGAAAATCAGTTCACTTCTGCTCAGTCACGTCTCTTTTTCGTCTGCAGAAATTACAGGCCTTCGAGTTTTTCTTCATTGTTCCAACTGTAAGTGGGGGGGGGGTGTTCTTTCAAACTTGGAAACAAACTTGATGCACTCACGCAGCCTCACATTCACTGCAGGAGCTAAAACTAGCCTCAGAGCCACATCTTCAGTTTGCTTCCAGACTCGCAGATTGTGCGCAGACCCAAATGTATCTGATAGCATTTGAACACTTCTGCAGCTGGTGTCTGATGTCAAATACAAATGTATTAAATATGGTCATCCCTATTGTCTCTTTGGCTTCTTCCCACTTACCACTGAAGAAGCACAAGTTTTCTCAACCGCCACCATTAAAGGTAGACAATTAGGTTATTGTCTATCTATTAGCAAAACATTTCCTGAACCACTTGGTTGTTAATGAAACTCTCAGAAAGTCATTGAGTGTAAAGTACATCTCCAACTGATTCAAGATGGCCACCACAGGTAATCGACCTGGCTCAGTTTTTTCCGTTTTCTGTCTGTGCCTCGTCATTCTGACTGAGCCATGTAACAATTTCCTCTTCAGCTTCATCTTTGGTTTGTGCTTTAAAGAAGCAAACAGTAATATTTGCTCAGGCTGGTGACTTCCTCACCTCACACACTCCGTATATTATGTCCACCTTCAGACACAAACACACTACGGCCAGATCGGCTGATGGTTTGGGTCGTCTTGAGTTTTCAGCACATATCAGCTAATTCCAGAGTTGTGATTAAAGATGACTGATTAACTTGAAATATGAGGCAGCTTCAGCTGTTTACCAAAACGTCTTATCTTTTTGTGCCATGTTGGGAACCAGACCAACTTTGTATAACACAACAGCAGAGCACACAAAGTAAAGCTGTCAAACTGCCTGAAGACTGAGATAAAATCTGTTCAGCCTTTTTTATACTAAGGCTTAATACTGGCAAAATAGCCAGCTGTAATATTGAACTGCATGCATGTCACCTGACGCCTTGGATGCCAGTGTTTTAAACAAAGATTTTGTGTGTTCTGTTCATATGAATTGTAAATGACTCTCAGCTACAACCACACAAAATTTTAGATCAATATCTATAAAGCTGACTGGATTATAGTTAATTTTGTGTTTGCTTAGGTCGATTAGTTACAGTGGACATCTTGAATCAATTTGGCTCAAAAGATAACGGCTTGTACTTATAAATTCAGTGATTACTTTCTGAGACTTTCATTAAAAATTCTTCCAGTGGTTCATGAGATATTTTGCTAACTGACAGACAAATGAACACATGCACACACAGACACAAGCAATTAAGCGATGACCTTCCTTTCATGGCGGTGGGTAATACAGACGGAACTCAAAGAAGAAGAAATCTTGTGCTGTCTGTAAGAAAACAGCCAGCAGATGGTTGACGCATCCTGGTGCCAACAGACTGCCTTTGGGTTGGGAGAGTCGTTTGATTGTGGTTGGAATATCAAACCAGAGTGCTTGAAGGCTGCTACAGGAGGTCTAATGAAGGTTTCAGTGTGACGGCTTCACATCCTACTGTGCAGTCACTAACCATAAAAAAACAAAAACAGGAACGAGGAAGCAGCTGCTCTACTGTCTAGTTTTCCTGCCATAGCCTGAAAGTGGAAGTCAGTGATGTGTCATGTTGCAATCTGGGAATCTCTGGGGCTTATTTGGCATAGCTGTTGAAATGCCGGTATTTTGGTGATTAAAGAAATATTGCAAGTTTTTTTTTTGTCATAAATTTGGGTCAATTATGCTGCTCTCATCACGCATATTCTGATCTTATTATTTTTTAAAATACATGACAAAATTGTTTTTAATGGTAAGATAAAATGTAGTTGCACACAGTGTTATGACTAACCATTATTATTATAATAACAGTTTATCCCATAAAAGTGGTTTGCATGTACTGGCTTATATTACTAAGCATACTTTATCGGTTCAAGATTTTAGGGAATGCACATTTGTTTTTTGTTTTTTTTGGTCAAAGATGCCTTTTGAATATTTATGATTCTTAAATCATGGAGGTCTGGGTGAAAAGTGGTTAGCTTGCAGAAAGCTATTAAAAAAACATTGATGCTTGTCATTATCAGAAGTACATATGGATTAAACAAACAAGTTGTATAGTGTTTACGATGCAAAAACTTTAGAGGTGCCTACAGGCAGAGCCAAGTTAGCAGTTTCGTTCTGCTGGGATATTAGCCTCGTTGTTTCGTTGGTCCTCGAACATTTCATGCAGACCTGACGTGAAAATCTGTCCGATATATTAAAAACTCCCCCGCTCAATACTTTGGAGATTACAAAGAGTGTGCTGTTTTACCAAAGATACATTTTTGAAAGCAATGCAGTTTCCTTGATTCCGTCACCTGCACCTTCTTCTTTGGTTTCTACATTTTTGGAATCCGTATGATAAATGTCGCACCCTCTTGCTGCACCTGACTGCAAATCTTTCCAAGAGGCTGAATGTCTGGCTGCTTGATCTTAGGCTGAAAGGTCCCATTCAGTCAAAACTGTAGCAGAGACTAAAAACTTGCTTTGAGTCATTTTGCTGACGCTCCACATCGGTCTGAAACTGTTATATGTTGGTGAACTTTTTTCTCTTATCTAAATATACTAATATATGCATTGACAAGACTTAAATATAGTGGTTTACATAAAATTCTTGAGGGATCAGTGCTATCAAGATCAGTCTGGCTTTATTTTGCGGAGAAGTGCATTGAGCCATGCATGTTGGCCACATGCTCTGTAAATGTTTATAAAAACGATACACATCTTTTCTTTGCACTCATGTCATTCACAGCCAAGTGTCAACGCGCGCTGCGTGGAAGCCAGCTGTGATGAACCCGAAAGAGTTCACGAGTATTCCCTCGCCCCTGAATAAACACAGACGTGGTCAGAACTCTTTGAGTGTTTCAGGCTCCTCCTCTGAGTATTTTTATAAAACCATAAAGTTCAGCATGCAGAGGAGTGCACAAGTCAGCTATTATTCTTGGACAGCTTTCGGATCGGCCAAGAAAACTCCAGCCATGTTCAGTTTTTAACTCTCTTCCCTTATTTGTCTCCATCTTCTCAGTCTGTCGCTCCTCTGGTATGCAGTGTCACTACTATGGTATTCTCTCTTTCTTCTTGCAGCCGCAGCAGTTTTCTTTGTAAAACAAAAAAAAGAAAAAAAGACTTGCAGAGCTTGTAGCTTGTAAACACAAACTAAAGAAATTGAAAAAAGCCACATCATAGCTTCAGTCTTTCAAAAATAAAAACACCTCTACACAAAATTACCCTTTATTTTCCAGTGTACCTAATCTAAAGCTGTGTACCAAACTTAGATATGACACCACTATGAAGCACTTTTAAACTGCTGCACACTGATTTAAACAGAACCGTTTTCGAGCAGTAAAGTCAAAACAGATGAAGTCCATGAGACTGTGAAAATCAAAATCATGGTTGTCCCTTTTATTTGTGGTGTTCCTCAAAGCTCCATTCATGGCCCACTGTTGTTTCAGTTTACACGCCTTGACAATCTTGACAATCTGTAAAACATCTGTTTTTGATGCCAACCTTGCATTTATTAGTGATTTATTTTTGCAATGAAAAGCTTATCTAATAGTACTTATGTGTCTCATTTGCTGCAGGTGACCTACCTGGGCAAGATGACGATCCATGGGACCCAGTTCTTGTCTGGTTGCACCGAGTCGGCCGTAGTGGGGCTGGTGGAGCGCTGTGCCCTTGCCCAGCAGCAAGGCACCTCACCCTCGAACAACTCCCTGCTGGAAATCCGCCCCTTCCAGGTGCGCCTTCACCACCTGGACGAGCGCGGCGACGCCTCGGTGACCGTGGACGCCTACCAGGTGGCGCGCATTGCCTACTGCACGGCCGACCACAGCGTCAGACCCAACATATTCGCCTGGATCTACCGAGAGATCAACGACGACCTGTCCTTCCAGATGGACTGCCACGCGGTGGAGTGCGAGAGCAAGCTGGAGGCCAAGAAGCTGGCGCACTCGATGATGGAGGCTTTCCGCAAGACTTTCCAAAGCATGAGCAGCGACGGCCGCATTCACAAGAGCGGGTCAACGGACGACTTTGCTGAGGACTCCTCCACACCTGACGACTCGACCCCAGACGACGGCTGAAGTGGAAGTCACTCGCATTCTTGATCTTCAAACGAATCAAAGGGGAGAGTGGAAAGACCTGCTCCTTTTCATTGTCCCCCAACTGTCTCTATCGGTTATTAATTTGGTACAAAATTTACTGACTCAATGAACCAACATGCCCAGGATAATGAAGTAGCTCATAGATAGTGTTTAGAGAAGGTAGATAACAGATTTGCATTTGGGGATAGCAAAGAGCTACCGCTTTGAGTAAATGACCCCCAAGAGACCCTTCGGAGGGTTTCAAGCCCTGCCGTAATTGCCCAGAAAAATTTGTATCAATAATTTCATTTCAACTACTGTTACTATCGCAAATGTTGAATCCTCTGGTTACTAAGCTTTTTTTTTTTTTTTTTAACTCAAAAACAGTACGATGTTTAGTCCCAGCCCACTTTTTCAATTTATGCCATGTAGGGACCAAACATAAATATGCCTGTGATCTTGTTCAGGTTCAAACCCAGAGTTCATGAGACTGTTGAAGCACATAAATTCCTTACCTGTTATCTGGATCTCTGCTACAATGCCTTTAGCCTTGATAATAACAAAGGATGTGGGAGTAAAGCCTTTAAGCACTACTTTTCACAATGATTACCTTATCCAACCCCTCCCCCCCTCTAAAAAATACTCACTGAGCGTGGATGATAGAGCTACTACCTCTGTCTCCATTTATTACAGGAGGTACTGAGAAATCAGAGTGTGCGTTTGGTACCTGGAAACACAAAAGTGCTAAATAGGTCTCATTTCAGAAGTTCTCAGTGAAGCCAGGGGCTGTTTGAGACACTTTAATCATCCGCATCTGAGTTTTGTTTTAAATATACCAAAATCCAGGCTGCGATTAGCCTGTCAGATTATGTGCCTCACTTTCCTCTCACATTGCAGCGTGCATGTGTGGCCACGTGTGCTTTTATGTTTTCTGCGTAACTGCTTCTGTACTGTTTCTGTACAAGTGAGCGAAAGCATCTTTGTGTGCGAAAGAGAACTAGGAGGAACTTAAAACATTAACTTAAAGTAGACTTTTCTCTTTGCCCCTAAAGTATTTTTTTATGTTACAAAGCAGACATGGTACTGTGAGCATTTGCCACGTTTTTTTGTTTTTTTTCTCCTTTCTTTTAAATCTTGTATGAAATGAAAGCTAAACCACGAGTCGGAACGTGCCAGTCCGCTGACGTGGTGGGACCTTAAAATCACAGCCATTCGAGTGAACAACTCACACCTCCGGGCCTCTGCCGAATGTATGAGTCCGTCGTACTGTGAGCGCCTCACACCGTGTCCGGCCGCTCCGAACCTCCTCACGCTATCGCCGACAACTTGAAGGGAGCGAGATGAGCCAGACATTTCTGCTGCCCTGCGTCAGCCTGCTCCGAGACCGAGGCACCTTCCTCTCTAACGGGACTGTACCGAACAGACTAAACGCCATGTCTGGAACCAACGCAACACGATGATCTCGTGACTCTCTGATCAGCACACACAAACCCAGATTCGAAACTATACATACTGTATGTACACAAATTGTAACTGAGTCTCGCTCAATAAGCTTATGTAAATACAAATGTATCACTTTCCAAATATTACAGCTTAAATGGTGATAGCTATTTTACATAATAAAAAAAAATATTCTGAACCATCATATGATGCTGAAATAGTGTGATGAAAGCTACTGTGAATAATAAACGGAGAGCCTGATAGCAGTGGCTGTGAGCGTGCGTGTCTGTGTGTGTGTGTGTGTTTGGACAAAAGTGAATGTGGTGTGAGGAAGAGTTGTGTGCAGATGAGGCCAGAAATTGGGGAGAATGTTTGTAAAGCTGTAGATTACTGTGCCATGTCTGTTTTCCAGCCCCGACGCGCTTTAAATGTTCAAACGATGTTACCGTAAGTGTTTTCTATACAGTGTTTGCAAAGATCAAAACACAGTTGCATATAAAGTATTTACCAAGACCAAGATGCTGTGGTCTGTTTTGTCTCTAATCCACATCACAGCTCTCTCTCTCTCTCTCTCTCTCTTTCTCCCTTGTAGTTTATTCCCCAGAGTCATCAGATGATGGCTAAAAGAGTTTTTATTTATTTTTTTGAAATATCTTTAAACTCTGCTGGATTTTGACTGAATGGGTTTCCTGCTGCGGCTGCATGTGGGAGGAGAAACACCAGGCATGTTCAGGTTGGATCAGACACATGATGTTCTGACAAGGTGCCAGCTGAGATGTAAAGCATGACCTCGTGGTCCGCTTATCCCCCCCCCACACATACACACACGGTACCTACAGGAATGTCTTTTATTCATTTATTTATTTTGTGTCCTGTAACTAACTGGAGTTAGGGAATCAGTTTGGGGGGTGTTGTTTTTGTTTCAGAACATTCCCACCTGCAGCTCAGGACGTACAGGAGTGAGCAGGTCTGATCCTCTCACGCTCCACATGGCGTGCGGCGGAGGCTCCAACCAGAACAAACTCATAAAACAAAGCTTTGTGCCGTTTCCAACCACGCGTCAGGTCTGAGTGTGAGACTGCCACTGAAGGAGGTTTTACTCTCCCATTCTTCACATTCCGCAGACAGTCTCAGATCCTTTCTTTTCCTTTTTTTCTTTATTGCACTGTTGTGCTTTTTCTTGGCTTGCTGAAATGTGGCAGCCCCCCCTTCTAAGTGCCCACATCAATAACAAGATAAACTGGCTCCTTTCTGCTTGTGTAGCTGGCAATCATTTTGCAGCTAAAAGGCCTGCAAAGAATTAGATGCAAAATGGATGCTGAGAATGATGTTGACGTGCCACGAATGAGAATGCTGCCTCCTTCTGGCGAGCGTGGACACTGCCGCTGCTTTTTCAACGTTTTACTTTTAATACAGACTTTTTTGAACTAAGAAGGTAGTTCTTACTTTCTGTAAGGCTTAAGAAAGACACATTTGACTTCTGCAAAAGCAATATGATTGTTTTTATAAAACCTTTTTGCCGTGTGAGCTGAGCTCTCTGTCTCCCTGTTCCCCGTGCACAGGCTTCACTGTTTCGGCCTCTTTGTGTTTGATCTCGGTTGAGTTTACACCCTGCGTTTTGCGCTCGATTGGGCCCTTGTGTCTGCCTGACCCACTTCCAACGGTGCGTCACGGCAGAGGAAGGGTCCTGTCGGGGGCCCCACAAGGAGGCCACCTCAACCGCTTGCGTTTCCCAGCTCCGCTGAGGCTTCAGCCAGTCAAGTCAGCTCACAATAAGCCCTTTGTTACCGCTCCAGTTGGCTGCTTCTCCTCTCAAAAAAACCGCCTGCCCATCCACCTGCCAAGGGCCCGCACACTTGAGGTCAGCTTGGGAAGAGAGCTGTGCCAGTGCGGCCTCTGATCAGACTCCATTTTATTTCCTTCCCGAGCTGTGGGCCTCGCGGAGTAAAAGTGCGGTGGAGCACTGGAAACACACGGAGCATGTGTGTGAAGTCGAGCACGACCTGTGCGCATTCTTCCTGCCTGGATCCTCACTCAAACACGGACTTTTAGAACACCAGATGCAAGGGCACACATGGTGAAAGATTTTCTTCCCCCCCTTTTTTATATTTGTATTTAAAATATCTTTTTGTTGTTGTTGTTGTTGTTGCAGTGCCTGACATCAGTTTTGTGTAGAAGAAAGGCAGGTGTATTTCAAAATGAGAAAACCATTTCTGAAAGATGCTTTAAGTTTGTTTTGACAGGTTGCATGCAGTAAAGTTTTATTTTTTGTTATGCAGGATGTTAAATTATATTAAATCAGCTTTTAAAACCTGCTTATTGGCCCATGCTCATATTCAGTCAACCAGACTTTGATTATGAAAATCTGTAGATATGATTATATCTACAGGTTCTAAAATAATATTACTACCTATCTGCACTCATGATCTAAATAATATCAATAAATGCAAAAGAAATTACGTAAATAATCCAGTGTAAAATGCAAAGCTGAACTTGTTAATGCACCTGCTGGGTTTCCATCTGAGTTTTTTTAATCCAGACTGACCCTGATATTGACAAATAAAATGGTGGTTTGATTATTTTAAACAACTTAATATGGCACAAGTGACAGCGCAGCAACCTGGAAACAAAAAGCAGAGTTGAACCAAGCCAATATGCCATTCTGAAAGCAAAGAATTTCTACACATACGTTGGAGAAAGCAGCACTGATATGACCATTAATTTATTGTGTTCATCCTAACGAGAGCTTGAGTCAGCAACCGCTTCAGGATTTTGGACAACTGCCTTATTTTATGTTTATGCTTAAAAAGTGACTGCGTCCATATAGTTGAGATAAAACCTGTGGTGAGTTGTAGTGGAGTTATTACCGGTACTGCCTCTATGGAACAGAGGCTTCCAGTACCACATGTATGCCACTGCTAAACCTGCTAGCCGCGAATATTTGTCACCCTTCATTTTCTCTGTTTAATACATCAATATGGAGGCGTTCTCCCTGTAGAGGTATAGCACACTTGTGACCATGGTTTCCACTTTGTAATCCTTTTAAAAAATCTAATTGCAATGACAGAAACAGACGCAGGCTCCGTTTTATTGTTTTGCAGAGGGTGTTGAAAAAGGCAGCCCATCCTGAAAAACACTGTGCTGCTCCAGAATCAACTGGAAACAATACCACTACCTTGTGGTAGCGCGCTACTACCAGCTGCCAGTGGAAGAAGAAAAGAAATACATCCACCGAATATAATATATTCATATTTTACCAACTCTTGGAATGTCTGAAGATCACTCCCCATCCCTACTATACTGAACAAAAATATAAACACAACACTTTTGTTTTTGCTAACCATTTTTTATGAGCTGAACTCAAAGATCTAAAACTTTTTCTATGTACACAAAAGACCTTTTTCTCTCAAATATTATTCCCAAATTTGTGTAAACCTGTGTTTGTGAGCACTTCTCCTTTGCTGAGATGATCCATCCACCTCACAGGTGTGGCACATCAAGATGCTGATTAGACAGCAGGATTATTGCATTATTGCACACACAGAGAACTGTTGAAACCTAAAATAAAAATGAATAAAATAAAATAAAATAAAAACATTTGGCTCTGATGTGCCAGTGCTTAATATTCATAATGTAAAACAATTTATCTGGAAAAAGTGTAAAAAAATAAATTTTAAGGCCTCAAATTTATAGTCTTTGAATCTAAAAGAGCTATTTTTGGGGAATATTTTGAATTGAAACATAATTTTGTTTATTTGAAACAAATATTTTATTAGCTAATTAGTTTTTTTCCTATGTTTTGCTTTTGACAAGTAAACTGATTAGCCACAGCACATTATTTACTCATTTAGCACACAGTTTTTAATTACTTTGACTATATTGTGCATGTTAAACTGTATTTTGCTTTCAGACAAATTAATTAATTTTTTTAATGGCTGCAGTACCTAAAAATAATTTTTTAAAAAACATCACAAAGTTGTTTTTGAAACTTTGAGTGAAAAACAGCTGCTGGGAAACTATTAAGAAAAATGCCAGAAGTAATGATTTTAGCATTTAGTAAGAACCGAAAACTATTTTACCTTCTCAAGTACGGAGTAATGTATCCGCCAGAGCAGGGGATGAAGGATCTCCTTCAGACATACAAGCATTTCCTCTGATCATGTCCAGATCCCCTCTCATCCCTCCTGCTTGATGGGTCCCCGAGGCCTTTGTGTGATTTAAGATTCCTGCCAAAATGAAATGTGGGCTGGAATGATGCAGGGGTTCCTGTGCCTTCATGTTACAACACAAGACAGACTCCCTGTTAACCGAAGCCCCAAGCATTCAGCATTGAAAATCCAAAGAAGTCACACGTTTAGAGACAAAACATCCCTGAAACAGAGGAAATTTCTGGGCTGCGCTTCACGAGGAGCTGGACTGAGCAAAGATTGAAGGTCTGAGAGAAGAATAAACTGAAACAGCTGCTGTTGTTTGGAGGTTGAATCATGTGCAGTCAATGAAAATGGGCTTTTTCTGAACAAAATATTCAGCTATGTTTGTTTTTTTTTCTGTTTTTTTTTTTTGTCTGACACATTGTGAGGAAATTCCTCCTCACAATGGAAAAAGCTGTTCCTGGCATTTAAGGAAGCAGAAAAGTGAGGGAACATTTGACTAAAGAAGATAGATTTTACAGCACACAAGTGAGCATGCTCTTTAAAGGAATATTCCAGCCATTTTGAAGTGGGATTACTGTGGAAAGGTTATGAATATCTTATCAGTTAGAGATAACTTGAGCAACCTTTGGCAAAAAACAGTTTACATCCAGCAGGACTGATGAGCTAATGGCTAACCCGAATGTAGCTGCTGTTCGAAACATCAATAAATAAAACATTGGTGCTTTGTAAAAACCTCTTTTCATTGACCTTTATACTTCCATGAGTTTCATTTTGCAAAGCTATTTCTTATGGTTACTTGTAATTGCTAATAGTGGCAGTAGCAGGTAGCTGTAGCACTTCAGATACAGCCTGTGGCCAGTTTCATATTTCTGCTGACATTAGGCGTTATGCAAAATTGATGTTCATTAGCGGCTCCTGAGCATAAAAATCAGTGGGGCAGACATTGGCTTTGATCCCTGAATCCCTAACCACACCCAAATACATCATATTGCCAAAAGTATTCACTCATCCATCCAAATAATTGAAGTCAGGTGTTCTAAACACCTCCATGACCACAGGCGTATAAAACCAAGCACCTAGGCATGCAGACTGCTTCTACAAACATTTGTGAAAGAACAGGTCGCTCTCAGGAGCTCAGTGCAGTGATAGAATGCCATCTGTGCAATAAGTCCAGTTCTGAAATTTCCTCACTACTTCCCCAGTCAACTGTTAGTGGTGTTATAACAAAGTGGTAGTGATTGGGAACGACAGTAACTCAGTCCCAAAGTGATAGCACACTTATAGCAGACGCTGAGGCTCATAGTGCACAGAGGTCAGACCTCCAAACTTCACGTGGCCTTCAGATTAGTTTAAGAACAGTGTGTAGAGAGCTTCATGGAATGGGTTTCCATGGCTGAGCAGCTGCGTCCAATCCTTATATAACCAAGTGTGGAACAAAGCATTGGGTGTAAAGCACGCTGCCACTGGACTCTAGAGCGGTGGAGACATGCTCTCTGGAGTGACGAATCCCGCTTCTCTGTCTGGCAATCTGATGGATGAGTCTTGGTTTGGTGGTTGCCAGGAGAACAGTACTTGTCTGACTGCATTGTGCCAAGTGTAAAGTTTGGTGGAAAATTAACTTTAAGAAAGAGTTTCAGTCATTTATTTCTTATATAATACAAATTTACTGTCTATGTTTGCATGATGTGTCACCCAAAACCCCAAAACGACTAAAACAACACAGACGCTCCACAAATAATTAGTAGCCTCATATTTAAGGCTGTTGTTATTTTTTCTGAACCAAACCATTAAAGTATGCTCTTCAATTTATTAGAGCAGTGTCAGATAGAGGTAGGTCAGTTAATCAGTCAGCCCATTAACTTGGCAGATATGTGACGTGTTTTTGTTAAATAATTGGCCATGTCTGAGCAAAGCTAACTGATTCACTAAACAGCTGCACAGTGGGCAGCACAGTGCCACTTCTGCTGTGCAGACAGTAAACGTGTCACCAGTGTGCTCACTTTTAGAAAAATAACCTGCCAGTGAGAAAAACAGGCTCTGATCTGACGCTGGGTCCCAGAGGTAAACTATTAAAGACCTTATAGTACCTACAGTATACGCCCCAGTGTTATCATCCCCGTGTGAGGCAGAACAGCTCATACACGAGCATGTGTTTTAATTTAAAAACTGCAGCCAGATGGCTCAACAAAAGTCTAATTCCTAATGAAGGGATTTCACCGTGCCAAGTGTGATACCTGCAGCCAACTTGTGAGCGTTAGACGAAGAAAACCACCTAAAGTGTCACCAGATCTGCACAGAAGAACAGAAGGAAAAACAACCAGCAGCTCCTGCTCCAAACTGGAGCCCACTGTTTTGTTTTCTATAGAAAGAACATCCTCCTGTACAACCCCCTCCCCACACACACACACATATATGTCCAATAAATGCTTACTTACATTAGGCAACTGGGCGTCATTTCTTTTGCTAATAAACAACTATATTTTATGTCAAATAAACATACTGGGCAGAAAAAAAAAAGAAAAGAGAAGAAATCGGCATCATGACATGTTGGTTCCAGATGTTAAGGAAAATGTTGGGTAATCCGTCTATGTCACTAGAGTAGCTGGGCCAAACAGCTCGGGAAACAAACATACCAAAGTATCCAGAGCATGGAGTCACTGAAGTTCATTGAAGGGATGCATATCGCCCATCTCATGCCGAGGCAAAGCTTTACATAACAAACAATGAATGATTTAGTGTTAGTGCTCATAGTATGTGTTGGGGGATAACTCTCAGATACTGCCACACCAAATTTTAGCTAAATATCTGTAAAACTGGGTGTGTTTTAGGCATTTTTGTGTTATGTAAAGTCAGCTGGCTGTGGCGGCCATGTTGAATTGAATTGAATTTAAAAGTTAATCGGTTTTAGTTGTTTATATGCTGCTACGTTTCTGGGAGTTTCATTAAAATTCCTTCAGTGATTCATGAGATATTTTGCTTTTTTTTCTTCTTCTTCTTGGCAGCTTCTTTGGTAAAGTGTGAGTGAGGGGCTGTTACTTTTTTTATCCACTTGATGTCAGCGTTGCTCAGCCCCTGAAATCACACAGAGGTTTGTGGAAAGGAGAGCCAGTAATGTGAAATAAATGAAACAGCACAAAAGGCTGCACAAAAAGTTATAACAAAAGCTATAAAACATGCAACACTTGTTTTCAACTAAAGACACAATTAAAAATGATAAATAATGTTACATACAATTGGATTAAAAAGATGCTCATTCCCATGTTTCCCCTTCTCTTCTAACATCGCCCTGAGGTAGGTCCAGTTCAGAAGTGTCTCCTTTGGATTAATCCAAATAGTTTCAACGGGTCATCTGGTACATCTCTGTCTATTTTCAGTCACTGCGGGGATTCTTCATAAATGTCGTGCTTTCGTCTGGATGGATGCCCCTCTTCACGTGTCAGGGCCTTTGAAGGCACATTATGGTGGCAGGTCATGCTGCGTCACATGATCCCAGTCCAGATTACAGCCAACCACCATCATCTTCTCAAACAGGAAACCTTTACAATTTACTGATATTTATTGTTTTTTAAACGCACATATATCCTTAGACGCTGACATCTGAGGAGCGGTGCCAGCCTTTGTAACCCTGAAAGAAAGAGCCCTGCAGACACCTCGTTTCTTCTAAAGTACAGGACTATCTGTGTGGCTCAGCTGGGCTGAACCTAGAGCCCATAAGCTCTGCAGGATGCTAGGCAAAATGAAGACAGAACTTCAAGCTCATCTTTGAACTCACAGCACCGGTGTATCAGATGCTCTGCATGTGTGTATTTACAGTATATCCTAAATCTGAGATGGGAAATGATTGCCATCAGGAGTCAACATATTTGGCAGTGATAAGATTCTGTATCTTTGGCCATATGTTTGTAGTTGCTCTGCAATTGTTGGGTTTATTCCTTTGATAACAGTAAACCGTTTCATCTTGAATCAGCAGACTCCATGCTTCAACACGATAGTATAAGAGTATTTTTTTGAGGTAAATATGACCCTGCTTTGCATGCAAACCAGGAAACACAGGTGGCGTTGATTAAAAGACACGCAGTAGCAGTGAAACAGATGCTTACATTTAAGCATCGCCCCAAATTTGCAAGTTAAATTGCTATCTATTTGTGGAGCTCGTGCTGCTTATGTCAAAGAATCATGGGATTCTTCATGTTGTTTGCAAGCTTCCTTTGTTAGTTTATTCAATCCACCATAAAAAAAAACATCTAAAGATCCAACAGGAACTCCACAGTTGAAGCTGGAAGCTGGATACTGAACTTGGTAAAAAATAAAATAAAAAATAAAAAAACAAATACTCCTGAGTTCATTTTTCTCAGCTGTTTCAGCCATTAAGTCTTGTTGATTCATGTAGTTCTTATCTTGCTGTTTTCCTTATATGCTTCACTGTAATTACTTATTTCATGCCTAAAAGAAAGCTCATGTGGCATCATGTTTGTGTGCGGGGGAGTAGGAGGGACTTGAAACCCCACAACCCTAATGTGCAGACATGGTAGAGCCCATAACCCAGGCTCGTGTAGCTTCAATATCAGTGGAAGAAGGTGGAAGGTTATGTGTAGTTGACAGTTTAACGGTGAAATGTTTTTGTCCAAAATAAAGGGGTTTGTGTTTTTTGTGTTTAAGGTAGTTAGAAGGGGCAGCTAGAGCTCGATGGAAGCCTAATCTTGGAGTGGCACCCAAAAAACCCTAAACCGTAACAAAATTTCAAGAGTTTTAAAATGCTGTTTTCATCTACAGGCTATTTGAAAAAACAATTAGTCTTCTAAATTCCCATTCATAAAATATATACATGACTGTATGGACAAGAAGGGGGCCATTGGAGGACACAGCACCCCCCACCCCCAATGAGGCACCATTTGGTAGTTAAAAACCAACATTAGTACATTTGGTTGGGTTACAGTTTTCCTGTATGTCTTCCCATTCCTACTCTGTGCTGACCATCTATTGCTTTATGTCATTCTCAGTTTTTACCAGGATTGTGCCTGTGAAGTCTCAGGAGAAACAAAGTGACAAGGTGTCGTGCAGTCCCATGGTACTCTGCAATTTTTACTGCTCCTACTCACTTTTGACCGCTGAGGATGTGTCCACGGTCTGAGTGGTCCACCAACATCGCAAACATGTCAGACGTATGGCCATTTTATCTTCAAAGTGTGTGCTCAAGAAAGCCCAGAAAGCAGTGGACTTTTATGGGCATCAAAGGCCACACAATGTCCCGTGTAGCAGCGTCATCGGGTCAAGCTGAGTCCTAAACGAGGAGGAGAGCAGCAAAACTCACAAGGACGCCATTTAAAAAACAAAAAATCAGCTGCAGACTGTCTGCCGAGAGAACATAAAGCAGAGCATGTCGGATGCAACAACTCTCATCATCTGTCGCGAGTCTTTATGGAGGATAATCACCTTATCTCCTGTCTTCACTGCATGAGCATTGAAAAGGTCACAGGTCAGTCTTTCTGAGTCAGAGGGACAGCTCAGAATATGTTCCTGAAGTAAAACACAGCCTGATTTATCAACCACTGGAACCTCGCAATCTAATCTGTGGCCTTTTTTGTACATAATAATGTTACATTTTATCAGTGACGTGCTTTACAATATATGGTAACTCAACAATCTACCATTCATCAGCACTGTGATTGTCTTTACATCCCTTCAGTTGATTAGGCTGTCAGCATCAGCTTGTGCACCATAAACCAGAATAATGAAGTGTTTTACAAACTGTTTTAATAATGATGACTTACAGCTATACCTGGAGTAGGAAAATTAAATTATCCGTGCTTGAAATAAAATTGTACAGTATTTCTGTATAAAACAAAGCCGCAGCATTAAATATTGTCTTCGGTCTTCCACCTGAATTATATCCTTAGATGAGATCTTGTCAAAGCACCGAGCATCGTCAGGACTCGTATATTAACTGACGCAAAACACAGCCTCCCTGCACTCGAAGATGCTGAATGAAAAATGAGCAGCTGTAGACTTTGGAAAGCCCCAGAAAAAACAGGGAAGTAAATCGAAAATCACATCACTCCAATCCATCAACGTAAAAAGCAAGACAGTGTATTTTATATTTAAACCTTTAAATATAAAATACACTGTCTTGCTTTCTAAAAACTAAAGCCGCAAAGCAAGTCAGGTTTGAACTGTATGCAGAAGTGCAACAACTTACAAAAGGGTTAGCCCTAAGAATTAGGGAAAAATTCCTTCGCTGTGTTTAGACATTTTTTGCATTTATGATTTATGTTGAACTTAACAAATGTTTCATTGATCTTTGACAGTGTTGCATTAAAATTACTGCCACAAATGCATGCTTTAATGTACATATCTTAGACAGAGATTCAACCTGAGCATGGTCATCCATCCATCCATCCATCCATCCACAAGATGTCCTTATGGGTTATATTTAGGATATGACCAAAGATTGTATAGAATGGAAGAGTTACTGATCAATCCATTGCCAAATCTGTATTTTAATGGGCCACTGTGGTTTCAAGTAGGTAAAGTCAATTTTATTTATATAGCACCCTTCAAGATAAAAAGAACAACTTCATACAGTGAGGTTTGAAAGTAGTAGAAAACTGAATATTGTCAGTAAAGCAATGGAGGTCTCACTAATTGATCCTTAAAGATGATAAAGCACCACAACAAGTTATTAGAGACTCTGAGGAGATTGGACCTCGTAGAATGGGCTCTTCGAAAACCAGATGTTAGATATTAAATTCATTAAGAGTGTTTCAAAGTGCTGAAAATCGTGGTTAAATGTACATTTTAGGAACAATTAAGGTAGAGACGTTTAGATGAGCTATGTGTTATATACAGTAGGTCCCCTTTATTCATACAGCTGGCTTGACAGGTGTAATGTGAAACACCATGGTTACATGAATCACATGTTCAGTCTACCCTCTCTCTTTGCTCTCCCCCCATGTAATCTGCCACCTACTACCACCTACATGCTTTAGGTAAGATTTTCTGCACCTACCATTTGTACTTTGCACACCAGAAACTAAACCCTGACTGACTTCCACAAAATGGAAATCTTTTACATAAACTTTTTATTTGGTTTAATAAACTATTCTTAACTTTTACCCAGTATTCCTTTGCTGTGGCCACTTGAGTCAGGTCATAACACGGCTCCTATTTGTCTATAAGGACATGAATGTACTGATGCCATAGACTTGTTTCTTGAAACTGGAAGTGTATTTGAGGAGAAGCAGTCACACTTGACTCTTTAATGAGACATCGTCCTTGGACTTAACTTCAGGTGTCACGGCCTGCTCAATGCATGATTAAGTACGATTCAGAAACTGCTGTAGGGGAGCAGAGGATAACAGGAAATACAGAGGTAGCACTTGATGTAAATAGATTTTTCTCATGAATAGTAATATGTCTTTGTGAATTATTTAGGCGATACAGGCAAAGACAAATTTCCCAACAAACAGCAAAACCTTCATCACCTCCGAAGTAATGAGAGGCTTCAACAGCTTCTAGGGAAACCAATTACAGAACTGTAGATTAAAAACAAATTTGTAACAGTGGGGAAGAAACAGCACAAGAGGTAATAGCAAACGAAGTGTAAAACCAAAACCTCACAAAAAAAACAAAACAAAGAAACAAAAAAGAAACCACTGAGTCATTTATTTACACAGATTTTTGTTCCAAAAGCAGCACATGCTAAACATGGCACCTAATCAATTTTCACATCATATACAATCCCAATAAATTTAAAATCAATCAAATTAAAGGAAATTTTGCCCTTTTCTCTCATAAACAAACCTAGAATAGCTTGTTACCAGGGCAGGTGACAAATCATCAAATTTTAACAAACTATGTGCCATTTTGAAGCTTTTGAGAATGAAAATTTGAAAATAATAATAACTAAATATTGAATAATTCCTCATTGTGACTCATTTTACCAGCACAGGTCACACATTTCTTACATTCTCAGTAAACACTAGAAGTCAATTACACCCATATCGTCCCGTTGTCTCCATGTATCATGCAGGGGACGTCGCAAACTTCAGATCATAAGTAATTTAAAGCGGGTTTCCTTGAATGACTTTTTCATCTTGTTACTGTGGACCACGTTGATCTTTGTTTTCAAATCATCTATTTCTGAATTTGGTTCATCTGGTTGGAAATTAGCTTTTTTCCTTGGTCTAAAAGTAGCATGCTTGTTTGCATGTTAAAGATTTATTGTAAAACCTTTCAAATGTCAGTAAAAAAACAGCTAAACATAGAAAAGTTGTAATTCGCCAAACTTTGTTTTAAAGTTTGATATTAACACCCTCCAACATTGAAGCTTCCTCTCTGCACTATGATTCCTGATATACCTGTATGCTGAATCTGTTTTATTAAGTGAAAAGCTAAAATAACAAAAACAGTTTGAATGTTCAAATGTTTCAGAGTGTAACCTTTTTATTTAATTGAAGAGATGAAGTGATATGTTCAAATGAGAACGTCCACGACGAAACAGACAGATGGTGCTTGTATGTGTGTTTTTCACATGTTAAAATATAAAAACATGCAAATCCAATCCCATGACTTTCCTCTCAAATATGTTTTTGATTCCCTCCTCTGTTTGGTTTTGGTCGATGGACGATCTCCACGCCTCAGTATTGCCATGCTTATTGAATAATGCCAGCTTTGCTCCTCCTGACCTTTCTTTGTGATTACATCACAGTTCCCCATCAGTGCTCTGACATTTCCTTACCAACTCCTCTGTGTTCATTACAGGCCTCGTGGGGGCATCCAACAAGGAGCGGGTACTCAGAGACCATCGGATGGCTGACCTGCGTTTGAATGGTGGTGGTGCTGAAGGAAGCAGGAGTGTGTGTTTGGCTGTTTGAATGTGAGGAAGTTCATGTTTTAAACAGCCTGACCACACAGCTCTTAATGGTGAATTGATTCCGTCGGTTTTAACGGTAGCAGGAGATGCCGACTGAGTTTAAATTCATGCTGATAGATGTAAATATAAACATCAGCCATTCCATTTTGAGTTTTGAGTTTTCTGGCGTTCTGAAACATCTGCATCGACCACAACCACCACTAAGAGTTTGGTTCTTTCCGGTTTATGAAAATGCAGACAAATGAGCCATCTCCGGTGTGCGGGGCTCTGATTCACACGGACTGTATTGCCAGTCAAACAGGACAGTGTCAACCTAACCAGCCATGACAGATCAATCCCTTTCATTTATCACCAAACTGAAGTAAATCAGGCTTTAAATGACTGCAGCCTGCAGACGGATATATTACCTATTTAAATTTAAACATTACTGTCAGTTTTCATTTTAAGATATTGGGAAAATGTGCTTGCAGAGCTCAGTTATTTACTGACACTGACTGTGACTGATGGATTTAAAGTGATAGTTCAGATCTTTTGAAGTTGGGTTCTGTTGTAGTTAGCTCTCTGAAAGACCTACATAACTTTGGAGGAATTTTAGTTTAACTCTGACTGGACTGACGAGGAGCTAATGGCTAGTCTGAATAGGGCCAGGATGAAAGTGGATTCCTGCCGTCTCTAAACAATTCTAGCCTCAAGCACCTGAAGTGCTACAGCTACAATGAAAATAAATATGCTGTGTCATAAATGTACAACTTAAAGCAAATAAAAATATAAAATCTCGAGTCATAGTTAGTCATGGGTCTTGTTTTTATTGCACTCAGTTTTAGAGTTTAAGCAGATTTGATTTTTTGCTTGAGTTTTTGTTCTGTTTTTTTTTTTTTTTTTAAATATGGTCATAGCCTCCTGATGTCCTTATTAGTATCAGGTTCCAGCTCCTAACACACCAACTAGCTTTCATTAGTAATCAGCACACTTTTATCACCTGTCCATGTTTTCTGCAGCTCATAGTGTCATGAGGCGTGGAGAAGGAGGCGAACCCTGAGCGCAGACTCATTTCAAAACTGAAAATTTATTTTAAAACAACAAAACACAAAAACAAAAGGCTGGCGCGGCAGCAAAAACTAAACTGAACAAAATCCAAAACAGCAAGGCAAGGCAAGAGACAAGGGACGAAGGACATGGAACAAACCGAGAACAATGAACCAGCAGCGTAGTGGAGAAAGTGACCGGGTTTTAAAACTGAGGATGATTATGGCAAGTGGGCACAGGTGAGTGATTACAATTGCTGACAGGTGGAGATGGGCGTGGCAGACAAACAGGGGCAGACTGAGGATAAGAGGAAAATGAAGACAAATGGGCAACAACAGGAAAACAACACAACAAAGACAGTAAACCAAACCCAAAAGAAACCAGAAACAAAACACTAAATACAAAAAGAAACACTAACAAAACAAAACCTGACACATGGTCAAATCTTTTTGGTAATGTTTCTTAGATTCTGCTTGACTTCATCCATGACTTGTTCTGAATTTGAGTTTATTAAAAGTTCAAGTTTTGATTCTGAATCTGCATCTGAGTCCAACAGTGAACCATTTTATGACACATTTTCTTTTCTTTTGCATTGTGGTCTGCTGTTCAGTTTGATTGAAAAACCCTTCACTATAGATATCCTTGAATCTAATTATTTCTTGTTAGAATAGTTAAACCATTCGGCAACTGTGAAGGAGACTTAACTGCTCTTTTTATTTCTTAGAAAGTTTTATCAGTGCAACATCCAAAGTGTTTCATCTACCTGAACTGCCAAAAATCAGTAAATAACTACAAAAATAATGCAGCTACTGTTTATAGATAAATCATATTTTCTTGGTAATTTTCTTTTTTTTAACACTGAAAAAGTGCACACCCTAACAGCTCTAATAAACAAATGACTCATATTTGCAGCTGAGCATGTACTGCAGATAAGCAGTCACGCCATCCTCGGGCTGCTAGTGCCCTCACTTTGGATCAATAGGAATGAAGCACCCCTCCGTTTTTATCATTCGTCATATTTTGATACCAAAGAGACTTTCACCAGAAGCCAGGCTTTTTATTTCATCCCCATAACCAGTTCTTGATAAGAGTAAAGAAAAGAGAAAGCTGACTGAATGTGAGACATGCCTGAAGAGATGGAGGAAAAAAACAAAAACCATAAGCTTTAAAATTCATTCACCTCCTTCCTCTCTCTGTCTCTGTCTTTGTACAAACAGCTTCAAAATGCATCCTCCAAATTGCCTCCAGTTTTCCGTGTCCTTGTGTTAGGAGCTGCTCATTTTCCCTGACGAACCACAGATATCATGCAGCCCTGTGTCAGAACGGTGGGTGTGGAAGGCTGACAGTGGCACAAAAAAGAGCAACAAGCTGGTGTGTGTGAGCAAATTGGTACAGATTCATGAGAGAGGAGAGATTGCTGCTTCAATTTTAAGCATATCATTTGTAAATAAAACAGAGTACACACACACACACACACACACACACACAAAAGTAGAGGTTTACCAGATGAGTATTTGATGAACACTTCCTAAAAGCTCCCTCTCTCATTAGGATAAAATATACATGTTGTACGTGATCAAAGCAATATAAAGCAGAGCTCAATTTTCATATTTTGCGAAGTCGCGTTCTTTATGGCAAAGATGGTAGAGGAAAACAGAACATTCATTTTCCAGCTGAGCAGCGCTGTTAGCCTTTTGACAAGCAAGATAAAGAGGCAGGCTGAGATGGACGGGGAGGTGAAGGGCCAGAGGAAACAAACAAAAAAGCAAGAACAGAGGAAGAAACTTCAGCTGAAGGGTTCACGCAGTCCAGCAGGTCTTGAGGGCAAATTAGTGAACTCCTAACGAGCGTGCTCCATTACCAAACTGCTCTCCTGTTAACCCTTGCTACCACCGGTCACAAATAATTACTGTTTCAGGGTTTACAGACCCTGGTTTTTAATCGTTCTGCATTTGGTCAAGCTTCACTTTCACAAGAAACGTCTACAAAGTCAGGAAGCTGGTGAGGCTTTCAGAAAAAAAGACCTAAATACAGTATTAACGTTGGGCTGCTGTTCCTGTAGGTTAAAGGGAGCTTCCCCTTTAAGAAGTGTGAAAACCTTTGATGTGAAAATAAATAAATGTTGATGATTTCAGTTCTTCTTACAGTTCAGGAACCTATGTGTGAATTAATTTATAGGTGTTCAGCTGGTACTGGTGATTACCAACAACAAGGTAGAAAATTTAACACTGAATAAACGTTTTTAATTAGAGTTACACTGATTTAGTTTAGTCACTAATTGGGTAAAAAAAAGTAAATAGGTAGTCACACTGCACAAGTCACATCTGATATGGATCTAACATTACTGTCCTGTACAACAAACCCACTTTTTCTGTAGTACTGGGTCGTCAACAAAATCAAAAATCAGGGTCCATCTTTTTTTCCTAACCAAACATAAAGAGGCGTAACCACTGGTTAGCCTGGTTACAGAAAATTATGGTTGGTTTGTTTAATTTCACCTGTCATGAACAGATGGAAATTGCATTGCTGTTTTAATTTTTAAAGCTTTTAGAAAAATTCCTACATGTTCGTTGTTTTTATTTTGATGGAGAAATATTGTTGTGGCTTCACTAAGGAACTACTGCATATAAATGTTAAATACAAAAAAAAAAAGCCAGAAATGTCAAAAAATGCTAAAGAAGATAATGTGAAATTAAATTAATAAAAATAAATTTCCATGCTAGTTTTACGTTAGACACCCTCAGTGAGCATTTTGAGACTAAAAAGACATCTAAATGACATGGTTACAGCTGAGCCCTGTATCGGGCTGGGAATAATTTAGAAGTAATTTTGTACTTTGAGAGCCGAATGGAATGAGCTCATGGGCTGAAAGTGGCCTGAGAGCCACCAGCTGATGGCCTACCATCATTTTTACACTGATTCTACAATTACCTCAGTTATATGTGTGTTATAAACTATTTTTTGTTCAAACACAAGATCTGCAAAATTTGAAAACATACTAAAGTTTACAACAAAACCAAATGAAGAAGAAGAAAAAGAAAAAATAAGAGTTTTCTCCTACAGAAGTCACTTCTGCCTAAAACACTTGAAGTACCTTCATATCTTGGCTCACAACAAACAAGAGAAGCTCTTTAAAAATGAAGCGTTTCAGGCAGCTGCTGCAGGAAAACCCCCAACATAATGTGAGGAAGTGGATGGAGAAGGCAGGAGTGACAGAATTACAAAACACCTGCCACCAAAGTTTATTTTGACATGTGAAGGACTTTTTGTCAGAATACAGCAAACTTGGATTTACACTGCAGTCAGAAATTACTTGCTAGGACATTTCATATTGATTCTTTTTATGGCATAATGACAGATCTGAGATCCACAAAATGGAAAATCAGTTTAAAGACTGAATAAACAATGGAACAGAAGATGTTTTGACATCTTCTATTATGAGCATTTTTGATCACTTATTAGTCTAGTTTGAGTGTGATTTGCACACTATAAAGACTGTCACTGTGGTTAAGGAGTAATGTAATATTTCTTTGATGCAGGTAAAATAAAGGCAATGTAGATATGAATAATTTCCAAAAAACAAAACACCGAACAAGCAACTTAAATTGTAGTCCAACCATCATCAGTTTGCCTGACAGAGAAAGAACTGATCCGCTCTTCTTCTTCCTTTTCCCGAAGAGGCGTGAATCACTACGACCTCAGCAGGAGGTGAGCTGATTGAAGTCCGTTCTGCTTTCCTGCAGCCTCCTCCAGGACAGTCCACAGGGGGCCATTTATAATTCAGAATTCAGAAGCAGAGTGAAAAAAATCCTCTGAAATGATTTGGCTTTTCCCCACATCTGTATTGTTATTCACGTCAATTCTGGGGACATACGTTACTTTTTCCTAAAAGATTTTTAAAAATTGAAACGCTACAGAAAGAGTCATTATTGGAAAAATAACAAAAAAGACAAGAAAAAGAGTATGTTTTATTCTGGGAATATGGGAAGATATTTCTGTGTAAACCAGATTATACAGAGAAAGAACTGTTAGTTAACGTAGTATCTCACTGGGCTGCAGCTGCTGGGATTTAAAGAGATGAAAACAAACAAAATTATTTTACTTGGAATCATTCTGAATGAGGCAGTTTCACAAAATCTTGGTGAAATTTGGGCCAGAATTAGGTGGATTCCACAAATATGAAAACTAAACGGAGCCGCGTTCCAGATGCTTGTGACAGCTCTGTAACTGTTTTGAGAGAAAATTTGTCTCACAAATGTTTGAACGTGTTCAAAACTCTAGCGACACGAGAACGAGGCCCTGAAGCTCACGCAGGAAAACTGAAAACATTCTGAGACATTCTGGACGCATTCTCACCAATGCTATTTGCAATTTGTGTCCAGCAGTCGTAGCTCAGTGGGATCCTGGCTTTAGAGACAGAGGAGCTTCTGGCTGACTTGTCTCAGCTCAGCTCAGCTCAGAGTAGCAAACTGGACCCTGTTCAGCTGAGAAAATAGTGAGAATGTAAAATGTAAATTCTCCCTGATTCTCCAAATGAAGGTCACTCTGATGTTTACTGCAGGTAAGATACTAACTGGTCATAACCACTCTACACAACACTTCTAAACAACAGTTTCATTTAGTTATCTTTGTATCTTTGTGTCACTTTAGTTATCCTCTTCTTTGTTAAAAAAAAACAACCTAAATGGATAAAAACTGAACTTTTCCCATCCCTCCTGTTGGTCGTAGCAGTGGTCAGTCCAATGTTATAAAGCTTTATTGGTTGGGCTCAACTGGGAACAGCAATGCTTGCTGAGAAAAAAGCCTCTGGAACTGCAGACCCACAGGGAGCTCCCAGCGAGGTCGAGGGGTGACTCGAAAGATTTAAGTGCTGCTAAAATAAAAGTTTAAAAAAGGCTACATGTTGATATCAGGAAATATAACAGAATCAGTTCCATTTATATGAGTTCGGGGGCATTTGGACACATATTTAAGTAACACAGAAACCTCGTTTGAAACATGCTGAAGACAAAAAAAAAATCTAAGTACAGGTAAAAAACTGGAGGGAACAATAAACACAAAACCCCAGGATCTCAACAAACGTATATATAAAAGATTTAACTACAATGTGAAGGAATTACAGAACTGTGAGACCATTAATCACCTTCAATTCAGAGGAAATTATAGCAGTAAATGCTCAAGTTAGTTTTATATGTAATTCTTTACAAAAACACTTATATGTCAACAAAAAAGTACACGGAAGCAATTTGGAAAATATATATTCCTTTTGACAGGCAGAAAGGAGAATGACATTCTGATTAATTATAGCCATTTCAACTGAAGAAAACTCAATTTTGTTTTGGGATTTTTTAGCATATTTTTACTTTACATTCAAGGCGCTTTCTCAAAAGTCTCTTTAGTATTTATGCCAATACTTTATACTTTCCTGTGCTGTTTTCTTTTTTCACATTTTCTGGCTTCAAAGCAAAACCACGACTCACTGGAGGCCCTGCAAAGAAAAGGAAAGGGTTTCAGACATGGTGTTTTACAGAATGTATTTTCTTTTTCTGCGAAGCTACACAGTGAACTTCCTAGGCTCGCAACAAATTTATAAAACCTCCTTCAGTGTGAAGACATTTGTGATGCCGCTTTGCTCGTAGTATTTGGCAAACAGTTATTTTGGGGGCTATTTTTAAAATAAATCAGGTCACTCAACACATTAGAAATAACCATATAAACTGTTTGTTCCAACTCAAATGGACTTTTACAAACATTTCTGTGCCATATTGTCCAAAGGTTTTAATTTCAGAAACAAAATGTCCTTAAAATGCAAACAAGGCCTCTTTCCAAACCTAAGCAGGTTTAGGAAAATTTGCCTCAGCCTATTTTATTTTTTATTTTTAGAGGAATCATTTTCTAAGCTGGACAAAATGTTGTCCCTGTGTTTAGTCCTCTGTGTGACAAATAAACAAGTACCCAAAGGTGAAATAAGGACTAAAAGAGTGACACAAAGATGGAAAACTGAAGCCTGAGAACAAACAGAAAGATTCTCGGCAGAAGGATTGGTTATTTTTTATGCCACATAAATTCTAACAAAGCAATGTTCAGTTTTAGTTAGTCTTTATATGAAAATAATCCAAACCTCAATATAAAGTAAATGCCTACAAACCTGGAACAGTTTATATATTAAAAATAAGCCTCAGGTTTGTTAAAGGCTCTTAGAAAGTTTAAACCAGACAAGATTGGAATAGCTACACTACCCTTTTTTAGGAAAACACCCAAAAAAATTGCAAGTAGTGCAGTTTCATTCAATACTATGATTTCCTAATCTTCTTATGGTAACTGTACACACGGTGAGAATGTGCAGCAGCCTTTGCAGCTTTATGCAGCAGTGAATGGACAGAAGTTGTCTGCTGGCTGGACTGTCTCCAAACACTCTTATCATCAGCCGCTCAGAGCTCCTGGCTCTCTGAATGGATGGATGGCACACAACACTTATTCTAAACCCGTCCCATGATAAACGGCCCCAATTATGACCACAACCTTTTTTCTCACTGTTACAATTTCCCCCTGAATCTCTGCCACAGCTTTTTCTGTTGGTCTATTTACCTCTTTGCCCCTCATGCCAACTGTCCCTTTGCTTTGCTTTTTGTCTCACTTGGTTCCTTTGTTATTTATCTCCCCGCCTCATTCTCAGCCCGGCCACATTCAATGAGGGCTGTATTTCCAAAACTTTGCAATCATAATAAAACCCTGCAATTTTCCAACAATCAAGAGTAATTTTGTGCCTTTGATGACTCATAATGGCATGTGGCAATTTATCAAACACTTTGACTTTTTTGAGCTCCTGATAAAATGCGCCAGTGATGAAGCCAGTCCTGCACAAAGAATACCGAAATCAACAACGCTTCACATTCCAGATATGAAGAGCTATGTTTTTGATGCTTTAATGTTTTTATAGTTTTCAGTGTTTTAAAATGTTTGAAATTTTGATTTCAAAAACATCACTTCAAAATAATTTTTAACTCAAACATATACATTTATAATAAAATACTGGGAATTTAATAAATACATGACAATTATTCCACCGGGTTACAGAATCTTTTTTTATGTAGCTAAATTAAGTTATCTCTTATCCAGGTGACAATCACTTTCCGCAGAGATCAAATGGAGAATAAAAGCTGCTGTCGTTCTTCTTGTGGTCAGACTTTGTGTGACAATAGACACGTTTACTACCAGTTTTGGGCATATAGGATTGTTTCCCCTGTGAAAACACTCTGTTTCTGTCAGCATGTATTCAAAGCAGCAACTCTACTTTACACAATTTAAACAAAAGAGCACTCACTTGGACCTTTTCCATGGGCTCTACTCAGCCTGTGGATTCAAAGTCTTTCCATTAGGTGGTCCCGCCCACTTTCAGCTTGCGTCTTAGTACCTCATTGGCTGAGGTTCCTTCCAAGCGAGCCGAGTTGAGCTGAAGATTTGGCGTCAGCAGACTGAAGACCATTGACTGCCCAGAGAGCGACTTCTCCTTCACAAGTAACCCAGCCTTTTTTAAAACCTCTCCTCTTGCTATTGTTATTTACTTTTTTTTTTAAAAGTCTATAATATATCCATAAAATACTAACACCCTGGTACTATGAGGAGGTGCAGATGTTTCAATGCTCTTTGGCTGATGACAGAATTCAGACGGAGCTAGACCAAATGGACTCCAAGCAGCAGAGAGAAGTGGGCTTTGGAAAACATGGCAGAGAATATATGACGACCTGTTCACATTGAGGCAGCACTTAGTTAAATGAAAAACAACAGAGACCGTGTAGAACCAAGTTGGGCTGAAGGGAGTCATGCTGAGACTGGGCAATTAAAAAACATCTTTGGACATTTTAATTAAATGACCCAGTTAGCCTTATCTTTAACACACTGTTAATAACAGCCCCTAAACAGTGATACTGAGTGTAATTTGGAGGTTAAAGGTGGTAGATTTGGACATCGGATCCCCAATAATAGCCATAGGTTTGAGTGACACCGTCACTCAAAAAGTGTGTATATAACTGAAGGAGGAGATGTTTATGGATCAATATGAATCACGTCTTAAACCTTTGTTGTAAATGTTATTTACAACAGTTAAGATATTAATTGTTCAAAACTTTTCCACACAACTGTACTTCAACAGATCTGAACCCTCACGTTTAGGCGGATCAGCACTGTATTTTGGCAGCAACTGACATCTTAAAAAAAACTTCTGTTTGTTTTCTTGGTAAGATTGAGTAAATATAGGCAAATTATTAAGCTGATAATAAGTTCTCTAAATTTTTGAATATCCAGCTGCTCATGCGGTAACCATATGTGTGAGTCGTATGCTGCCCCTGGGTGTTTTTGTGTTTCTGTTTTCTTCTGTCACTACAGCTGCTCCTAGAGTCTGTTAGTCTTGATGCAAATCTGTCTTCGGCCTAAATTCTGTACTCAGAAGCAACTTCAGCTGACCCAGATTGTCTGTTATCTGGCCTAACCAGACCTCATGATCAAGATCACGCTAAGCTCTGTTGCAACACTGGTAGCAACTTGACTCTGAGTTTCTGACTCTGAGTTTCTGACCCTGTCAGCGGGTTCGTGTGGAAGGGCTGGCATGAGCTGATCAATCACAGTTGTGAGTGGGAATGGAAATGTGAACAGGCTTCAGTGTCGCTGCACCACTTCAACGATAAACGTACGGTTTGGCTGAATTGTCAACTAAGCGATTCACAATACATGCATTATATTTTCAATGGGTTTACTATCTTATTACTGTTTTATCATTATAACTTCATGGTGTTAGCACACTCCTATGTGGCAGTGAAGCATGACCCATGAACACGAGACTAGAAAATACGCTTAACTCACCAGAGATGTCTCTGCCGCATCCTCAGCATTTCCTGGAAAGACATTGTAACAAACAACAAGGTGCTGTCTGGTTCCAACCCTCTGACTATGTACATCTTTCTCAGACAACGCAGACCATGTTCACCAAAAGACACACTGCAGAGAAGTGGCTTCTGGACTCAGATCCATCCGTTGTCCACAGCTCAGACATAAAGATGTCTGCAAAAGGAACATGATGGCTGTTGAAATAGATCAGAAGTCCTTTTCTTTTTCGGTCTTTCCACTACAGAGGTGCTAGATCAGGGCTGGTGCTCTAGCTGGTTCTTAACTGGTTCTTTATAAATGTAGCGAAGAACCTGTTTGGGTTTCTACAGCCAAGGAGCCAAATCAAATCCACGTCATTACATCACATTAAATGTCTTTCAGCTGGCGATATTAAGAGCAAAAACATGATTATAAATGGTGCTTCAAACATTTTTATGAATTCATTGAGTTGAAAACAGTCATTGTGAAGGCAGCTCTGTGCAATGCCCTGACCCACACCTGTGTGATTGCTGATTAAAACAAAAAATAAAAAGCGCACACACAAACTGCAGCCCACCTCCAGCTCCTGATAAAAGCCCTGCAAAGAGTTGGCATGGATTTTTTGGTCCTAGAGGCAGAGCTAACGGTGGTGGAAACAGAGAGCTGGTGCTAAGTGAGCTCTGGCTCCGGTTTAGCACCGGAAGTTGTTCATGAAATAAAACCCTGCACAAACATATTCTGTGCCTTCCAGTCCACCCACAATAGACAGGCTGATGGTCAGCAGGCAGTGATTTTACATATACTGATCCATTCACCCCAAAACACACTGAACCGTAGCAGGTTAGGTGAACCACATAAGCTTTTATGGCATATCTCCAGGTAGAAAGTGAGCCACCTTCATGAGCCTGAACGGCCGAGGTTAACCTGAAGTGACCTTCTTATGTCTAAAAACCTGCTCTGCAGTGAAGGTCTCTGATTCAACATGAACTAAAATAGGTTTAGACTTTAGCTCTGTGGGGAAATATGAATGGCAAAATGTCACGAATCACGCGGTGTTTGTCTAGAAATTTGAATTAAACATCAAACATTGGAAAATTGAAAAAGAAAAAGTGATTTTGCTTTGGGAATTTGGAATATTTAAAAATGTGAGTGAAAGTATAACAGTTGTCAACATGAGAGCCTATGCCAAAAAAAAAAGAAAGAAAAAAAGAGTGTTTTCGTTGAACACATTTTCATCATCCCGTTTGACTTTTGGGCAGCCGAGGCTTAGTCAAGTCAAATTTATTTATTTAGCAGTTTTCAGCAACAAGACGGTTCAAAGTGCTTTAAAACACAAAAATACAGAGTCATGACAAAAACACACACAACAATATAAAAAGCTCAACTATTTTACAACTAAACGAATGTAAAACATGAGCTAAGATCATCTAAATAAGATAAATGAGCAGTGGTTGTCTGCTAATCAGAAGGTTGGCGGTTTGATCCTGACTTCCCCCACCACATATCAAAGTATTAATGGGCAAGACACTAAAGCCCAGGTAGGGCCTGATTCAGGATTGGTATGTGAGAGTGTGTGTGAATGGGTGAAAGGTGACTTGTAAAAGCACTTTGAGGGATCAGAAAGACTGAAAAATGCTGTATAAATGCAGTCCATTCCTATTTTTTTAAGACTCAAACATATTTGAGAGAGGTATTTGTGTAGCATATTTTTATCTTGTTTTATTCCCCCAGCTATCTGTTCATCTGTTTGTGACCGTCAGCTAAGGAAATATGGGATTCTAGTCCATGTTTGCACTTGTCCTCTTTACCTGGCCTCTGTGTCAAGGACTTGTTCTGTTAAGGGCTCATTATGCTGCTCACTAATCTACTTAAACCGCGTGTTGTTTGTGCATGTGTGTGCATGAACATGAGGTCATTAGGAGTGGCTTGAAGTGGAAAAAATGAATGCACAGTTATCTACAACAAGTAGGCTGAAGACCTAAATATTAATAGTCAAAGCTTTGTGCCAGAGAAAACTGCACTGCTGCAGATGTACTTTTTATTGATAGAACAAAACAAATGTATACAACATTCAAGGAGCTCTGGTACCACTTTGTTTAGATGTACCTGTTACGACCCAGCTCAGCCAGGGAAAAAGGGAAGTGACGTCGGGTATGTTGTTCTAGGAATATGATTCTCGCTTGGGATGCGTGACGTCCTGCAGAGGAGTGCCAGTTAATGTTACTTCCCCTTTTCCCTGGCTGAGCTGTGTTGTAGCAGTACCTCTTTAATCCATCTGACCTCATGGTGGCAATTTGTGCTTAGCAGGGCATTACTGCACCAAGGGCGAAAATCCCATTTCATTATTGGGGGAGACAGTAAGCAGAGAGATTTATTAAGAACAATTTTTTGGGGGAATGCTTAAGATAAAGTCAAATATACTGTTGTAAAATGGAAAGAATATTAAACATTAATTACCGTTGTAATCAGGTAGACGAGTTAAAAAATGACAAACATATTTCTCCATATTGTTTTTCCAACTTTTTGGATTATTTCTCCATCTGCGCAATTTCTTTCAATTCATTATGGTGCTTGGTTCTACTTCTGAGTGACTTACAACACTTATTCTGTTTTATAAAAACATAAAATCATAAGAAATATACGAACATGTGACTAAGCATCTGACATGCATCCATACACAATAATAAAGTCAAAAAGGAAACATCTACATCCCGACCACAAGGAGAATGGGGCACGAGCTGACTTTAACTGCTGCATGGAAACGTAAAAAAAAACTTAAATTTAGCGAAACCACAGTATTCATAAAGATGTTCAATGTTTTCACTCTGCATAAAAATGATACTTATTTGAAGCAAATTATGTATGCTAGAAGCAGAAAAATAAAACGGATGATGAAAGAAAATGGGTGCGTGCGTTCAGGATTTGAACCCTTGTCTTCTAACTTAAAGATGGCAGCTTTCACCTCTAGGCCAATATTGTAGTGTTGAAAAAAGTAACAACATCTACTCATAACCACCGCTCTGATGCATTGTTTTACCTAAATAAAAGATGAATTTGCTTGCTGTTTGTTATATTGCTTAAGAGTACAGTTTCTTCAAATTATTCTCTGATTTTCCCTGGATCCACCAAGGATTTACATCCATGTACTGCACCAAATCTGAAAGAGCCGTTCTGTTCTAACACGGTTTTCTTATGTCTATATCTCATCAGGGACCTTTCCTGGATTTAAGGAAAGTTTGTCATTTGAAAGGCTAATTTTACTTTTTTCCCCCCCCGAGACAAGCAATTTCAAAAAATCTCACATTTGAAGAAATACCTCATAAATATTGCAACTTATAACCTTGCTGTAATATCCAAATACTAAACTAAACACAAACTAACAAACTAAAATATTTGCACAAAATGTGTCTGTTTGTTGGATTTTGTTATGTTTAGTGACAAGGGGTTGTTAAAGGACCCAAACCTAGGTAAGAAAGGAACCTGTGGATATGGATTGAAACTCAAACACTAATGAATAATTCTACAAGCAGGTATCCAAAAACAATGTAAGATTGACAAGAACTGGATTAACAGGAACTCACAAAACCTTCCTAGCGGTCCCTCACAAGTAAGTGAAGAATCTTTTAAAAGCTGAAAGAGCTGACTCTTTTTGGCGAAATGAGCCAAGTAAGCCAGATTTCTGGAAAACAAACAAACAAAAAAACACAATTACCTTCAATAGCAGGAACTAACAGGAGGATCTGATAAAGAGCCGAGGAAAACCAGGGAGATTAGATTTTGGCAGAGGTGGTAACTGAATGACAACAGGTGTGCTGCTTACTAACAGACTACAGGTGGTTTGTATGGTGCTGGAAACAAGGACTACAGAGAACAAAGTGGCAATGGTATGGAGCAAGCAAAAACAAGAACGTGACTAATTACCCATGATACCCAAACTCATAATTCAAAGAAAACAAGATTTTTAACAAAACATCAAAACTAAACTGTGACATATGGTGTAAATTTGGAAAGCAACCCACTAACAGAGTGTCTGACAATACAAGCTAACAAAGCATGCTGTTTGCACCATCAAAAAAGCCACGAGCGTGCAAATCCTGCCAACACCTCTTGCCAACATCTGCTAGCTGCTGTTTTTGGTACACACATGACTCATCATCTGAGTTTTGGTCTGATTGGAGAGCAGACCCATTCAAGCTGAATCTCTAAAAGTCTTCTCCTTCAGATGAATTCATGGTTTGCACAGAACCAGAAACTGTATGAATTTGAATATGAGGTACTCCTTGAATCTCTTGACATCACATTAATAATTTCAATAAAATGCATTTTTGCACACACTCAAACTTATCTTTAACCCATCGTTCCTGCTTTACCATCCATGTCCACTGAATCTTTTTTTTGTTACTGTGCTCTGAAATAGTACAGATAGAGAGTGAAAAACTATTTGTAAATAAAAATATTGAACTATAAATAACAGCTCATATAGACCAGATAAACCTGGCTGAAGTCAGCCCTCATTTCACACTCCAAGGAGTTTGAATATAGGGAAAATTTCAGTGTGAATATGTATTTGCATATTTACACCTGCACCTGTACACACACTGAATGGTGATATTGTGTTAATACGTTTATATATATTAGAGATATGAACTACTGATGTTTTATGAGTTTAGAAGTGAAAGCCTTTCCATACGTGAAGCATAATGACGTCAAACTATTTAAGAGGTTTGTTAGACATCACAAAACTAACAATCAAGACCCCCAATGAGACACCAAGAAAAGCAGGTCCCCACCACACAATGAGTCCCTGTTTAACCCATGTTTTGTCCGTGCAACACTCCAGTGAGCATTTGCTGCCTAGCACCCGCTCTGCTCAGCAGGGATTAGGCACACAAAGACATGCGCACACACAAACACACTACACAAACCAAACACTATCTACGCTGAGCCTCCGTGAGAGGCTGTCGCAACAGATGCAGCGAGTGAGCAGGAACTGGGTTTGAAAAGTGCCAGTTTTTCCAAAGAGGCAGTCTAACTTCTCCACAAAGGGCGACCTGATTGACCCTCATGAGTGTGGTGAGTGCTTTTGGCCAACTCTTCATAATAACTGTAGCTGTTGGATCCTTTTCACTATGAATACAACAATAGTCTGAATGAGGTGGGTGGATGCCTTTTAGATTCTTGAGGATATATATATATATATATATATATATATGTGGGTATCCATCTATAGGCCTTTTTATTAAAGGTCCTTCGGAACAACGTTGCAATCACTTGTTATTGGTAGAATATTCATGCAAACACAAATATAGTCAGCTTATAAACATCCCTATTGCACATTTTTTCCCCTCGGGCTACAATACCCCAAAATTTAATGTTCCACATGATTTGCTTAACATACAGCCCATCTTAACACGTATCAACACAAACTGCTGGTGGTTTGTTAATTCTTGCTCCAGCCAAAAATAATTAATGACTGGTAATATGTTTGTCAGGGATTACTGGGATTGAAAGATGAGCTGCTGTTGCTTGTGATGTTGTAAAACCAGAGGGATTCTTAGGTATTAGGTGTCTGTAGGTCAAACATCCAGTAATAATAACCATCACATTTAGGTCCACAAATATTCAAACTGTTTTACTCTTTTTTTTACGCTCAATTGGAGTAGACTGTATGTGAAATGTAAAATCAATGCACATTGTTGAAGTAAATGTACATGGTCTTCAAATTCTTGACATTGAAGCTGAGTGTTCCTTAAATCAGCCTTTACTCAGAAATGTATTTAGTGAAAACTTTTCTACGAATAGAAAAGTTAATTTTTGTGTGAAATCCTTCCAGTTGGTTTTATCCAGGCTGTCTCCAATTATTAGTTGTACAAAAAAAGACCTGAAACAGCTGATGTTAAGTGTTGCAAAGAACCAGTTTGGTGCTGAAGAGATTATTAAAAAAGGAGAGCAGAAGTGAGTGATGGGGAAAACTCTTTAACTATTGACTCTGATAAATGCAGACATGGTCAGCATGACACACAATCCCTAATAGCTAAAAAAATACTAAATTATTTGACATAATACAGGAAATGATGGTTGGTTTAGCTCAGAAACATACATTCCAGAAACTATTTTGCACAAATATTGCGTTTTAGATTTTTTTTTTTCATGTAAAGCCAGAAGAAGTATAAATAAACAGGAAATAGTAAGACTTGGTGATTGTATGATTGTATCCATTTGTTATTAGTTTTGACTTTAACAGGAAGCTGGACCTCTGAGTGATTTGTGCTCCCTTTGTTTTCTGCCACAGTTCAACCCAAAACAAAAACTTAGGGACTTTTGGGTCATACATCTTGAACAGCTAAAAGTAGCAGAAGCTTTGGTACAATTCAAATACCACTTTCAGGCAACACAAGTTTTAATTTTATTTATTTTGGAAGTACTCAAAGTCCAACATGCCATCAGTAGTTAAAGCACAACAACAAACAAACGGCTGAAACGAGCTTTCTTCAGTGAGTTAAAAGTAGTTTCTGTTCCACCTTGTCAAAAGGAGCCATCCGAGGTGGTTTGGGCATCTGGTATAGAAGCCACCTGGATGTCTTTCAGGGAGGTGTTTTGGACATCTCTCACCTTGGTACAGATCTAGTACCTGCTGCAGAACCCCGAAGTTGCCCTGGATGAATTGAAGAGGTAGCTGAAGTGAAGAAAGTCTGGGGATTTCCGCTCAAATAGAATGAAAATAGAAGCATCAGATGATTGATGGATTAGGCAGAGACACATCGAAAGCAGTGCTGCATGCCGTTGTCACACATAAAATTAGATCACAGCGTGTTTTTACTATAAGCAGGATGTCAAACAGATGCACGACTTAAACAGAGAGTGGATTGAGTGTTTCTTTGGGTTGATGGCTGCTGTTCGTGTTTAGCACAAGGAGGAATTAAGCCTGAGCTAAATGGATTAGTGAGAGGCGGTTTAGCTCACTCCCTTGGATTCAGAAGACGGATTGCTGATACTGTCTTTTTGCACGCTGTTTCACTGCAAAAACAGCATATTAGCTTTTTAAAATGAAGGTAAAAAAATAATGATCTTCTGCAGGTCCTTTTTGCTTAAATAATCCAGTCTGTTTTATTTCTAAAATAAAAAAGGGAGGCAGAAAAAGAGGTTACATAAAGAAAAGAAATATCTTTTTCAGGGTAAAGAAAAAAGTTATAATTTTAAAGTGTGCAAATTTATTAAACATTTGGACTTTTTGTTGAAGACTCAATGTGTGGGAAAAATATTTCAAAAACCCAAGAAAAGGAAGCAAAATTTTTGATGAACAGCAGCAATATGTTTGTGCTTTGCCTTCACTTGATGAATCCCTCTGAACTCAAGGTTGCCATTATTGTTGCTGTGATGAATCAACGATTGCCTAATTTAATGCCTCCCAGGACTTCAGTGTGCCCACCAGCACAGAAGCACTGTGGCATTTAAAACTGGACACTACAGATGGAAATAAAAGCTCAAATATACTTTGGTTTACTCAGAACCATGGTTTCCACTTCTATTACAAAATACTAAGATTTCCACTAACAGTTTCATATCCAACTCCTTTTTTTCATCATCTGTAAGCCAGAAAACCCAATTGAGCTGTTTCAGTTGCAGTTTTGACTTCTGTTACTTCCTTAATGTTGGCGTCATGAATGTAGGCTTTGAACGCTCTTACTCAAAGTGATCCTGTCTGGTTCTGCCATTGTCACAGAAACTACAGCCACAGCCTTTACTGCCATAACATGTGCTCACCTCTTAAAGTCGCATGTAAGGTTTGAAAAATAACAGGGTTTTGAATATTTTTTTGCTATAAAATGCCTACCTCTAGTTTTTCTTTGGCTCCAACTTGTTTGAGGTTTTTACCCAGGCTGTCGGTTGATTGGATGAGTAGGAGGGGACGCTGCAATCTGCTGTGACTTGTTATGCTAAACAGCTGTGATTGGTTATTAACTAACATGCAGCCATCTGAAGACACAGACATAATGTTTCACAGCCGATTCCGGGGAGAAAATGTTTTTTGAGACCATTTAAAGTAACATTCGTGTTAGCAGTGCTCCTGAAACACATATCTACAAACCTAATGCCCAGTGAAATAATATTACTCAGTAACTTTTACCAACACTGGGTCACAACACTGTCTCGTTCAGTATCAGTGCTCAAACTCACACACAGAGAAAATGCCACTGCTTTTCTTTGTCTTTAAACAGCCGAAGCATCACAGAAACACAACTCTGACACTTCCTACTTGTTCCAAAGGCTAGTTGTCCTTTTTATCCTCATAGGAAGTTTAATGCTGAAGCAGAACACCAAGCTGCTGGATGGGTTATTATTTCTATTATTTCTCGCATATCTCACCAACAAAGAGTTAATATTAGTGGGGAAACAACTGCATGTCAAGAGTCCAACATCTCTGGCCAATTTTTGTTCATCTCTTTGCTGCAACATTCTGAACAATAGAGTGTAATTACAACAGAGCAAAACAACTGAGGAGTCTTTTCATCTCTGCCCTGCTTTGTCCTCACTGTGTTTATGTCACTAAAACCCACAGATGCTCTTGTGTGATTTCTCTCCCGGTTTCTTGTATTTGACCCTCTCTATCCCTCACACCCCTTTATCCTCGCACACACACACACAGAAGTGGGAATGCGGCTTTTAAATTATTCAGGCTTCCAAGCAGAAAGTGTCACAATCAATGAGCACAAATGAGCCTCCATTCACAAGTGTTTATTTATAGACTTTACAGGATGGCTACAAGGGCCACGGCTCGGATCATTTCCTGTCCATTCTCATGATGTGAGCATATATTTGACCAGTACTATACAAGTACCCATGAGTATCTTATCTGTGTGTGTGTGTGTGTGTGGTCTATTGAAATTCTGGTAGTGTTGACATCGTGAGTCATAATTAGAGGTCGACCAACAGGCAATCTTTAGGAATCAGGGCAGCTGATGGCTGAGATACAGCACTATTTTTTTGGTCCACATGTATTTCTTTCTTTTAACAAAATATAACAATAATTGCTTAATTTAGCTGAACACATATTTAACAACCTTTAGGAAAACTTGTACACCTAAAGATAATCTACAGAAGAGCCTTTTCACTTAAAAAAAACTAAACTGTGGGTAACAGAAAGCTGGTTGTAGCAGCTGCTGCTGCATTTTCATTTTCCTACTTAGTAATCTGTTAGGTATGAACAGGCATGCTTGATTGCGGATTTTCTAATCATGGCCAATATCGTCTGATTAATTGGTCCGTCAGGAAACGGGTCTGTCCCTTGTTACGATAGAGTTTTGACCAGTAATATATATGTAGATTTGCATTTTCATGTTCTAATTATCAATGATTTTATGCTTTGGCTTATCAGAAATTCAGTAGCTTGTCTTCAGAAAACATAAAATGGAGGTCAGACGATGTTGTCTATTGTGAGATTTAATCCTGTGATGATCACTAACTTAAACGCCTGGAATCTTTTGTTTTAGTGCTTGATGGACAGTAAAGACAAAATTTGACTTTTCTGCTTCTGCACTGCATTTAGAGGCGCATCATTTGAAGTGCTCTCCAGATAGACTGTCATGTTTTTTAAGTGCTTTTTAAAGTTTTAAAAAATTTAAAAGTCAAATATTGCTGCCTGTCAATCTTAAAAGGACTGTAATGCCCTTTTTTTTACAAACAAATGGCAGCTCAAAACAGTACACTATGGAAAGGAGTGACCAAGTGTGAGTCATTTTAAAAGGCTGCCAAAAGTAATTATCCTTCCTCTGAAAAGAACAAGGCAGCACAACTCCTAAAAAGTTGCATTCACAACACTTTTAGAGCAGTGTCATTTGGACCAATAAAAGCAGAGTAGTTCTGTTTGGCCATAACCCACAAATATGTATCTCAGCTTAAGTTTGGCTGTAATTGAATCATCCAAAACCCAGCAGCACATCTACAACTGAGAAAACGATCAAGAATTTTCTAAACACTAGTCAAAATCTGACCCAACTAAATGAAAGGCCTAGCATTCCTTGAAGATCTGCATATCGCCCACCACTTTTCATGCCAAAGTTTTTTTTTCTAAGATCATCTTATGATGAAATATGACAGAGGAATAGCTGTTTTGGACAAAATGTGTAAATACCATTATGCATGATCTAATGTGATATTAAGAGATCTTATAGTCTGTGTTGGGGATGACTCTTAGCTACCACCATATCAAATTTTAGTTCATTATGTGCAAAAATGACAGAGTTGTAGCCATTTTTGTGTTTGCTGAGGTCGATCAGTTGTGGCGACTATCTTAGGTTGGACTGACTCTGAAAGTTAATCAGTTATAGATGTACCGCCAGTGATTACTTCCTGAGAGTTTCATTAAAATCTATCTAAAATCTATGGGATATTTTGCTAACAGAGAGGCAGAAAAGCAGCCACTTGCACTCACTCAGATGTGCACACACACACACGGGCAATTACATGATCATCTGCCTTTCAATGAGACAAGAGATAAACACTTTTATCTGATTATTTAAAGAATCATTTTTCATGATCATAAATTTCAGATGACAGAAAAACCTCCATAACCAGGTATTGTTTTATGAGGAAACTTAGAATTTTTTTTGGTATGGCATCATCCATCTGTCTGTCCATCTGTGGACAGTTTCTTGTCCAATGTCTAAACTGATAACCCTTTAATATATCAAGGTCAAACGGCACAGCTGGATACCTCATGGGTCAAGGATGGTCACTATTGAGTTCAAGATCACAGGGTCAAAGGTCAAGGTCACAGGTGACCCCTTTGTGGAAACCTTGTCTATGTTCCAGCTTCACATCTGAGTAACATAGAAATGTGAAACCCTTGGGTCCCTAGATAGTGCCTACCAATGGCACGTTATGTACCATTGTTGATACTCTTGTTTCTACTGTAAACATTTTATTATGAACTCATAGTAAACAAAAACCAACCTAAACAGAAAAATAAAATATTATATATATATATATATATATATAATATGTATGTTGAGTTCCTTTTAAAAACAGGAATTGACATGTCAGAGCTTTACGAAGTGAGGAATCGAAACAAGGACACGTGTGTTTGATGTAGCTCTACTTTATATACAGTAGTACCAAAATTGTAACAATAACAGTAACTGGTAAGCATCATGGATCACAAAATATAAATATGGCTTACTGGACAGCTAGGATTGCATTAAGGGACAAAATTATGTTTTCAACAACAAACTTTTTCACAAACTCAAATCCTTTCTGCTCCACATCTACAACGACTCCATCTGTAATTATCTGCGTTGCTTAAAGGAGCTGACAGAATGAGAACAAACCATTTGTGGCATGAACCAAATGCTAAACTCTATTGAACTGACAGTAGTTTGCACAAACAGAGAACCCAGGATCTGCACAGATGTGCTGTGGTCTGACAGAGAAGAAAATCTCTCTCCAAATTGAGTTTTCAAATTTCTGAATAACATTTACATAAATAATTGACTCTCAACATCATCCTCTAATCAGTTTTAGATCAGAGCTCAAGTGTTTTCACTTCCCTGAAAAAAAAAAACTCCTGAGAGGACAGATGAAACATATGGTGTGGTTGTTGTGGAAGTTTTCTTCAGGAGACCGTCACAAGAATTCAAAGTTTGCCAAGAAGCCCAAAGAAGCAGGAGGGACATAATACCTGCAAGTGATGCTGTGTCGTGTTAAATGAAATCTTTCCAGGGATTTAAAACTGGAGAAACATTTTTAGACTGCTAGCTCAGTTATTGTGTTGTGGGCCGTCTCATGTAAACACTTTCATAAACAATAATCACTGCATAAAATCAAAAATACACACATATGGCAAAAAATCTGTTTGCCAACAATTTTGTTTTTAACAGTTTCACTAATTACTAAACAAAAGTAAATAAAATCCAATGAAGAATCAACGATGCATTCCTTAAATGTATGATGTGAATTTATTGTTGCTTTGTGCAGATTGTGTGTTTGTGGTTTGAAATTTAAACAATTCTGGTAAAGCAGCATCTGAGGGAGGTGTCTTCTGTTGTTTTTTTGTTTTGAGTTCACATTTCATCAGTTTGCCTCATTTCCTTTCTGCTCTGTGCTCTTATAAACTAAACATTAAGGCACTCTTGTTCCAAAAAAAGGCGCTCTGAATCCGTTTAGGTTTTGTCTCATGTTGTCAGATGTTGACACAGGCCTGACATTATGCTTAAATAGCTGTTTAAGACAAAAGACAAAACATCTCAAAGTAATAGCCGCAGTTAGGTCGTGTGTGTCTGCCACACTCCTCTGAAACCCTGGGTTTAAAAATCATCTTACAGAGCTATTGTACACATGGGTTAAACACAAGTACTTTGTTGGGATTTTGTCAACATTTAGCCGTACATTGAGCTCTTGGATAGATGGTCAGAAGGGACCAAAGTCCCCCCAGAAGAAGATCAGCTCTGTGCTGCAGATGTTTTACTCTGACAAGTTGGCAGCAGCAGCAGCAGCTGTGTGCAAGATGCCTTCACTTGTCTGGTAAAAAAAAAAAAAAAAAATCATTTTATGTCCCTTTTTTTGTGCAAGTTTAATAATTTAACAAAATAACCAACAATATTTGAACCAAGCAATAAACAGTAGTCCACAGGAGGCAGATGTGTTATGATGAAACTTCAGTAAGAAGAGATGTTCGAAGCATCTTAGTTTAATGTTACAGAAATTTCTGATTTAATGTTTACAATCAAATACAACTTTCACTGCAAAAGGTATGACAGGATAATCTGACTGTTAAGCTTCTGTTCAGCCTGTGGTTCATACTTTCTGTTCTTCGCTCACTAATGTCCAACGACTGTCCTGCTGGGCCCATGGGAACACTCTCAGCCGTCCAGAAACCTTCGTAACAATACAAAGATTTATCTTTTCCATCACTGGTGAACACCTTCAGTTAGGAGACTTATTTGATCTAAGAAGGACAGATTTATGAGCTGTTTGAAATGATGAAACTTAGGTTTTATTTTGGTCTGAGTCTCTGCTGTAGCGCAGCACCCGGTAGTTTAAACCATTTAGTTGATTGGAGTGATTGTATGTCCAATAGGTTTTCCAAGATCTAAAGTTATCTTTACATTTGATAAAACTTTGAAAGAGACTTCATTCTGCTCATTGTTGAGGTCCAGACTTTGAGCTGTTTGGCTGAAAGTGAATAACTTTGTAACTGGACTGATTTAAAAAAAAAAGAAACTAATCTAAATGTGATTCCATACAGACAATAATATTAATAATGAATAAAAGGGAAGGAAATGATAATAAAAAAAACATAAAAAACCCCCCAAAAGGCTAGGTTAGTTCTTGTGAGCCACAAAATTTTACTCTTTACTTCTGAGCATATTTGTTGCGTAATGTAGGTGTGTGTGTTGTCTGTGTGGGGGTGGGGGGTGGGGGGGTCATGACCGTTTCCCCCTTGTTTGTTTTTGACTTTGGTCTAGCTCTCAGGAGGTGATGAGGAACGTGTCGACAAGTCTGAAAGTGTGTCAGAGACAAAGAAAAGGAGACGGAGGAAACAGGAGGGGAGGCTAAAAGGCAAGAGGTTACAGAGGAGTTATGAGAGAAATGAATGAGAGAGAGAGAGAGGATACAGAAAGTGTCCAAGGAGTTAAACGTACAAAGAGGAGGAAGAGGAGCAGAAGACATGTCCTTGTTTTAAGTTTGTTAAAGAGGAGAAAGCAGGTTAACAGTTTGTTGCCGTCAAAATAGTCGCGTGAAGAAACTGAGATCCTTTGCAAATGTTTTGAGACATTTTAGAGACTTCCTGCTCGCTGCCAGCAGTCACAGCTCAGTAAGGTACTAACTTTAGGTTGATTAGCTGTGGCGGCTATTTTGAGCCAGGTTGACTCCAAAAATCAATCAGTTGTAGATGTTATTTAATTAATTTTGTATTACCAGATTTTGTTTTAAATAAATGCCTTGTTTCTCTCTGCAGAGATTGAGAAAGAATATGTCAGAAGAACTTTAGTGCTAAACAATCAAAAATGACAATTGATCAAATGATTGGAGACAAAAGCTGACTTTTAACAACAGTGATGTGTAGTTGTATGCTGTAATGAATGCTAAATTGTCAAACATTTGTCCGAGTCCGGTCAAAAAAGGTCTGTTAGTTTTTCACACGGACCTCTACTGTGTGTAAATGCTTTGTGTACAGAAAAAAAATAAAACAATGTTTTTTCTTTCTGCACACCAACACAAGCTTATTTTTCAGTGAATAAGATTTGTCGAAACAGAGGTAAAAATACTGCAAAAGCTTTTTTTAAATAAAAAGTTTTCATAAACACCTGTCTGCCTTTGGATAGCTTTCCCCGTCTATTCTGAGGTACGTTGGTTATTTGCCTTAAAGTCGAAAGAAAAAAAGTCTCAGTCTCAGCTGAGCGAATTCAATCCTCTGGCTCCTTTTTGCTGCCTTCACACAGATGGGCAATTACTGCATGAAAGGTGGGTGAATAGTGAATTTTAAATTGTAGCAGAAATCACTTTGAATTGGATGACTTCTAATTTTGTTGTCAGGAAGTTGTAAGGTCAGAGTTTTCTGGAGCTACTCAGCTGTGAAACACACTGAGTGTACTTCCTGCTGATGTGAGGAGGGGAAAAATCCACCGCTGTAACTTTGTGCAGAAATTAAGCCTTTTAGTGTGCAGTACCGTATTATTATATTTTATCAAGAACAGCCTCCACTAGACTATACGACAAAATGAGGAGAAGTAGTTGTTTGCAAATGGGAGTGTTAGGATTCCTAAACCCACATGTTGAAATTTCCTCACGTAGGACACTAAAGTCTTTGGCAAGCTATTTGAGCATTTATCATAATTGTTTTTGTCTTCTTCATGAAATCTTCAGGAAACGTCAAACATGCTACAAGTGATTAGATTTAGGTGGTGATCCACCAAAATCCAAACCAAACATAAAACTATTGTGGTGCTTGAGTAATTATGACGTTGCAGCCTTAACTAGTGAGAGTCAAAAACCTCAGTGTGTTAACTGGTTAAAACTTAGTCTACCAACAAGTAATACTAGTGACTTTTATATGAGCAGACAAGTGTAAAATTTTAACTAGTAACCCAGTAAAGTCTAAAACACTCATAATCTGTCAAGTTAAGGCCTATTCTGACCTTACTAGATAACTAAGACAGATAAAATGTTTACTAGTTAACTGTTAAAGTAAAAGTTAAGACCCTAATAAGCTCGTTTTTTCAGTTACTGACTAGTGTGTTTGCTAGTGAATAATATTAGCATATTAGGTGTATTAGTGCACTCCTTCAACAGTCAGTAGTTGTACTACTAGACAGGATTTGTGTTGACTTGTCAACATATGAGAGTTTTTGCTTTTCACTTGTTAACTAGTACGACACAATTGTTTACTAATATGGTCCAGTTAAAATGCAGATATTTTGTGACTTTTGAGATACAAGTGTGGTACTTTGGGTTTCTGTTCGAACTGGTTAAAAAAGCTGTGCCACCAGTTGACAGAAAGAAAAAAAAAATGTTACCAGTCAAAGTCTTTATTCAGTTAGTGCACCAAGATGCTAAGATAGATTGACCGAATGTCCAACAAGTGCAAAGAAATTGCAACCCAGAAAAGGAAAATGAGTATTGAGGATGTCAGATAAATGGACTTTCACCTTACCGCTGATCTCCTGAGCAGTCAATAAGATTAGAAAAGGGCTATATACTGTAAATGCAATCCATTTATAAAAGAAATGTCACCACCTAAACTCTACAGTGTTCATTTCAATAAAACATTTTATAGCAGCTGTGGGCAAAAGAGATCAGACCATACACGAACCGAACACCGGCATCTATTTCACCAAGCAGTGAGGCGACCGATGGAAGCTTTTGTTTGTGGAGATTGTTTTGGGTCTAAATCCATATTTTCTCTTTTCTCTCCTTTGTCCTTCTGGCCTCTCTCTCTCTGTCTGTGCTGAAACGGGGTGTGTGTTAATTCTTTGTTGAAAGGAATGTTTTTGTGAAAATAATTATTTAGTGTGCTGGCAGGGCCCGTCAGTGTGGAAACAAATGCATTTTCAGATGGCAGCCGGTGTGCGTGAGCCTGAACCTTGGCAGTGGGTGTTTTGGGATGAGTGCAGCCTTATCTTAGCCAGCCAAGGAGCCCCCGGATCCCCTGGCTCATCACCCAGCAGCCGATTACCTTCCCCCTGAATCTCTGCGTTTTATTAGACTTAGGGGCCTGTGCTGATAAAAGTGACAAACATTCAACATTCACTTAAAAAAAAAAAAAATCCATGTTCAGAGAGCCGAGCATTGATTTTGGGCACTGGCCACGAACAGAAGATCTGACTCAGATATAACCTTTGTGAGAAATTACAGAGAGTCCAAACTCAGTTGGTCAGAAAGCCAGCTTTAATGCAGGTTACACAACCATTTAAAGATGTACATTTTTGTTAGATGTATGCTAGAAATTTATTTAAAAAAAAAGCCTTAAATGTCATGATTTGGTACATTGCTCTAATTTTTTTCAGGAATTTGAGATAATGCCACTGTCAAAATCAGCTTTTTTTCAGTAATCACTGCCTGCTGCAGCGAAAGGAGGGCAACCATTTAACTGCCCTTGTCTGTGTGCACATGTTTGTTTATCTGCCTGTCTGTTAGCAAAATATCATGAGCCAGTGGATGGACTTTAATGAAACTCTCAGAAAGTGATAATTGGATGTACTAATGAATCTATTAAAGCTAATCGACATCAGAAAACATGAAAATGGCTCTAACCTAGTGGGTTTTAAAGATACTGAGCTTAAATTTGGCGTGATAGTAGCTGAGAGTCATCCCCAACATGTACTCTGAGCACTATCAAATTGCATGAAACCTTTGTTTACAGGTTTGGTGTTAATTCTTAGAAATCAACCCTGCCTGTCTGTTAGCAAAACATCTCATAAACCACTGGATGGACATGACTGAAATTCTCAGAAAATAAGCAGTGGATGTACATCTAAAACTGATTAATGTTTGGAGTCAACTAGATTCAATATTGCACATATTGGGCAAAGATTTGGTAGGATATTAACTGTCATCTATCCCCATCAAAGCACTAATAAATCACACAAGATGTCTGTATTTAACTTTGGAATGCAAGGCAGCAGGTGATATGCTTTCCCACAAAAAGGGCTAGTTTTAATTCCTAAATATATTTGCAACAGACGTAGTTGTGTCAGTCTGACTCCTATAGATAATTCTCACTTATCTGTGGATTTCTATATGTAAAAATAAAAATAGGTGCATTGCTGACAGAGTGCAGAATAGATGAACCTTAGGAAATGGGGACCAAACCCAGTTTAAATCCACTGAATGTCGTAGAGGAGAGCGGGACGGCACTTTTTACGCTGTGGACTGAGCTCCCTGTTCTCTGCTTCTCCTTTCTGCTCACAGTGATTAGCTCAGTTTGTCATAAGACAGTGAGAGAGAAACTGCAGCGAGGCTCTCAGAAGAGTCCTAGATTATTGGATTATGCATGAATGGGACTTTTTTTTCCCCCCACTCACAGATAAATGAAACACTTTATTCATATTCTATGGCTCAGTCTCTCTCCTGCATTACATTGTTGTTCAAGCTTTGCTTTACTCCTTTTTTCAGCCGCGAGGAATGAAATTTATAATTTACTATTGAATGTGGACTGTCTGCTTTCAAACATGTTGCTTTAGAAAAGGTAACAACCCGAAGCCCACTCTGAATTGCAGTTTCTTTTTTAGGTTTTTTGCCTCACATATCTTTGAAGGTTTTTAGCCACAGGTGGACTCTAGGAATTGCTCACATTGTCATCTCATCTTTATTCAAACTTACTTTCTCTGGTCTGCAGAGGAACCTCATTGTCAGAGTGAAATGACTGCACGTGCGTGTCCCTGCTAGATTTGAATTGGGTTTTAAACAAAAACAGTTATGGTAAATTCTGTAAGAAAGCTTTCTGAACACATGTTCTTGGCACATCCAGAGGGCAGGGGCTTTCCCGTTCAGTCACTGGAATATAATCTTTAATATTTGCATGAAGTGTCGTCCTCTTGGCTTTAAACAGAAACTTTCACCAGGCTCTGGGTTCGTCTGCAGCCTGGATGACGATACAATGCTTCGATCCTGCAAAGTTGACTTTAAATATCTCAGAGTTTTGTTTGCAAAGTTGGGTGGAACTAAATGGGAGATTGATAGACCGATTGACCGATTGTGGCAGCATGATCCAGGTGCTGTACCCATGGTACTGTGGTAGAGAGAGACCTGAAACAAAGGTTTAAAAATTGGCTGCAATAATTTACAGGGACGATCATGCTGATCTGTGGTTTATTACCAGTATGTAATAGTTATAGTCAGCCCATGTCTGGGATGTGAATCACAGATTCACAGTCGAGCACGATCATGATGTGACTTCATCGGTAGAGCAGCTGTGAACCAAAGCAGTTTTTGTGTTTACATCTAGTTGCATCAAACATCACGTCTTTGTTAAAAACATTATAGTTAAGATTCAATTGAGAAGTTTGAAATGTGGTGTGATTTAAATAAATCCTAGGATAGTTGCTGCTGATTGTGCTATTATCAAGAAAAGTAAGAAACTATAACCTAATAGTTATTTAAATGCTGTTTGTTTGGATCAACAGGACACAATAGGAAAATTAAAAATAAATAATAATAAGCTTTGGTCTGTGTGTGCACTTAGATGGGTTTTTTTTATCCAGTGTTTTTAGGGATTTTCAAATTATTACTTTATCGTTGAACAACAGAAGAATAAATTTATAGGAATAAATGTTTAATAGCTGCCAGATTTATTTATTTTTTTATCTCAGGTCACTAAGGACTTACTGCAGAGCGATGTTTGTTCTGTAAATGGGCTCACATCTGTATTCAGCTTGTTTCGCTGTTCCTGAACAGTGAATGAGTGGAAAATGAAATATTTTTCAAATTTCTCTCTGCTGTATTTTTTTAAGGCTTTATTTTTTGTTCTTTTTCACGTTCCTAGTTGGTCGTAAGATGTGACTCGACTGCAGTCAGCTTTACCACTCGGTGTCATTAGGTTCCTCTTTGCAGTATTCCTGTGTTGTATGAGAACTTAGTGCACAGTAAAATAATCATCATTCAGTTCTGTACGTACATCCACAGAAGAAAAACTCTCAGAGTCAAGATTTATTTTGAACGATGTTTCAGACCTAAAATATTAGCTCTCAGAGAAGCGATGTGTTGAACACCGTTTAAGGAAATATTAGAGAAAATGTAATTAATTGTGCTTGTGTTGTTTTTTATCTTGCAAGGTTTTTGTATATTTTATTAAACACTGGCAGATTTCTTCATTACTTTGCCCTTTTTTGTTTTTTGAAATAAATAGTGAATCAAGAACTAATTAATAAATTAACGTTCGGTAAAAAATTAATGTTGCTATCTTTTTGGCTGTTTGCTGTTCGTTGTATATGGAAAGGATAGTTCAGAGCTTCTGAAGTAAGGTTCTGTGGAAAGATTGTGAACAGCTATTATCTTACCTGTTGTAGATAGCTTTTTGAACAACCCCAATTTTGAAACCAACAGTTTAATTCTGACTGGGTTGACAAGTTAATGAGGTGTCTGGGTTGGGTCACCGGGCTTTCATTAGTAATCAGCACACTTTTCCTCACTTACTAATCACCCCTCCCAGTATACAGTCCCTCTTGTCCAGAGATCATGACTGATGAGCCAACGGCTAGTCTGTATGAAGCCAAGACCAAAGTGGCTAGTTGTTGTCCTAAAACAGCTGGAGTGACAAAAAACATCACCTCATCAACCCAGGCAAAATTAAATTATGTTTCTCCAAGCTGAAGTCATCCAAAGAGCTATCTACAACAGGCGAGATATTATTTGCTCATAACCCTTTCAAAGAACCCCACATCAAAAGCTCTGTCCTACCACTTTAAGGTTTGAATCTAAATTATATGTTGGCCAAAAAGAGCAACATTCCTTCAAGTTTTTACTTTCAGCTTTAGTTGACTTTTGAAAGCCTTAACTATATTAAACAAATATGGAGGAATGGCAGTGAGGAAGTTATTTATTCAAGTAATTAGTTTCCGTCCTTATGACAAGTTGGTTGTAACATTATGGTTGTCTTTTAGCCTGAGCGGCCTCATTAAGGGACTGCCTCATCAGAAAATGATCTTTTACTCATAGTGAGCCTGTGACAGGTTATTAAATGTTACACATCAGGTAGCTTGCCTTGAATTAACTTTCCGTTGGGGTACTTCCCATGCTGACAAATTGCTTTAGTCAGTGGAGAGCCTCAGTCATGACACGGTGACATATGAGCAGTAAGTCATTGCTGTCGCTGCTGTAGATTGTTGCTGAAAACTGCACTGATTTTAGAAACATCCCCCACGGAGCGAGACAGGTCCTCCGCTTTGGATTCTGTGTGAATTTACAGCTTGCTACTACTGATATTAACAGGCATGTAATTTAATGTTTTTCCATTCATTTTCAGAATTTTTGGACAGACATCTTATATAAACCAGCGTTATCTCAGGTTGACCTCAGTTTGAGTTGGATTTATTGGATAATGTTTATGGCTGTGTGCTCATTTATCTGTATGTTAGCAAAATATCTTGTAAACCACCAAACAGATTTTACTGAAACACTCAGAATGTAACGAGTAAATATAAATTTAGATCTGATTAACTTTTGGACTTAACCCTATATAAGATGGTTGGCTCTTGTTGGGTTTTTGTACAATAAAAAATATTCAAGCTCATGAAAAAAGAAAGACAAGACAATCACTGAGTAATTGTCTTGTTAAGCGTTTGCTACGGTATGAATCCTTTAATCCAGAACCACATCACTTGTTCCTGATCATTAATATTCACCGCGAGCTTCGTGCCAAAAGGCCGTAGTCAAGGCAATTTCATCTCCTAAGCAGGGACTCAGACGAGTTCATTTCCAATGCCCTCCAAGCACAACTGAGTTGAAATTGCATTTGAGTGGAAAAAGCAGTGTGATTGAGGAGGGGAGCCTTTCCCACTTGCAGCCACTTAAAAAGGCAGAACAGACATGGCAACATGAAAACCTTAAACTTCATGAATACATGATTCCTCCCTGAAGTGTGTCCTCAATCAACTCGGCCTTTGCCTTCAGTGCAGGAACTCTCCAGATTCATCTGGCACCGGTCATGGTGCAGGTGAAAAAAAAAAGTGGCTTTAGAGCATCAGGACCACTTGTTGTGTCCGTACCAATTAGATATACTGCTCACAGGGTGAATGCTTCTTCAGCTGGACGTCGATGGAATAAAAATCCCATCTGTGTTTGACGCAGATTTGACTCCGTTATATAGTTCATGGGCTGTTTTGTTAGCATAAGACAATGTTATCTTGGGGATGAAACAGGCGTTCTTTACTTTTTATGTTTTTGCACATAAAAATGAGGGGACTGTTAAACCTGGCTTTATGTGTACATATGAAGCAGAAAATAAGTTTTAGATTCCTTTTTTCCATCTCAAGATCGACTGCATTCACTTATTGCGCAATTCATTTTTTTGGCGAAAAAACCTTTGCCATTAATTGTTGCCCAGATTTCACTCATGTTTCTTTTTTATATCAAACAAGAGCCTCTTTTCAGACTGACTGAAGTGATGAAAGCAGGGCGTGTGCATTAAATACACCACGGGCTGAAAGTGAACAATGTGAAACTGCAGGTGCACCAGTCAGATGTACAACAAGTGCTTTGACATCATTTTCTTCCATTTTTTTATTCCTTCTGTTTTCAAATTCTCTCCACATCAGATCTCTTTATATGATCGTTATCATAACAGTGAGCCATCTGTTTATTTACAGCAGCAGGTAAATGTCAGTAAGTCTTTCATTTGTTTGCAGTTATAAAAGACTTTTTGTGTCTGACTTATAGTTTTTTATTGTTCATATTATAAAAAACCCGCATTTTTCAGCCCACTGCTGAGTTGCAGAAAGAGAGTAAAACACCTTGGGTTAGATGATATGAAAGTGTACTGGAATTGTGACATAAGGACAGTCTTTGAAAGATTGTGACACAGAGAATTGTGGTGATTTTTGGAGGTTTGGTTTTGTGTTTAGATTGCAGTGCTTTTTTTACTAGTGTGATCTTTGTATTTTGGTGTTTACCTGTCTTGCTGCGTTTCGGTGTGAACATAGTGTGTATTTACCTCATCATTGAGCTCATCAATGCTGTAAAATGACTCCTTTCCCTGGACTTAATGACTGCTGTACTGTCATTTGTGGGGGAGTTGTGGCCCACGCCTATTTGAGCTACACGCCTAGGATCGGGATGTGCGCCTTGAGAGAGGGAGGATACGATCACTGCTTCGGTTCTTCTCTGGATGACCTGTGACGGGTTGTCGGTGTGAACAACTTTTGACCAATCACACAATACTTGGCGCAAACCCCTGTGAGAAAAAGTTCGTCCAGGGCCTTGAGCCGCATAGCGATGGACGAAGCTGCTACAAGTACAAAAGGACGCAATTTTCATCACGCAACCACGTGAACGAGAGAAGACTTCATGACTTCTCATGGAGTATGACTCCTGCTGATGCATGTCGACTCCATTTTCTGGTTTGCTGGTCTGGAAATCTGGCACTGATCTTCACCATATGTGGATTGGACTAACGGCTTTGGTTTTCTTTCCTTGCTGCTGTGGGGTATTGAAGGGACTAGCTTTTAAATGAACTCTGCTTCATGAATTGAGCCCCGGTGGCTGAATGACTTGAATTGTTCCTTTTTCTTAAAAGTATAATTATGTAAAGTCTTTGTTATTTTAGAAACCCTTTTGTAAATTAAGTCTTTTCAGGGGTTTAAAATTCTATTTTACTCTTTGCTGTTTATAAATTTTTAATCATTATTTTTATTTAAATGGCAAATAAAAAGCTAAAAATTGGCACCATCTGTTCCTTCAGTCTTCACTGTGTTTGTGTGGTGGGGAAATTGAACCAAATTCATGCAAAAGCAGCTTGTGGCTGCGGTATTTTATATTTGATTACTGAATTAGTTTCAATTTGATTATTTCATTGTCTTGTTATATATTACTGCATCTAATCACATTGAGTTGAATCAGAACTTAAGTTGAATCTCACTGCATCGTGACTGAGGGGTGAATCACAGAGTCTCACATCAATTTTTACTTCTAATCTATCTTTGTTCAATTGCATCATTGCAGAGCAGATATTTATATCGTCCACAGAACAGAGATGCAGGCAGAGAGATTGGCGAGATCTTTGATGAAATATTTCAGAGGGATATTTTCAATTTCAATCTGTTGTACCAAATACTGCCAAAAAATAGGAAATTAGTTTTGAACTTGTTTTTTTTTAAACATCTCAAACTGATTTTAAGCATGTTTACGTTATAAAAGTTTAGATGTGATTGTGCTGACACAACCAGTCAGGCATTATTTCCTGGTCAACAGTAAAGCCATTAAATGTGTTTCAAGTTTATCACTACAAAAACTCCTGTTGCATCTCAACTTAAATCAATACATTTCCTTCAGTTCAAGCCTATTGGAACATAATATTGAGAAATGAGCATTATGCGTCTAAGCCCATCCTGCCGTCGCTCTAATCCAAAGATCTGCAGAGGACAAATGGCTTAGGAAAGGTGACTCTGATTGAGACAGACCTCCACACTGCACACCACACCTGCTGCAGTTTGAAGAGGACTTACCTGGTTAAGACTGAAGCAGAGCATCAAAGAGTCGTAGACTGAGAGTCGGTGCAATCAATAGTATTTAATTAAAGTGATGTGGGGGTGCAAACAATGCAGCAGACTGGCTGGAGCTGCTCTTCCTACAATGAAGTTAAAATTGACTTTTTATTCATCGATACAGAGTCACACAGATGCTGTCTATGTCCAGTTCTTCAGCATGTTGCATGAAGTGAGTTTGGAGGCGGACCATTAGGTTTTGCCTCTGTGAGTGGGTTTGTCTGATACCAAAATATCTCATGAACCACTGAAGAAATTTTGATAAAAGAAGTCATTGGATATACACCTACAATATTGCATGAGATTCCGCATAAGGTCATTTTCAAGGTTTGACCAAAAAAGCGACAACACTGTCATTTCTCAGTATACAGTGGTTTAGTGTAAAACTCTGACATGATCTATATTCCTTCAAAAAATGCTCAGCCTTCAATTATTTAGGAATATTCTAAGTGAGGAAAAGTGAAGAATGAAGTGATTAGAAGGAAAGACTGGTGATAATGACATAATTTGTCATCATTCTACTCTGATCAGTCCCAGTTATTGATAGATGACAAAGAATCTGTGCTCTGATGAGACACTGTGCAGTCACAGACACAATGTAGCCCCGCTGTAATGTTTGCTCTTCTTTGTAAGCTGTCATATTTTTGTAATGCAAAATGTGTCGGCTGCGTTTAAAGTGTTTGTCAAAGCACCAGGCTTTGTCAGCTTCTGTCATGTACCTGCATCTCTAAAAGTACAAAATAAATAAATAAATAAATAAAAGCATTATCCTATCAAAAGGGGGAAAATGTTTCCCTGACACACATGCATGCACACACACACAAAAGAATAGTTGAGGCGCATATGGTTCTGTCTCGTATTGGTGATTCTGTTATTGTGGAAAAAGCTGAGCAAGATGCAGAGCTTTTAAGTGAAATGTCAGAATGGGCTCCTCTTGCTCCCGGTGGATTATGAATCTCACTCAGGAGCTGCAAGACAAAAACAAACAGCACTGCCAGTCTGACTCACTGGGCTTTGAAGGAGATTAAATTCTTGTTTTTCCCTTCCCTCCTTCCCTTGTTCATTCCTGTAGACACAAATCTCCCTGGAGATGAATGACAACGTCCCGATGGTCCTGAGGTGAAGTGACGTTTAAATTGTATGTTGTCGATATCCAAACACAGTATAGAAACTAAGGTTTGAGTGGCACCTATTTTCAATACCTCCTCATATTATACCACAATATACAGTATCAGCATATGGCTGGAAAAGAAGGCTCTTTTACTTCATGTGTTTAGGAAACTATAGGGGTTTGTAATATATTTTAAACCTTACTTAATTAGATAAAAAATGCAACAGAAGCATTTTTTATCAATGATATTGCATTACAGAACAGGGATTTAAACAACAAAATAAAAAAGTCTCACAGTATACCAGTAATGTTACAGAGACATCATGTTACCTCTAAAAGTAACTATCGACCACAGCCAAATGTTTTTGCACATGTCAGTGTGTTTGGTTTTCTGTCTGATAGCAAAATATCTCATGAAACACTGAATGGATTTTAATGAAACGATCAGAAGGCAATCACTGTACATCTACAACTGAAGAAAGTTTGGAGTCAACCCAATTCAAGATAGTCATCATGGCTAACTGAGCTCAGCCAACACAAAAATGGCTATAAGTCTGTCAAATTTACCAATAACAGGCTAAAGTTCTAAAATGGTAGTAGCTGAAAGTCATTCTCAACACATATTTTGAGTACTAACAGATCACACGAGCTCACATATAATGTTCCTTACAAGATTTAGAAGACTGTATTTTAACATCCATCCATCCATCCATCCATCCATCCATCCATCCATCCATCCATCCATCCATCCATCCATCCATCTCCGGTCGGGTCATGAGGGCAGCAGTCTAAGCTGAGTTCCTTTAACACTCTGGCATAAATATGCAGTGAGCAATTTTCTTTTAAAAATGCTAGGCCCTTAGTTATTTATTTTTATAAATTTTTGCCATGTTTGTAGATCACAGACAATATTCAGTCGGCTCCTATTTTTCTAGTGTGTGTTCACGTGCTAACTTTGAATTCTAGCTTGAGCTGCTTCCTTCTCTTCAGCAGGGACATATGTAGTTTAAATGGGTTTGAGTGAAAATTTATGAGAATTCTGTCAACAAAGACACATTTAAATGCTGGTTTTAGAGCGAGTGAGTTGTGCCATTAACATAGAGGAGTTGCTGTTTATACTTTGAACTGCACTACACTTTATGCAGTTCCTTCAGCGTAACAGAAGATGTCATTACAGCAAAAATAAGACTGCTGTTCCACAGAAAAAGTAGCAGAAGAAGTTTTGGCTTCTGGTAGAAAACTAATGACCCCAGCCCCAACAGGGAAAAGCTTTGGAACCCTAAAGCCTCTGAGGACTGACTGCAGATTGCTTATTTCACGGCCCATGTGTATAATTTCATAGATGCACTCAAAAATAGAGGGTTTAATGGTAACTGCAGCTGGCTCCAGCACGCACTGCTTGCACAGCTCACTTTTTGTCTCTGCAGCCTTTCTTAAAACAAACCAGAAACACACACGTTACAAAGATAACAATTATCAAAATTAGAATCAAAAGTATTGCTCTGATTTAAATGAAAGCGCTTACGTTCACATGTTACGACTTTGCTTTTGTTGGGAGACAGATGGAGAAAGAAGTTGCTATAAATCTGTCTTTGCCCATTCTAATAAGAGAAGGGTTTGGTGTGCAGACGAATCAAGCAAACTGCAGGAATAGCCCATTTAAACTCTGCAAGAACATTTTAACACAATGTAGCCTTAAAAAAAGATATGTCTAATTCTTTTCCAGCCTCAAGAGATAAGCTATAAAAAGTATGCTGACAGAAATACTGCTAGCACTGCATATTTTGTCTTTTTTTGCCAGAACAAGAAAAAATGGAGCCAAATGGGCATACACAATTTTGACAGAGCTTCTCCATTTTGGTTTTGTTCATATAAATCTTTTAAAATATTGCAATTCATGGTGTATTTGCAAAGGAACTATGAAATTATATGTTTTAAAATAAAAAATAGCAGTTGGCATAATGATTAAGACATAAGATACATGAGAAAAAAAAGAAAGAAATCATGAATAAAAACTATATGGAGACATCAGAAAAGACAGACAGATACTAATTTTTTTTAAGAAAATGCAGAGCAGCCACAAAAAGGGGAATGTATACTTCAAACAAAAGAAGTAATTTAAGGTTTATATCTCTAATGTTGAATATTAAAACCATATGTTTGTCTTTTGGTCAAAATGTGTTTTCATTCTTTTAATTTTGTGTTCAAACATGCACTGTCACTAATTATCTAGCTCCCAACAGACTTCAGCAGATGTTATTTTTATGTTAATCTTCTAAAAACCAAACCTGTACTACATCAAAATGCATCAGACGTTACTGTGATTGTCATGATAAATATTTTTAACAGAGAAAGTAAGTTTTTTGCTAACTCAGCCCAAGCCCTTTCGTTTAAATCGTTCTTGTGAAAAATCTCCAATTGTCCCTCTCTTTAGGTCACAAAATGATTTGGGACTTCTCCACCCCCTTGGTGAAAACACAAAGATTGTAGAGCTGTAGGGTTAGGGGAAGGTATGAAATGGGATTCAGCTGATGACTTTCTTCAGGGTGTGAATTATACAGTGACAATCAGGGGAGTCGATTTTTGTCTCTGTCAAGGTTTATATAGTCAAACCCATAAATGCAGACTAACACAATGAACTCTAGGAAAACCTAAAGAGTTTATTAAAGCAAAACAAAGACTGTCGAGGCAACGATAGGAGTACCAAGACAGTGCATGGGAGCAACAACGATCCACTTGCAGCAAGTGGTGACTAAGAAATATAAGGACTGGGGTTAATGGGAAGAGTAGCTGCAGCTGTGACTAATGAACCCGGGGCCAGGTGTAGATGGGCGAGGCAGGCTGACTGGAAAAAACATTGACTGAGAGAAGAATGACATAACGGCACAGAGAATACAGCGAAGCAAGAAAGCACACATAATAAAATCCACAGAACTGAACTCAAGATAAACACAAAAATAACCAAAAAAACACAGATTGTGACTGTCCCCCATGAATGCCGTCCCATCCAATACGAATACATGCTTCTAGAACATGTTTAACATTTATTCCAAAGTTTTCCTTTTTTTAACATAATGTCTGACATGTATAGATAAAGATTACAATAAATGACTCTTAGTCCTTCAATTTACTTAAAATACACAATAATCTCTGTAATCAAATGTTACAAATCTTCTGGAGAAAAACTATCAACAAAACAGATTTTCAGCATCCAAGAGCAGAGCTTCACAATGTGACGAACATCAGCATCAACAGGACAGAGAGGGAGATCTTCATCCAAAACAACACTTACAGTTTGTTCCTCACTGTCATTAAAAAACTCAGAACACTGAATCATTTGGGAATAAACATACACATTTTCTCAGCTATTTCCTTGACAGTACAGCACAATAGAAAAACAATAATAAATCAATACTCTACCTAATTCAAAATTCTGTTCAGCTGATACAATAAAAAGAAATCTTATAAAAGATTTGAAAAGATAAAAGTTATGATCCAACTCTAAAAGCTCAAATCTTGGATTTGTCTGATATTTTCTAATAAATTCAAACTATTTCCACTTATTCTAAAAGTTGACAGATTTGTCATGGTTGGGGTCCTAATGACCAACTTGTGTTTTTTATCTGCTTTTATTCTGCTCTGAACAGAAGGCAGAAATTACCCCGTGAATAAATCTAACAGTGAAACACATTAAAAATGTAACTAGGCTACTAGTACTGATGAACTGGACTAGTCTACATAAATCACTTTATTTTTTTAAGTCAATATAGTCAACAAAATGCAAATAATTAGGGGCTTTGATCTATAGTTATTTGTTGCTACTTGTTCATTTTGATTAAACTTTTTTTTTTCCTGTAGCAGGTGTGGTGGATTGGGGAGACAACTCCTTATGAAACACGACTGAAATCATAATGTCTGATTCTTCCATGGAATTAAAATTTAAAATGTATGATTAGTGGTATATGGATTATAGAAATTCACTGCCACAACCTGTTTTTTTTAAACCTCTTTTGGGAGGGTCTAATTTGTTTTGGAGGGATCAAACTGGCTTCCTTTCCCCAGTAATTCAAAATCTAAGTTTTTTCTTTAGGATTGTTTTAATGCACCTACAACATCTATTCCACTCTAACCAACCCCTCACTGTGATAAACTTATTTAGTTATTCATACTTTATGAGTTTAAATCTGCATATAGTTGCTTCTTTATTTATATATGTTGCAGATAAAACAGTGGGCAGCAACACCAATAACATGTTCCAGTCAGCTGTCAGTTGGCTTGGTCAGACTAACTTTGAATAATCTATTCTCACCACTGCTTCTGCCATCGTCTCCGAGGGACGAATTGAACACCAATGTAATCTGAGCATGGGCTTCATTTACCATTAACTATAATTGGCTCTGAGTTCTGCATCGAGCAGCTTGTGCTGACAAACATTCTTCTGCCTGAAGCAATGACGGCAGATGCTTCTGTTCTCTCTTCCATCTCTGCATCTGCTCCTCTCTGCTGTCTGTGATCCCTCTCTGTCTGCTAGTCTCTGCGCTTCTCCCCCCGAATCCTGCTAATCTCGTGCCTTCTTTTAGAAATTATGACAACACGTGGTGAAGATCAAACTGAGCTGGAATCATTAGTGATCGTAAAGTGGGAGATGTGTGTATTGTGTCAAACTGACTCAGATTTAAATTGAAATCAGGACAAAATAAGAAAAAAAAATTGTGCTTAAGTGAATTTCTTGTCATTTTCTGCTTTTTTTTTTTACCAAAAAAGAATACCAGTCTCGTGTGTTCATATTCCCTTTTTTGCTGTTTACATTGAATTCATAGATATAGTCCAATCTACCTTTTTTTTAACTTTCACTTATCATTATATAAGTCTTCCTCACCTGTTTACTAGGTCTCTTTTTTTAGCATCCTTGCTTAGATTATTGTTTGGATATTTTGGCTCAATTATAAGCACATTTTTATTGCATTTCTCGCTTTGTTCCCACCTGTCTGCCTCATCTGTTTCTGTATTTGGCTTCTCATTCTGCTCTTACACAAAACAGATGGAGCTGTCTGGTACAAAGTTTGACCTTTGGTGTCCAGCTGTGTGAAAAACACACAAATGTAAAATCTCTTCTATTAATTGTGACAACCCAAATTAATAATACAGTGCGACCAGAGGCCAGTGAGTCAACCACTTAAGTTGTACAAAGGCACTCAGTGAGCAACGCGGGCCTGTGAGGACGTTTCAGAGGTTAGAATGAAAGCATTTGGTATGTTAAATGCAGCCTCTGCATGTCAAATCATGGACTTTATTAGTTAGAGTTTTTGTTTCATACAATAAGATCCTTGTGTGTTTCTTTTCCTTGCCATGTGATCCCGGTATTGATAAGGTTTTGTTTTTTCTTAGCAAGCGTGGTCAAAATACAACAATACTCTTATTAATAATCTTATTAAATGCACTTCCTGGGAACTCACAGTATGACATTTATTTAGACATCAACTATTGGTTTAAAATGCAGGATTTAAAGATTATCTTTCAATGATGAATTCTTGATCGCTTATAAACTTGGAAATTAGATGTTTACGCCTCTTTAAGTGGAAAACATAAACAGTGCTTTGTATTGCAAACTATATTGTACAGAACTTGCTTTTCCTCTTCTCATGATTTTCTATTAAAACCCTGTTGTTTTTAGTTTTCTTAACAACAGAGGTCCTTTTTTGAGCCAACGACCAGACTGACTTAGACCAGGGGCCATTCCAGGCCTTTTGGCAGAACTTATTCGTGCTCTAAAGATTTGGATCTTTCCCATATTTCTTTATCTAATGCTTTTGTTCTCTTTATTGGTTTCCTTTTCTATCTTACTTTGTAATGCATTATTTCAGCCCTCAGTTATAAAGGCCAGATAGAGATTATTACATCAGGGGTTCAGATCAACAGAAAGTGTCAACATTTGGTGCTTGGATTTGAGATGCTTTCTTCTAAACACCAAGTTTTTCTTGATGGGATCCAGGGATCATGTAACAGCAGAGGGAAAAGGGTCTGATAGAGATAGCTACCAAGAGATAGCTTCCACTGTGTTGAATCTAAAAACACCACATGGATTATACACATCTTTTACCAGTTTTACAATGATATCATTCACCGCTGTAATAGGCAGGTGTTGCTGTTATTAAAAATGCATCAGCATTCTCTCTTCCTTTCTACATGCCCTTATCACCCCTCTTTCCCTCTTCTACCAACCTGTCATCTGTCCCATCCCTAATTACAGCAGTTAATTACACAGTATTTCCAGAGACCAAATGGATTTGATCTGCACTAACCTCTTATTACTTGTGTCAGATGACACGAGGGGGAAATCAGTATTCTGGAGCCGAATGTGGCTGTTTTTGCTGTTCTTTCGCACAAGAATTAATACATGTCTTTCACATTTAAACACGGAAACACTAGATAGATGAGAACGTTAAGCACATGAAGAGTAAGCTGTACGGCTTATACATGCAGCGCTTGTCTCAGTAAAAACATGATCATTGTTCTTTGCTGTAATCTTTTGGAGTCAGGCATAATACAGGTTGACACGATTTACTGCTACTCATCAGGACACAAATCAAACTGAACTGCAGCTGAAACATCAGTACAGATACAATCAGCTAATAGACTGAGAAACCCTTTTGTTAAATGTTCATACAAACATATCTCTGTGTAGAACACCAAGAAGAGTAACACACGTTCAGATGACAAGATACTCAGGTACAAAACACAGATCTTTATTTTTTCTGATTGTGCGTCTCTCTTTTATTTTTATTATCACCACAGCACCAAGGCTTTACCAAAGTGATTAGCATCCAGGGGACAGTTCACTATCATTACTCCAATCACTACGAGAAAGAGGCCTATTGATTATTGGGTAATGCAAAGGAATGAACTTCTGCTCTTTTCCGACAACACACACACATCTGCAGGCGCACACAATTATATTTAGGATAAGGATCGTTCCATTCAGTATGAGAGTCCATTTATAGAACAAGGATCCGACTGTTTGGGTGTCATGTTTCTTCCATGAAACAAGACAAGACTGTCTGCACAAGATGTCACAACAGATTAGCAATGCCAAAACTAATATTTGTCGTACTCGGTTTCCTTGGTTAAGACGGTGTAATTTATTACCGTTAATAAATAAATACAAATCCTCCAAACCCCAGCCAGCCAAGGCCTGTTTCTGCTGGAGGTTTCTTCCTCATCTGATCTGTTCTTTTCCACCGCCACCAACGTGCTGCTCAGGATGGGGGATTGCGACGAAGTGAAGATTCAATGCAATCTGCTGGCTTCATTAGATAGATAACTTTTACTAATTGAAAGGGCCTCTCTTGAGTTGAATCTCATTTTATAGCGTTACCCTGCTTCTAGATTTCAAGTGTTCTTGAACCCAACTTTAAAGTCATAAAGAGTAATTGGGACTGTTTCCTAAAGGAAATGATACATTCCTCCAGGAAGCTAATACATCATTATTATTAAGCAGAACTAGATGAAACATGCTTTTGCCAGAGTTCAAATATGTCTGGTAATATTATTCAACTTGAAATAGATGTCCGTGTAATGTGATGTGATGGTGGTGGATTGGACCCAAACGCAGGCAATTAGGATGCAAGAACCTGAACAAGCTTGAAACTTTTAAAGGGCCACTCTTTTCATTTTGGATTTCCACTCATGCACACTGTACTGGTCCAGCTCACTGCTCAGAATATGGTTTGTAAATGACTCAGATACTGCTATATAAAATTTCAGCTCAAAATCTATAAAACTGACTGATTTCTAGTCTGTTTTGTGTTGGCTAATGTCAGTTAGCTGTGGTGGCCATCTTAGACTGACTCCAAAAGTTAATCACTTGCAGAAGTACAGCTGGAGGTTTCATTAACATCCGTCTAATGGCCCATGAAATATTTTGCAAACAAGCAGGGTTGACTTAAACAATTAATGCGGACATTTTAGGAAAAAATTTTGCACATTGAGTAGCACTTGGACTGTTTGCTCTGAATGAAGTTATTTTTTAAGGTCCGTTGGCCGTGGCAGCCAACTTGAGTCATGTTGACCACAAAAGTTAATAGACTGCAGATGCACATGTAATGATTACTTTCTGAGTGTAATGTCAATAAAACTCCTCCAGTGGTTCCTGAGACCCCCCCCCCCCC
>NC_051431.1:17575914-17616392 GCF_001649575.2 Kryptolebias marmoratus
CACACACACACACACATTTAAATGCAGTCCATTTAACTAGAACACCCTGTAACCCTTTGTGTGATAGATTCCCTGAAAAATTTCCATTCAAAACAGCCCTACACACACACATCATAAAAGATCCACCCCTCCAAACACACACACAACACCCTTTGGAGTTCTAAAATAAATAGTACTACGTAGTACAGGACCAGGTGGGTGAAATTGGATTCAATTCTAGTCACCAGCTCACAATTCAAGACATCCCCATATTCAGTGTCTGTACAGAGGTCACTGATATTCTGAGAAGTAAACTGAAAAAAAAAAAAAAAATCAGTTTTTATGTTTTTGTAGTCAGGAAACTGGCACAGTTAAGGTTTAAAATCACTCTTAAAAAGTGTGATTCCTAAAACAGCCAGCATGTAAGTACTGTAAGTATACACAAAGCTAAACAAGCACACAATTCTCACATTATTAAACCCAAAATCAATACAACAACACAAAAAAACACAAGAATGAAAACCTAACTGGGACAGTAATTAAGTCATTACCTTTGCAGCCAAATGTATGTCTCAAAGTCATTTGTGGTTTTTCTAAATGAAAAGAGGAGGAAGCAGCATATCATAAATGTCTTTCTCCCAATGCAGCAGAGGCTTTTGAGATAAAGGGAATACGACTTGAAAGTGGAAACTGTAACGTCCAACATGTTTTTATGGACTTGGGTCTTAGGGTAAGATGAAAGCAGAGGACAAGAAAAGCTTAGTGATTGAAAAGAAAATGAAAATGTTTGAGCTTATGGGAGGACAAAACAGGCAAATTAACCTGAGTGTACAACGTGAAATGGTGCATAGGAGTTTTAAGGTTTGTGATAAACCTCAGTGCTCTGTAGAAAATTCAGTCCATGCAAGCATCACAAAAGCTGTCTTTAAATTCCAGCACCAACATAAGTGAGAGTCAAGTTAATTAGCATTTGTGAACTTTGTATTTGGACACAGAGCCATTCTCAAAGCCTTACAAAATTGTGATTAGATGAAGGGTTTAATGACTTTGATTTTGCAGTTAGACTAATTAAACTTCACATAAAAAGAGAAATTTGCCGGGCTGGTGTAACAGTTTTTGCTTTTCAGATCTAAATCTCTGTCCAAGTGACAAGGCAGGACTTGACAGGATTCAAACTCGCAACACAACAACGAAGTTTTAAGAGTTTTATTGTGGACTGGACAGGAGCAGGACCTGTGACTCTAAACAGGACACTCACGTGACCGTCGTGGACTGGAACCGGAACAGGTAAGTTCTTCTTGGCTTGGTTACTAGTTGCAGACAGGCTTGTCTGAAAGGGGCTGAGGCGAGAGGGAAAGTCCAGGTACAGGCGAGGTGTCGTTACCAGAGGGTCAGAAGTCCGAAGCCAAATCCAGAGAGGGAAAATCCAAAGAGCGAGGTCCAGGTGAGCGTAGCGAAGTCGGTACCGAGAGATCAGAGTCCAAAGAAGTATCAGGCAAGGAGCAGGCAAAAGTCGGTGGTCAAAAAACAGGCAAGGGTCGAGATCAGNCATGANCANGACATGAACGCTGGACATTTACTCGCTGTGAGGCTTTCAATAATCTGGCGAAGAGTACTGGGAGCTGTGGGTATTTATGGGGACCAGAACAGGTGAAACAGATGACTGTGATTACTTGGGCATGATAATATGGGCGTGGCTTGAACTGTGGATGAATGGAAAGTTACTTGGCTGTGGCATGACTGGAAGCAAGAGGCGTGGCAGGAACAGATGGAGCTGTGACACCAAGGTCTACTCATTTATTTTCATCACTTAAGATTGAGCTCAATTATTGTGTTGATTCTGCTCTACATTTTGAAGAAGTCTACTGGTTGTACAAATCACAAATTATCATTGTGCTAACTAATAAGCAATTAATTATAACATCCTGGCTCTCTTAGAAAGCCTGTTGATGACATAATTGCAAACTCTGCCACTACTTTTATGACCTACTGGAGCATTTCATGAAAAGTTATGGCCTGTCTTTCACAATCAAGACTCATTTTCCTCCTGGGAAAAACTTGGATGCATACATAAGGAGGCAGCAGGAAGCAGTAGAGTCACTTCTGTCAAATTGCAAGCCCAGCTTTAAAGGAGTTGTGTGGAACTTTTTAAAGTTTTGTTCTGTCATTCTTATCAGTAAACAATATCTTACATGCAGGAGTTCTCAGTTTGGAATATCTCAGGTGAGGTGAGCTAACAGCTAATCCAGGCAAGCCAAGACCGAAGCCGATTTCTGTTGCTCCAGTTGAAATTTTTTTTTTTAATTCTGAAATTTTCTGTTTTGCAACACAAGGAATCATTACTTATTATGGATCCAGACAGGGTAAAAAACCATAGGCGTGTATGCAAATAACAGCTTTACTCTGATCTCCCCTCAGATTAAGGAGCTCCTCACTTTATCTCTAAGGCTGAGTTCGGCCACCCTATGGAGGAAGCCTATTTTAACTGCTTGTATTCGGGATCTGGTTATTTCGGTCACAATCCAAACCTCTTTTAATCTGCAATTTTGTCAGAGTTTAAGTAATCTGTGCTCATTAAGTTACTTCAGGAAATAATTTGGCCTCTGGAATAAAGACTTCAGCTCATGAACAGACATAGCTAAAAAAAAATTGCACAACCTTTGTGTTCTGTTTGAAAACATTAACCTTTACTGGCCAATTCAAAGCTACTTTTAGCCACTTAAACCAGAAGTATTTGACTGCAGGCACCACTATGAAGTCAGGCTTTTCCAGTGGATGCATGAGCAGAAAGCTCTGTTACATCTATGCTAAAACTTTGTGTAAATGTATTTTAATTTCATCCCCATTACACCACTGAAAATGCTATAAATAGCCAGAATGATTCCGATTTTTGATGTGGATAATGATTATGTAGGTATTACATGAAATTGTAAAAGATTTAAATGAATAAAAAATAGTGTTATTTGCACTTTTATTTGTATAAAACAAACAAAATAATGAAGGTCACTTTCAGTGCGGGAACCGAAGGGACTCAGACTGGCAGGTCTTTAAAACGATGGGACCTCAAAGTGGCTTTGAGCGCCTGCAGCTGTTTATTATTGACTTAAACAACCTGATCGATAGCAGTATTAATGAAGAAGTAATCATATGAACACTGTAGTTCTGAATTTTCTCACTTTAAAGTTGCTTTTTTGCTCAGACAATGTCGTGATAAACCGAAAAGGAATAAAAAATGCACAAGTTACAGTGTCTTCAGTGTTACTCAAGTGAAGAAACAAGATGATTTTTATGCATGTTCTAAAATGTTTTACATTTGTTATGTTGTTGGTGTGACCTATAAAATTAATCCAATAAATATGCTTTATTCTTCAGAAAAGTTCAGATCCACATTTTTTCTGTCCTGCTGGTACATTGTAACCTTATGGAGAACAAGAGAAGGATAAATCAGCAACATCTCTAAGCATCTTGCTCAATTTGAATTTCTTTCATTGCTGCAAAGGCTGATTTTATGGACCTTACTGATACTAAATATGCACATTTGTTTCTGATAAAAAACGTCTTGAAAAATCTGAGCTATGCTTGAGAAAGAAAACTTGCAGGGGTTTTTTGCACACATGCATTGTCAAGTATTGGAGCACGTCATACACCAGGAGAATATGGAAGCTAAACAGAAACTTGCACTCAAAGTTTAAAAGGATAAAATGTTTTGTCCCTGGTGAATAAAACCTTTTTTCTACACATGGACATAAATTTGAGATCCGTAAAAAAAGACATTTAAACACACACAGATACTGTGGCTTCAAGCACTTTGAAGGTTTCTTGCCAGACAGCAAGATAACACCATTCTCCACCTCCTTGAGTGTGAATGTGTGTGTGTGTGTGCATGTGAAGGTAAAACACACCGCAAAGGACTTTGTACATCCAAGCACAGCTTAAAAGGCACATCATCTTGCAAATGCAAGCAATTTAAAGTTTTCTTTTTCTACAGGAAGGCACCATATCGTAAAACCTTTTATGTTTATATAGAAGAACTGTGGTTTATTTGCAACCACAAATCTAAAATTTACGTAAATCCATATTAGGAAAAAACATCTGAGGACAGAATGATCAGTGTTACTGTTGCCTGGTTATTCAGGCGAGAGGTGATAATGTTATTTGTCTGTCTGTATGTGTGTGTGTGTGGATGTGTGTGTTTGTCTGTAGCATTAACAAATTCTCTAAAAGAACCACCAGACAGAAACTGATGAATCTCTTAGAGAGTAGTCATTTAATATATATTTACAAATGATTGATTTTTTGAGTCAACTCATTCAACCTACCAGTGCTAATTAACCTCAATAAACACAAAAATAGCTTTCACTCAGCCAGTTTTATAGATATTGATCCAAACTATGGTGTAGTAATAGTAGCCGAGAGTCATTCCCAACAAATACACTGAAGGGATCTCACAACACTGCACATAAAGTCTTTAAAAAGACTGACCAAAACACTGTAATTTCTTAGCATCAGATTATCTGAGTTTAAAACTCTTGCATGAAAGGCAGCAGACGATATGCATTCCTTCAAGGAATGTTAGGCCTTTAATCAGTTTCTGTGAAAACCAGTTTGATTTTTGGACCTGGACTTAATTAAATTTTTTTTTATCCATTGAAAACAACAAAGCAATAAACTCTGATAAGCAAGTCAGAGAATGTGGGTAATTTGGACACTTCACTTTAGACATATTTGCCTCAACAATATTACAGATGTAGCGAAGCTAAACAAACAGGAACAGACTGAGTTCCTTCCTGTGCTCTTTGCTCCCTCTGCCTCCTGTTCGTCAGCTGGTCATGCCACATTTCCTGGCAGTGTGTTTCCCCCGACATACGATCGGCGTTCAGTGATACTGTCTGCGTCCTCCTCTGTTTCCTGACATGGTGGACGAGCCTCTGACTGCTTAATGGGGTTTGACAGGGCAGAAAATTGATCAAGTGCCAGATGAAAAGCTCGGTGTTAAAAGGCTGTTGAGTGACAGTTGTGGGCGGTGCAGAGAGTGCTGTATCAAATTAAGGTTTTTGTGTCGAGGCTGAGACATGGTGCGACATGGTGTGGTGCTCAACATCCAGAAAGCTTTACTGGACTAATGTCTGAAATATAATTATGAGCTGCAGGCTTGTGCAGTGAGCTGGGAAAACCTGGTTTTAGAAGAGTCATAGCAGCTTCCAGAGGCAGTCGTGTGCAGCAAACCAAATGCTCAAACCTCTCTTTGGGGACTGTAAACAGGTAAGCTCATACTTTGATTTCATTTGTCATCCAGGATGACAAATATTATTTTGTTCTATTAAGGTGAAACATTTCAAGAGCAATGTTCATGAGATTATTGAATGTGGCACTGCACGAGCCGTTGGAGCTAAGGTTTTTTGTTTTATCAGCAGGAGAAAAGGCAAAAGGCAGCTAATAATATTCCTGTGTTCATTTGTCTGCCAGGTTAGCAAAATATCTCATGAACCAGTGGATGGATTCTCATGAAACTTACAGAAAATAATCCATAAGACTAAACAGGCAGGTGATGCAAAAAAATAACTTAGTTTGAGAACCTAACAGCTGAGGAGTGACAAACAGCTGGACTTGTCAGAAACAGCACAGCATCACTGTCAGTAGCCAGGAACATGACGGTACAAAAACCTAAAACTGCCCCTGGTAACAGAAAACTGATGACGAGACAAGACAACTGAAACACTCTGGTTAAGGTGGATCTTAAACAGAGAAGCACAAAATCATAACAGCAAACCCCCATCAAAACCGTTTGGACACATATATGAGGTTTAAACGTGGTTCATGAACTTGTCTTGAGACACAGATGAAGAAATAAATGAAGCATGTAGGCAGAGTTCTGGCTGAGTCGATGAGGCGACGTGTCACCACGGAGATCGGACAAACGGCCTGACGAAGGAGTTCAGACAGGCCTCGACAAACCTAAACAAGGTTTTGGCTGAGCGCCGCCGCTGCTGCAGCTTGTTAAACCTCACATTTGTGCTCAAGTAGTCAGCTAATGAGCCAGATCCATAGTTTGTAAGCAATTAATCTCCTTGACGAGGGTAGAAAGGTGAAGCTTTTTTAAAAAGTGTTGAAAATGGGGAATACAAGTAATGAGTTTTGCTCTCTTGATTCCATATGTTTTTTTTCTTTAGTAATAATATACATACTTTACTAGTAATTTTGTGTCACAAAGCAGTCAAAACAAGAACAAAGTTAGTTTTGCAGGTTCCACCCACTCTTTAAATAAATGTTTGTTGGACTGATTTTTTCCTTTCACCTTTCTTTTCACTTCCCTCTGCAGGTTTTTGAGCTGTTAATGTGCAACGAGCTGCTTTCCACCACTCTCATAATGAGTGCCGTTTGTCATTTCCTGTGTCTTCGTGATTCTCTCACCTATTATTGCTCATCGTCAAAAAAACACTTCTTTGCTGGACACTTTTCTTTTTATCACTTAGTTATTTTATAGCATCATGATTTTTTTATCTAAACGTTTGGCCATATCCACTTGTGAGCTTATCACAACATGTGGGGAATGGAAATGTTGACAAATGGCCTGCAGGATCAATTTTTTTCATATTAATACCACTTTAGGCAGGATAGGATATTGATCTGTCCTGATATTTGACTGTAATCATTATTTCTTATGTTACATAATCATTTGACTCAAATAAGAATTACACCACTGAAGAAATAACAGGCTTTACTGTTGGTCTTTAAGTGCCTTTGCTTTACTTTTTAATTTATAGCAGCACTCAAGACATTTGTGAGTCCTGAAACTATTTGCTTTTAACTATGCAGACATTCAATATGTACATTCCTAGACTCAAAGCTGTCCTTAAATCTTAAATGCATTAATTGCAAACTGAGCAATTAAACTTTAGTTTCTGCCCTTGAATGACCTTGCCAGAATCACATTTTGTTACCTCAGTAGCTAGTCAAAATGTTGTTGCTTTGATATCCTAATATAAACGTTCAAAAAGAGATAAAGTTTAACAATTAAGTTTGAAAAACATTTGAATAAAATTTAAAGCACTGACATTAATAAAGATCGACAAAGCGCCTCTGCTTTCTCCCATGTTATGTTGTAGTTCAAGAGTCTGCCCAACAGGAACACCAACCTACCCTTCCAATTCACTAACAAGCTGTGATACTGTCAGCCACAGAGTAACGTGAAACTTTACTTAAAGCCTCAAAAAACTCATTAACGCTAAACATGTAGGGAATTTTTTTTGAACATACAGCAGTAAGGTAAGAGCTACATAAATCAACAAAAATCAACACCTGGAAAATATTATCTGAAGTGTATTTGTATTTTTTAGTCAGGAAACGTCCCATTTGCTTACAGGTAGGGACATGAACTTGTACTGCAGCCAGCCACTAAGGGGCGCTCCTCCATTGTGGCTTCAGCTTCCAGCTTCCGCTCTTCTCTCTAGTTTCGATATATGTCGATGGTTTTGAGGACGAAAACAAGTTGTTAGTGCCATACTGGACATACACAGGGCAGCGCTAACAAAAGAAACCAGGAAACAAAAGACAAAATAGTTGATTTTGATTTCCAGCAACAACTCTGTCAACTTTTAGTGAAGGCACAGAAAATCATGTACTTTTCTCCAAAGCAATTTGAGTGCTGTATTTTGGTGCACCACTAGTTTTGACAATGTAATCCTATGGTAATTCTATGCCATCCATAAACTGGTTTTACTCACAAACCTCACTGAAACAGTAAAAAATCTACATTTTTACAAAAGCATACTGCAATAAAAGCATTTGAATTTTAGTTTTTCTCCTTTTCTTCCAGGTGTGTTTCATTCATAGCCAATATCACAGTTATTGTGAAGTCACATTTATTTAACATGACAACAAGTTCAGCTGTGTGGCTATCAGGGCCCAGAAAGAGATTTGTTTTTATTATGTGCGTTGCTTGTCAGTACGTCACTGCATAATTTGCACCAGATGAATCCGAGACACACCACACATGTAAAGCATCTATTTTTTTTTTAAAAATAACCCACTACAGCTGCAGCGTGTCACAACATATTTCTTCTCAGTCTATCATCCTCGCTTGACAGCAGACGTGTCTGTGATGGGATTCATGCTTTTTGCATCCTGTTAAGGAGAGATGAGCAAATACGTTATTCTTCCCTTCTCTCTGATCGTGCATTGTGGTGCATTAGGGTGTGACTTAAAAGGCCTAATTGAACGGCAGGAGCAAAGCTTTTCATCAGTGCAATTGAAGTGGGAGAGAGATAAATCTACAGTGAAACCAAAGAAAAGAGTAGGGAATGGGTGAGAAAGGTGCGACTGAGCGAGCTGAAGAGGCAAACAGGGATTAGACAGATGAGAGAACTCACTTTGCTGGGCTTCGGTGGTGGTGCTATCCGATTCGGTGCTTATCCTGCAGGATCGTACCTCTCCACTAATGGACACTGAAAGGATTGATCTCCACAGCATTACTGGAAAGCATGTTATTGAGCTAGCAGACACATTTATAAATAGATGTAAAGAAACCCATCCACATACAGTACAGAAAAAACACACTTCAGGCACACACACATTCATTCGTTATGCAGCAGCTGCAGAGAAAAGAAACACGTGCTGCGCTGTCAAGTATGTTCTCCCTGAAAAAAAAAAAACATTAAAAAAAAGTCAGTAAAGTGATCAAACATTTCCTGCTTGCCTGCGAGCCTCATTTAGACACTGTGAGTACATCTTTTAATTTGTCTGAAAATAGCCTTGGGAAAGAAATTATGCAGAAGGAGTATTGGAGAGTCTAAAACAAACCCGTGGAGAGGAGGAAAGATAGATGAGAGACAGCTTTTGATAAACGAAAAAAAGGAGTTGTTTGTATTTTGACATGCAGCTGAATAAAAAGTTTAGACTTTTAAAAAAAATATATGCATTTAAGCTATTTTGAGAGACAAGAGATAAAGTAAACCCAGTGATGTGAGCCACTTTCTAACATCTGTTTTAAGGAAAACATATTTTAAGATGACAAAAGAGTCAAATTTTTTTTGTCAAAGTCAGTTTTAGAAAAAGCGACCATTAAATTGTACATTTGGCTTAATTGTTTCTTTAACATTTTTCTTGGTTTTAGCTGCCATACCATTTTGTTATGCATCTCAATAATTTTTAAAATCAAATGAAACACATAAACTGTTTTGAAGATACCCTTCAAAGTCGAAATAAATTCAAGCCTAGCATTACTTGAAGGAACCCCATCCTCTGGTTCATGAGATATTTTGCTAACAAACAGATGAACACACAAACACACACTGAAAACATAGAGTAACAACTGTTTGCTAAGGGAAAAAGACCTGCTGTGTTGTAAGAATAATAGCTGTGTTTCTGTACTGATCAGGCTATGTTGTACATGTAGCTATGAGAGACGACTTCCTTAAGTGGTAAATTATTGGCACCGAAACATTAACGGATCTTCATGTTTGCAATTTACTCCTTTATTTTCTACTGGTTTTAATCTGGGAATGAGCTGGTTGTGCCTGTTTGCAAATTTATAAATCTGTTTTAGGTTATCCCTCCCAGAAGTAGACACTCCTGTTGGAGATATTTACGATTTATGACAAGACTCTAATATGACAGGACCAGTTAATCTGACCCTTGTTGAACAATGACCAGCAAATTTTTTTTTGTTTTTTTGTCAAAACTTATTTGTCTCAGTTGAATCCTTTTTTTAACATATACTGTAAATGCCTATTAAATAAAGCAGAATTACACAGTCCTATCTTCTTGTAAACCTGCACTGCAATTCTAAGGCTGTGAGAATGCAGGGATATACCTTAACTATAAAAGAATATTCTGGCTTTACAGATACTCTTGTAGAAATGCTGAATAACAACAACAAAAGTAAATACATCAGCTGCAATAGAGACCATTCTTTACTTATTAAATAAATTTGCACAGAACATGTCAAATACCCCTGAAAACTAACCTGTTCAACTGACAGGTAGAGAAAAGCTCCGTTCTTTGTTTTGTTCCCAGTGTTTCTCACTGATTGGAGCATTGTGCCGAGGCTTTGTGTATCTGCTGAACTGTGCAGCTTGGGCTCCAACAGCACAACCAGCAGATAAATACACTACCAGCCTGTGCTAGAAATGCACCCAATCCTGCCTCTCAACAGAAAAACAAGATCACTGCAACACGTACAACATCATAAACAAGAAAGGTTAGCACATTTTTGGCACAGACATCAAACTCCTCCGTAACTGGAGCACATAATTACAGTCGCAACTTTAGGCGTAGGTGCTCAAAAACGGGTCACGTTTTCAGATGATCCAAAGTGTCACACAGGATTTCTGTGGAAGGTCAACAGCTGGGGGGGGATTCTTTACATCAAATTGGTCATAAAGGCCCTGCAGTTTTCTACATGCTGAGACACAAACACCCGCCTGATCATTTGTTTTCTACGTCCTCTTCCTTCCACATCTAACTTCTTCCAGTGAGAGGAAGACTACTGTCTGTCTGAGTCACCTCAATCATATTTCACTGTTCTGTGCATGGATGCACCTGACAGACCACATCAAAGACACGTTCACTGACCCAGCCAACCCTCGAACACACGCACTAGACCATACCTGTTTCAAACAAATGTGTCCTGTTGGTTATGTGTGTGAGCCTGTAAAGGCAAAAGCACACGCTGCAGGCTCAACTGAGCAACTGAACATGTTTGACGTGTTTATAACATAGAATAAAAACTACAAATTATTCATCAGTTGGTCAGATTAGTCGGCATACTTTAAGAGACTGATGTCCCTGCAGGAATACGTAGAAATACGGTGCCTGGATTATTAGTAGGATTAGAAACAGAGTGCTGTTTACAGAAATTACAAGGTGCAGATGGTTTAAACTCACACACTTGCCACAGATCCCAACAGATCTGAATCTGTGTGGCGGGAGTTTCTCCTCAAGTTCTGTCATGTTCTGTGAATCATTTGTTTGCTGTAGGGGGTCCAGTGCTGTCCTGCTGGGTGAAGCTGAGAAGTGTTGATGCCGTGTGTGAGGGGGGGGGGTTGATTGGTCTTCAGAGATGTTTTACGTACGTGGGATGTGTCAGTGTAACCTTGATGTGACTGCCTGGATGATGGCTTTCCAAGCACAACAAGGTGTTGTTTAAAGATGAGCTGTGATATTTTACTTGCTCTGCAGAATCAATGCAGAAACCCTCGTCTGTGGCGTTGATGGTGAATTTTGCTCAAGATGTGTGTTCTCGTGCGCGATAAAAAACCATCATATTATATCATCATCTTAGTAAGATTACAAGGTAGATTTTTTTTCACAGATGGGCTCTTAAATACTTTAAAAAAGTAGTACAAACTGAAAGCACCCCCTCATTAGTTATATTTCTGTGAAAATACTTTAAGGTAAAAATGGGGATTTTTACGACAATATTCCAGTGAAAACAATCAAACTTTTCAAAATACAGAGGGTTCTCCTCAAAGGTTTTAAAGATCTTTAATTTTTTTCACTTGGAAAAACTGGTCAATCTCAATAAGTTTCTTTTTCCTTTCTTGCATTTTGGTGGCATTACAGTTCATTCAAAATGTCAAGAAAACAAGTCAGAAGGGTCAGAAGCTTGTTTTTGACACATCTGGCTTTTGGTTGTTTTTATTTCTGGTCTGTTAAAGACATAAATGAGACTTTTTGTATTGTATAAATCCTAAGTGCTTAACTCATGACAGGACAAGTTGTGGAGGTTTTACTCTGAGGATGCCTTGAAGGTGGAAGTGAAAGGAATATTTAAGAGCTTTTAAAAGAAAAGTCATAATTAAACTGACTTATTACTTTTAGGAATCAATAATTTTGTACATTCTTATGAAAGAAGGATCTCTGACTGAATTTTAGGAGTATTATTTTAAGGGGAAAAATAAATGGATTGACATAAAAATATCGTGAATATGTTTGAAGATTTAAAATGAGGACAAAAATGAAAAGAAATGTCCTTACTAAACCTGTCTTTGTGTTTGTTTCTATAAGCCTACAGTTTATTGATGGTGTTAATTTGAGCAATGATAGAAAAAGGAACCAGCAGGAGCTCCAGTATTAAAAACAAAGACTGATGTCTGCACTGCTGCATTAATCAAATTACAAAGACTTTTAACTGGTTGATGATTTTCCGTTAATTTCCTCGAGTAGATGAGCTGCTGACTTCACCACAGTTGGTTCAGCAACCTGCAGAGGAGAAAAGGAGCGTCAACACTACAGCAGGAAATAGAAACAGTTTTAGCACCTTTTTTAATCGGGTTTTTAACAAGTTCTGATGAAAAACAAAAATAGCAATTTTTCTTTTTTTAGGGAAGGCACGTCAACCGCCACCTTGCATGCCCAAGTTTTAAACACAGCTCTCACATGATCTGTTAGAGAACAAAGTATGTGTTGGGAATGACTCTCAGCTACTACCACAATGAATTTTAGGTCAGTACATGTAAACTGGATTGAGTTACAGGCATTTTTGTTTTTATGTGTGCAACTGGTAGAGTCCAAAAGTTAATCAGTTGTAGGTGTACACACAGTGATTACTTTCAGAAAGTAATCACTGAAAGTTCATGAGATATTATGCTAACAGACAGACAAATGAACACATGCACTATCTGGCTCTACTCTTAGACAGACGGACTTCAGACACCAATGAAAACATAACAATGACCAGTAGACACATTTAGAAATTACAGAGCACAGTTTAAATATAATTGCTTTTGTTCCACACAGCCTTTTAAAGTAAAACCCGACTGCCACGACCGGTGACACTTCCGGGAGCAGCGGCCAACAGTTACGTGTCAGATGCTCCAGACGTCCCGCTGTGAGCCAGCGATGTGATGAGATCCAACTACATCTTAAATAATGGCCATTTGTTAGTCAACTTGCGCCTCCTAGTAAAAAAATGACACCAAAACTAACACCAAGCCAGCAGGAGCATTTGCTAAGCGGCGTCTGTCCACCCTTCCCACTGAGAGAGTGGGCTGGAAGTAAAAACACAAGTGGGAGATTAGATAAAGGCACAGAAGAACACAGAAAAAGAACGAAAGAAGCAAAAGACTGTACGTGTGTGAGTCAGAGTGCTGAAAAATTGGATTTGTCACTGCATTCAGCAAGCAATTAGTCCTAAAACAGACGCTGACAGCGCTGTCAGAAACTAGTTGAAAGATTACAAATCTTTCCAAAACAATGCAAAAGTTCCGCAATATGCCCGCAGATGCTTACACGGTTAAATTATGCCTCCTGCCAATCCCAGCTGCACATTTGTGTGACGTCTTGGCACAACTAGAAGCAGCGTGAAAGGCAGATGTGGTAGAAAAGTTGCATTCGGGCAGTTAAATAAGTGCTTCAGTTAAACAATGCTTTAATTAACCAGCAGCGTTTGCATGCAGAACACAAAAGATGAGCACCCAGCAGCGATTATAAAACATAGAAAGGCAACGAGTAAGCACAAATGCAACGGGCACACTGCTTACTCTGAATTCGTGCCAACTTTTAAAACCAGGTGCACAGATTGCTGCAGCTTTATTGTTGCATGGCGCTGGGCCAAGGTCCAGTCTGCCATGAGTTGCTGCCTCAAAAAAATCAGGACTGTGGAGCCGGTGCAGTCTGTAAAGACAACATGTCAGGATGTGAGATGAGCAGGAGTATCTCTCCTGAGCAGGAGCCTGGACAGTCCAATTTGCACTTGAGAAATTAAATCAAGAAGAGCAGAAAAGAATCAAGTTAAAAGCCAGAATAGGCAGAAACAAGCTGATAGCAAGTATATAACTACAATTGTAAATAGCCTTTGCTACAGGAGGGAGAATGTGCTGAAAAAATGTCTTTGTGTTTTGCAGACTTTATTGATAAGCTCTTTTCAGGGGTTCCCTTTGAATGTAAAACTCTCAGCTACACACTGTCGTAAGTGAAATGTAGCTGCTGAGTTACAGAGCTTGGCATGTGAGATGCTTTTACTGCAAACTGGAAACACAGCAGCTGCAGAGTAACCACATAACTGGAATAAAATCTATAAATCCATTTTAGTGTTAGCAGTGACTCACTGATCAGTAAAATCTGATGAATGCTTCTTTCTCCAATACCAAAGGCTTCTTTAATGTTTTTCTTTGTTGTTTTGCTGCTTTAGAAAGGGCTCATGCAGCACTTTCTGATTTCCTTTCAGGCTTGCAACTGAAGAGGTGTTCATTTTTGTTATTTTTACAATGATTTTATGTGGTTTGAAGACTTTTAGTAAATAAAATAATATATAGTAAGTTAAACTCAAAAGCTGCATTTCTGCAAAATATCACTGTGAATGCTGAGTGCTGAATGACTTTGCCAAAATTTGCTGAAAGTGAGCTGTTAAAGTTAAAAGAAGCAAAAAACTAACTAAGCTTAAAGAAGCAAAATGCTGGCCAAATAGCAAAATGCTAGCTAAAAGCTAGAAGAAGCAGGACACTAGCTAAAAGCAGCCGAAGGTTAGTTAAAAGCTAAGCTAAAAGCTAAAAGTGGGAAAATCCTAGTCAAAAGTAGCAAAAGGCTAGCTAAATACTAAATGTTCCAACACACTAACTAAAAGCAGCAAAATGCTAGCAAAATGAAGCAAAACACTAGCTAAAAGTATAGTTAAAGCTAAGATTAAGTATAAAAGTTACAAAAAACAAAAGCACCCATCTCTTGAGTGAGCTGAACGTTTTGATCAATAAATAGCTAAAACAACTCAAAGTATGCAGAAGTAGCTAGACTGAAGAAAACAGAAAAAATATTAAAATTTTAGAAGCATTTTAGATCAGACTGATTGCATCAGAATATGGTTGTTTACAATGCTGAAGGCAAGTAATCTGGTTTCACTTTAGATTTTTTTTTTTTTGTTGCAGTTCTCATTTCATAGTAAACAGCAATGTACATAAACATACACATACTCGCATTTATTGACAGACACATTTATTTCTGCTTTTAGAAGCAAAGGAACGAAAAGGACTTCGACATTTTATTGTACAGAAAATAATAAACCAGTCTTGCTATATTTTACTGCACAAAAAAGTGAAATCAACAGAGGACACGCAGATAAATCCTTCAAGCCCGGCACAAAATCAATAATCCAACTTGAAAATCTCTTTACTCTATACAGTGCACTCAGTGTGCCTGACGGGCAGGCTGGGTGCAGAGGACCAAACGTACACCAGGTTATTAGATATGCAGTTTGTTCACAGCAGAGAGGAGATGGACGGCATGGCAATTCAAAGTGCATTAATAACTGCAAGAAATGAGATGCTGGTAGTTTTGGATAAAGTACAAAAAATAAATATTGAACATCTTACTATAAAACTGTTTGTTAAACTAGAAAATTCCTAAAAAACACTTTAAGTGTGTTAATGCAGCCCAACAAAAATGAGCTTTCTTCTGTAAAGCTCGCTAACAATATGGGGCATATTTTTGTAATAATCTACATTGACAAAACACCTACATCTGTATAAAAATAACCAAGATAAAGGTTAAGGCTCATAAGTCTTATAATAATAATGAAAAACAATCCTGAACCATAAGTAATAGAAGCATTTGATGGTCACACACGTAAATTTTTGTGACTACAGTTTTTGTTTTTTAAGTTGTTTGACAAATTTTAGTAAAAGGCCCTTCACTTTCAGTTTTGAAAAGAAAAGTCAGAACTCTGATACAATGAAAGTCAGTGAGAGTTTAGTTGTGCTCGCTCTGAAGGGATTTGAGAGAAAATCAAAAGTCCTATAGCAGTGACAGACACGCTCGGTTAAAGAAGTAAAAAACGTTTTGGTGTAGTATCTGTGTAAGAAGTGTAAAGACTGCAGGTGTGAGAAGAGTTTGCAAACCTTTTTTCAAAAATTTAGACAGCTCGAACATTAGAATGGACGATATTATCATAAAGTTACACATTTCATGGTAAAAATAAAACAAATTACAAAACTTTAACTCTGATTGTGTAAAAAGTGCCGAATATAAAGCCTAACTTTGCGCGACCCATTTAAGCTTTGAATGATTCTACTGTGAAGTATGTCTAAGATATAGAGCTCCGGGTTTTCTCAAACCATTTTTTATTATCTATGTGAAATTATTTTGAAGTTATTTGCTAATTTTGTCTACAGTGTGTGATGTACTGCTACCAAAAGTCAAAACACACCATTCTTGACTGAGCCGTACGTTTTGATGTACTTTTTGTATGTTTTTTTTCAAATATACGGTATGATTAGCAAATTGAAAGTCATGAAAGAAGAATAACGGTTGAATATGGTCAAAGACTCTTAAAATACAAGAAGTCATTCTGTTAAGTCATTTTAAGTTTTGATGCTGAGCAAAGCTTGTGGATAAAATATATCTCAGGTTTTAAATCATACATATAGTGTAAAACAAACATTTACCATCCAAGATCTTGCACAACTAAAACTTTCTCTAGACAACTCTTCCATTTCTTTCAATCTGGGTCTGTCAGTGTCGAGTTATGCTGTAAATCTGAGGCCATTTATAGCTCGCCTATATTCCACATCAGTGCACATGCCATCTAGGAGCAGCTGAGTCTGTGGGCAGAGTAAAAACACACTCTGTGGACCCTGGTAATGGGTGGAAAATGTCAACGCATCCGTCAGTGACCTCTACCTATTGTTCCCATCAGCGCCGTCCTTCCTTTTTACACTTTTCAGCTGGGCTTTTGGTGCCTGCCGGAGACAAATCATACACTTGAGCTCAGAACTCACTGTTCCCTGACCTCACTACAGTTACACAATTTTATATTTATATGAACCCATATCTAAAATCTTTCCCCCCGTTGCTTTGATATATAGTAATACACACATCAGTTCGTATTGTTTCTTATGTGTGTTCAGTGTGTCACTTTGGCCAGTGTATCTGCCTGAAAACACTTTTTCAGCCACTCTGCAGCGCTGAGAGTTTAACACAACGCGACTGATAGACAGTACTGAGAACTCCCAAGTCTGAAGGGCAACAACAAGCTGCTTTCTGGGAGAACAAAGCTGCAAGTCTTTGTCTCCATCACACTGGCACAACAAACTGTGACAGTGTGGCACTCTTCCAAACCGACAGACTATAAGACTCCTTCTGCGAGTTTTTTCTTCTCGATGACGCATTTTCTTCTAACAATCTCCCAGATTCTCCACATTTATTCCTGGAAGTACTTCTTCGCTTACATAGGTTAACATGTGATCGACAGACGTTCATACTGAACAAGTGTTTGCTGAAAAGATGGCTGCCTGAAGCTGCAAATAAGACATCCAGATACAGACATGCAATAACAGATGCAACAACCACAGGACTTAATGAATTACATTTGCAACCAATCAACTCTTGCTCTGTTTCTAGTTTTAGCACTGTTGACTGGCCACAAGTCAGTAAGACGACTGGGTATAAAAATTGCATTTTAGAAAAGCTGAATCTCTCATAAGTAAAGATGTCACGAGCTGCAAAAATCTGCATATAAAAATAGTGAAACATTTTCAAAATAATGCTCCTCAGCGGAAGATGGGAGGACTTTAAATATCCCATCATCTCCAGTTCATAACATACAGCATGAAGCAGATCAGTCCAGCAAAGTTCAAATATGTATATTAGTAGTTTAAAAACACCAGCTCTTTGAATTGAAATCTTTACTTCTGTGTATCCATGGAGACTCAAGGGAAACCAGCATCTACCATAACCAGTTTAAGTTGAAAAGCAGGATGGCAAGAAAAACAAATTTCCTTCCTAAAGGTTCCCTTTGAAATATATTATTTTCATAAGTCAATAATATGCAGCCATCTTGTGCAAAACAAACTTATGTCAGTTCATCACTGCTGCTGATTTTCTGTCAGTGAGTTGAATTTTACCATACTTGAAATATTAGTTTTTATTTCATACTTTACTTGTCCTCCTTCCACTTTTTCTCTTGTCATTTCTGGTTTCCTCATGTGTCACAAAATCAAGAAACGATAATCATGCTAATCCAGGAAGAGGAGAGGAGACATTTTTCTTTTTTCTTTTTTTTTCTGGCAGGTGCAGCAGAAAGACCTGGCCCCACACTGGAGCCCATAAACTGCCAGAAGGGCTGTATGGCTGATTCAGTGAAGCTGAGCTGCCATCCTGATTTCTCAGAGCCTACTGGAAAAAGCAGAGAGAGTGATGCAAAGTCACAGTTAGCTCTCCTTGTCCTACTTACATCAAGTCCTGTCCTCATCCTCATCAGGTCCTTGTGTTTAACAAAAAGGTCACCTTTTACACAAACTGCATTTTTTTTAAACTTTTTTTTTTTCATCTTTCATATTGAAGCAATAATTCATAGCTTTTAAATTGGGTTTCTGTGGAAACGTTGTGAACAATAATATCTTACCTGCGGTAGCTCTTTGAATGATCTCAGCTTAAAGAAATAGTTAGTTCTGACAGACTGATGAGCTCCCAGCTAGTCTGAGTGGGTCCAAGAGCAAAGTGGATTGTTGCATCTTCTGAAAACTCCAGTCACAAACATTTCATAGCAGTTCATGCAAGCAGAGGTTTTTTTTAAACGGTTACACCATTTTATATTTTGCATAGGTATCAGATTTCTGAAATCTGTGACTTCAGCTTCAGAAAATCATTGGAGCTCCGGAGCCAAGAATTCAGTAATTTTGCTGGCCACAGCATTTATTTTTTAATGCTAACCACAGTAAAAAAAAAAGAAAGCCCCTGGCTGCTTAGCTGGTTGTGCCCTTCTCAAAGTTTCAGTCTACTTTCCTTTGCCCTATTTTTTTAAACCTCACTGGGTATTCTCCGAAGAGTCATCTCATTTTAACTGTGAAAAAACTTTGTTGTTTTGGTTTTGGTGGTTGTTCCTCTTCAACTTATTTTCACCAGACAGATTTCCAGCTTTGGGGATTTACATAGAAAGAGTCCCTACCTAAGAGACATGTTTGCCTGGAAGTGTAGTTGGCTGTGTTGCTGTACCCATTGATGCATTAACTTGATATTTTACCTGACATCCTGTTTATGCTCCTCTCTGGTCAAGCTGAAAATTTTCTGATTCCTGTGACCCATTTAGCAGTTGGTGCAAATGTACCCCAAGCTATGATCGTTTTTGAACTTCTCAAAATAGTTTTTTAACTCTGACCAAAAGGTAAACATAAAGAATAAGAATAATAACAGATCAGGATCTCTAACTAACCCAAGAAATGACAGTTTTGATAAGTTGCCTGATCATTTATATATAAAAAAAATTATACATCACACATACATCACACAAATATGACTTTTTTTTAATACCTCACTCCATCTCCAGATGTGAACTGCTTATTTGGGTTATTAAATGAAAATGAAAAAAATGAAATTTGGACTTCTATGTCTTGACTTTATAAAACAAAGCCTTTTTGTACAGGCCACTGTCTAAGCTCTAACAACGCCACCCGATTCAGTATAAAGTGTCAGTCATGTTTGCTAGCAGGTCTGAAGATAAAACATTTTATGTGTTATTTAATCAATAAGTGCTTTTGTATCTAATGATCCTTTTAGAGACAAGGAGAACATTTAAACTTGGGCAATAATGTCTTGAAAATCCTGCTCTCGTGTACACCTAAATGTGATCAAATGTTGGAGTTTTCTGCTCTCTAAGCTCCTATAGCCTTAGAGGAAAAGACTAATGGGGATGAGATGGTCATATAATTTGCCTTTTTATGTTCTTTTACTATTTAAGTGCTTTTGGACACAGGATGAGAAGAGTAGCCATCACAGCGAGATTGTTTCTCTTGATGTCTATGTCCTCACTGACAAGAGCGGCTTTTTATCTGCCTCATGGCCTTATATACATCAGATAAGAAAAAAGGCTCTCACTGTGCCATAGCTTTGACTCTGATCTTGTCTGAGTCACAGTCCCATAAGTCCATCAATGGAGAGAGAAAAGCTGTTGGTAAAAAGGTTGTGTCGAGCTAAGAAATTCCTCCTAATACGGCTTTAATCCTTTAAATCAATAAGACATGGAAGCAGTTTCCAGGATTAACTTGCTTCATCTCTGGTGAAACAGTTTATTGAGCGTTATTTCGTTTTCGTCAGCTGTTGACATCAAGTGCAGAGGTGGGTGGCAGAAGTGTGTCAGTTCCAAATTACAGACTAAATAGTTGTAATAATTTAAAAAGGTGCGTGAACATTTTACAAAACCGACTATGTGACTGACATGTGCTGACATAACACGTTATTTCCTTCACAAATCTGAATTGAATTAGATTGTTTTCTTTATATTTCATGTTTTTTTAAATACTTATTTCACTCTCACACCTAGGTATTCCTGTCAGTCTATGGCTGCCATATCGAGTGAGGTTGAGCTGTTTCTTATAAATGTGGTTCATTTCAGCAGCAGTAATTTGCTGTTATGGGACCATCATACCTTAGAAAGAAAATAAAGAATAACCTATAGGAAATTTGCAAGTTACTTTCTTTGTGAGCAAACTTCTGATGGTGAGGTTTAAAATACTATGTTTCCTGTAGTAACCATAAAAAGAAAACAACTGACAATTAACATGTATGTTTTGTGTTCAAAGCATCTTATTTACGTGGCTTGGATTATCGATGCAAGTTGATGTCTGGATGGATGGATGGATGGAAATAAAACACAAGATTTTATTGCTGTAAAAAAAATCATGTCAACACAGAACCCACACAAAGAAGAGTTTTAAAAAAGTTGTGGTGTTTTTTGCACTGATTTGGTTTTATAGCTTTATGTTTTACTCATATATATAGATTTCTTTTTATTATTTTTGAGTAAGTTTTATTCAAAAATGAAAACTAATATATAAATTTTCATTTGACCTGGAAGAAGTCAGTGAGATGACACAAGTTAGAGGATCTTTATTTTGCACGCTTGATACCATTATAATAATGTCTTTAATAAATAACCACTGTTTTGAAAAATAAGGTTCAATGACATGTCTTCTGAGATGTCCTCTTCAGGAGGTAACAGAAATAACATGCAGGGGTGGGCAATCCTGGTCCTCGAGGGCCACCGTCCTGCAGGTTTTCCTTGTTTCCCTGCTCCAACACACTTGATTCAGTGGTTAAATCACCTCTTCATGTTCTGCAGAAGCCTGTTAATCACCCATTGATTCAAATCAGGATTGGACACCCCTGATGTAGAGTGTGTCTATTCCCAGTTTGACGTTAAACAAGCTGCTCTCCAAGTGATTTGACCGTCTAACCAAAATGGGACTATTGCTGGCCTTGTCCTTTTTCTTATATGCTTTGTTTAAAAGGCATCGTTTTACAATCTCAATACTCTACCACTTGGGATTATCTCATCCCGGGGATTTTCTCCGAGATGTTTCTTTTCTATTAAATTGATAAAAATCAACAAACTCCTGTCTCCCTAATCTTTTCTGCCGTGACACCCACTTGGTTAAGTTTCAAGAAAATAACGGCCAAGCATGAAGCAAAAGTTCATCTTGGGTGGAAACTTTATATGTTGACAAGCCACTCTTGTTCACACTTATTGTACATGACTAAGTTCTGTTTTACTTGCAGACTTTCCAAAGTGACTCACCCTAAATCTTGTCTTTCGGTAATACACTTGGCCACTGTTCACAGAGCGCATTCATGAGAACTAATCAGGTTTACATAAATTTTTTAGCAGTCAAGAGCATGTGGTCTTATTGTGTTTGAAAGCAATTAATGCGAGTTTGTGTGTGTCTGTGTGGGTTAGTGAGTAACACAAGCGTCAACACTGGCCTAACGACTTCATTGTTCTGTGATCTGACCTCATTAAAATGCCCAATAACTCAATTAATTTATGTGGAAACCTCATTACAATTCTCCATGACCTCATCGTAGCACTGTGACTGCTGCATCATTGTACCCTTGACGTTTACATGCAGCTAAATACATTTAAATTTCGTTTCTGACATTTCCTGTCATACAGTCCTTGTAGACACTCCTTGTCTTAGTTCAGTCTGGTTCAGCTTCTCTTGCCATGTTTCTGATTTCATTGGTTCATTTTACAACACATCATCAGTGATATTTCTCAGGGTCATTGGGTGTTTTGGGTCTCGAAACACTGAACACGTTCTTCCAGGTGACTGAGGCTGATCAGACCTAAACCTGTGTTTCACAACACAGTCCTCCTTACACACAAGCACTTTGAGGCCCTTTCTGCTGCTTCCATGCTGTGTATAATGATCAGTCTTTTTAGGTCACATTTAATGCCTACAGAGTGTCTGCAGGCCTCAACCCTCGACTCTCAAAAAGCAGTCATTGGCTGTGCATCTACAACTGGTTAATAATTGGAGTAATTCTAATTCAAGACGGCTGCCACAACTAATCAACCTCAAAGGACACAAAATGGTTATAACTAAGTTACTTTTATACGCATTGAGCTTAAATTTGGTGTGGTAGTAGCTGAGAGTCATTACTGATGCACTGAATGATACTCTGGGCACTAAATGATTGCACAAAATGTTGCAATTTTCTATTGAGACAAACTCTGTCTGCCTGTTAGCAAAATATTTCATGAATCACTAGACATTTTTTTTAAGTCTCAGAAACTAATTACTGAATATACATCTACAACCGATTAACTTTTGGAGTTGACCTAATTTTAGATGGCAACAACAGCTAATGAACCTTAGCAAATATAAAAATGTCTGTAACCCAGTTGATTTTACAGGTATTTAGCTAAAATATGGTGTGGGAGTAGCTGAGAGTTAACCCGAACACATACTCTGCAAGATCTTTGTTTAAAACTTTGATTTGTAAGACAACTGGGATGTTTTACTTATTAAGTCCTGGCTGTTTGAGCCTTCAACCCCTTCTCCCAGTGTTTTGATGATTTAATAATAATGGGATTTCTTTCCCTCACGAGCAGATCCTGGTATTTTTTTTAGATATAAATAAATTAGATAAATTAGATTTATTGCATGAGCTGTCCAGCGTGTCCATGTTTGTGTTTATTTTTAAATAAATTGAATTTAAAAATATAATTTACAAAACTGTACAATACAAATATATAATGATCTCTCTCTGGAGTCAACTCAATTAGATTTCACGGTAAAAATGAAAAAGTCAACATTTAGGTTTTTAACAGTTATGTTTCTATGAGTAAGGTCACTATTGGGTTCTATAAAATATTCATTATGACAGTAATTTTCAAAAGTTATCACCGAAGATATTAAAACTGCGTGTCTTCAGTCGCACGTCCTCCTGTGTATCTGTGCACATATGTACATAAACACTCCCAAAGTGTGTGTGTACAGTGTCTGAAGGAGAAATGAAAGCCTACCGCTGTGCTTCAAATTGCTTTTAGATTGCTCACATCCACAATGCCGCGGCAAAACGCCAGCTAGATGATGAGTAAATATAATGCAGCATGAAAGAGGGGCAGCCATCTGTTTTTACACACCGTGGCACTGATATGGTGAGTGTATGCTGGGGTTCGGTAAGCTCTTTTATTCATTCAATTATCTCCGTGTGTTTCAGGTGATGAACCTGGACTGTGAAGATGCTGTCATCACTGATCACTGAGCTGCGAAACTTCACCGAGCTGTAAGAACAACACCATCCGCTGCTGTAATGTCCGAGATGTATATTGATCACATATTGTGCCAAAAGTACTACTATTAAGACCTATATCAAGCAGTATGCTCACAGCAACTAAAGTAAATAACATAATTGTGAAAAATCTTTCAACTTTTCACAGTTTTCTTAACTTTAACCCAAACCCCTTTTTCCCTCCTGTTATAGAAAACTAAAGGTGGCAACACCACAGATTTAATATTTCCTAGAAGTCAACTGATTTTGAGCATTTTTGAGTTTGTACTCTCATTTAGTTCTCCTTTAAAGGTGTGATAAATTTTCTTTCAGGTGATGGTAACCCTATGTTTTAAAAAATTCATTCAGGTGTATTTGATAGGAGCACATACAAAATTCAATGAGCTCATTTAATACCCAACTAACCAAAGTTTCTTATGAAAAATTTAAAATTCACAGTACATTTCAGGTGAACAAGTAAAGTGATCTAAATCTTTTTTTTTTCCTTTCACAGAGAAAGCTGTTTGAGCAAAAGATGTTTTACAGAATGAGACTTTAACTTTACCAGATAATACAGTCCCAGTTTAAATTCTGTGATTTCTTTGTGTTTAAAGAAGGGTAAAGGATGAAGTCCACCGAAATATTTAGGTATTGACATAAAGAAATAGTTCAAATTTTTTGAAGTGGTGATCTATGGAAAAGTTGTAGTTAGATTTGTTGTATCTTCATATTTTATTACATAATCTTTGACTGGAAAACAAAATTGATTTTTTTTTTTCAACATTTTCTACTCTTTGAAAGTCCCATAAAATACTCTTTCTTTGCCCCCAGCAAAAAAAAAAAAATTGGTCTCCGTGCCACCTGGGGACACTCGTTTTGGTGCAACCTTGCTAAAAAGAATCTTCATCCAGCTGGGCTGATTACTGTGCCTAATTGCTGCAATTTATCATCAGGGCCTGAGACAGTGTTTCCCGAGGTTTGAGAGGCAGAGAAGGAGAAAAATGAAAAGGCAAGCGCTTGCACACGCTGGACTGCCGAGGAAGAGCGCTCGTCATGAAGCACTAATGCATGGCAGGCTACTGGGAGTTCACAGGCCTCAAAGATACACCTCAGCAGCAGCAGCAGCAGCAGCAGTGGCAGCGGTGTCTCAGCAGAACGGCTTGCATAACAGGCGCCTTGTCAGGCAGAATGCGAAAGGGACAGATGGTGAAAAAAGTGAGGGGCTTTATGCAACTTTATGTAATATCTGAAAGTCGTGGAGAGGCAGGAGCCAATGTTGAGCTGATGGCATCTTATTACTGATAACAGCCAAGGGAAAGAAAGTGCTGCTTCTTTTTTAAAAAGTAACTTTTGTAGTGGCATGCCACCGAGCAGTTTTTGACATCTTTCTGTCATTAGATACACAGATTTAACTGGTTTAATGCATCTGTTAATGGGATGAAATCAATAGTTTTGTAGATCACTCGGATCACATTAAGGAAATCCAACCCGACCCATTAATAACCTTGTCGTCCCCTGTTAGATATACGAACAAGCCTGAGCAGATGCTGAGTTAAGGCTTCAATAAGCACACTGGAGGACAGAGGTGATGACTGGCAAAGGGCACAGGAAACACCTGCTTCAGATGCTCTGAGACTTAATGACCAGAGACAGACTGACTGAGGTCTAAAGTTATTTACAGGTCAAATGATACAACCATGATGAGTTAGAATATCTGCCGTAAATTATTGGCTGCGTGTGGACTATGATTAGACACAGATGGAGGATTTTGGCATCATTGACTAGAAAATGTTATTTGTTCATAACCATAGCACAGAAGAACATCTGTATGAAAACGTAAAAAACTGATATTCAAGATAAATTCCATTAAATCTAATTCTTTATGCCATTCATCGTCTTTTAGTTATCCGACTTCTGTGTGTGTGTCTGGTTGCATTGTGCAATAATGAATCCAGTGGTTTACACAAACATGTACATGAATGTAATCATTTGTTAAAAAACAACACCACACATTTAAACTAGCTTCTTTAAGCATGTCCTTCCATCAGTCCATTTGCTATACCAGTGTGATCCTGAGTCACTGGGAGCTGCTGCCGACCTTCAGTGGTCGATGCATAAGAACTGGGGCACATCTTAGGCAGGTTTCAGCAGGCACATTTAAAACTCAAATTGTATCAATCAAATGATGAAAATATTTAATCAGATCATGCTCAGACTTGGTTGTCCTTTACAGGTAAAGCAATTAGTTTTCCAGCTGGCGACAGCAATCAAAACAGAGCAGCTGATGGTCGATTTATGAAGCCAGTTGGTTTGCTTGTCTGCTTTTGGCTCATAACAGTTTAATATTCATACATATTGCAGTCTATCAAATTAAACAAAACAAAATAAACAAATAAAACAACTGGGATTTAAGAAACTTGTGTCAGTGCATATAGTAAAGGGTTTGATCATCATTGGTAGAAACAGCATAGGACTTACGATCAGTCAATTAATAACATTTTAATTCTATATTTTTCCAAGTGAGTAAATACCAACTATTTTATCGTATTGCACGTTCTGTGGCTCATATTGGCAATGGTTAAAAGACTGCACAGGTCACTAGTGATGACACAAATGATACAATGACCCTGGCTAAGATCGACAGACTGTTAAAAAATGTTGAATTTTCAGTGAATAATAATAAAATGTAAAATGACCATAATATTTAAAAGTTCCATTTGGGTCTGTTAATTTTGGACCATAGAAAGTGTCCTCACTGTAAAAGGCCACCCTGTCATTGACACAATGGTGTATTGTCAAGCAAAACAATGTCATCTGCCTACAGATGTGCCTTAGTATGCTTAAGCCTAGCTGATGGTGAATATTTTAAAAAGTGGCAACAATTGTCAGGATTTGAGTTTGAGTAATCATTAGTGTTAGGTTTATTTTCATTTGTGTTTCTATTTTGATCCTTGTGTTAAGTAAGTTTTTTGTGTTTTCATGTTTAATATTATTAGTTCTTGTGTAGTTTTGTTCTCCCTGTGCCATCACTCACTCTCTCTCAGTCAGTAGTTTTCCATGTCAGCCTGCCTCACCCACTTCCTCATCAGCCCCAGTCCTTATAACCTGTTCCTCAGCTTCACTCACTGTTTCACTGTCGCTGGCATGCAGTCCTGGTTCTCCTCCTCACCTCCTAAGGGTTTCTGCCTCGTCAGCCTTTTTGTTTATTAAAACGTTAGTTTTCACCTGAGTACTCCTGTGTCAGCCTGCATTCTGGGTTCACCACCTCCACCAAACTGGGACTAAAATTGGCTTCATTTAGCAGCTGACTGTTCAAGTAGCCTTTAGTCTCTTGCATGACAGCCACCAGATTAGTGGCACTAGTTGTCCAGTTTGACCTCTTCACAAGTATTTTTGTCTATTATAAAGTTGTAAACTTTTGTAGACTGTTTGATGTAAAACAAATAATAAGCATGTCATTGTTTTACAGTAAATGACGATATGAACTAACTGTAGAGCTTTAAAATGGTAAACATTTAACATTTTTTGCATTTTTGTTGACGAGCTATTTGTAACCTGTTTTCTAACCTGTGGAATCATCTGCTTTCCTTTACTATTTTATATTGTAAGACATAGTTTTAGTATATAAACATATTTGATTTAACACAAACTATTCTGAAGTCAGCTCTTGTTTAATAATTCCTTGGGATCTTAAGACATTTATTTCACACTCTCTTTGACAAGTATTACTAAGCTGAACAGAAAGCAGTAGTGCATAGCTGTGGTCCTGGACTCTATACAACTGCAGCTCAGCATTAGAGAACATGACCACGAGTATTAAAGGTGGCACACTTGTTTTTCTTCCTGAAAACATAAAATACTGAAAAGTCTGAAGCATTATGTGCAAGTACTGTGAGCTGGGTTGTACCTGTTGCTTGTCACACAGGTGTGTGATGCTGAAAGCATATAATTATTGCTCAGGGGGCTACGCTCAAAGTAGACTAATCAGAGAGAAGATGGGACTTCTAACAGCAGGCATAAATCAGCAATAATTTTCTCTTTTTTCCATTCTCTGCATGAATGAGCTTATCATTAAAGGTGAAATGAAATAAAATATCAAAATAATGAGTTTTCATGTTTTTCTTTTAGTTAAACACTATCATAAAACACTCCAGTGGTTCATTTCCCCAAATTAAAATATTAATGACTTGTTTTTAGAGTTTTGGTGTCAAAATCCCAAAGTGGGGTGGTTGTGTGGGCGGAGTTACCTCTTTGGTTGGTGACACAGAAGGGGGCGGGGCCAGCTGTGGCAGACCGCTGTAGGAAACTGAGGAGGTTACTGTCTCAGTGTTTATCAGGGGAAATGGAACCAGAAGAAGAAGCAGCAAGTTTAGGTTTGAAGACACATTTTTGTTTGTTTTTTTTGTTCTGGAGTGATGCTGTCAGGAACTAGAGCCCCAAATTTCAAGAGGGTAACCCCCGAGCTTTACAATAATGTCACACAGTCGTCAAGGAGTTTCCCCCTTTGAACAGCTAAACATGGCCGGTGCCGTTCTGACAGGCAATGGTTCCTCTATTGAAGGTTTTTATTTCAGATGGTCCTCTTTAAAACATGAACTACACAGTCAGCCACTAGAATTCGGGTTGTTATTTTCACCAGGAGCTAAACGAACCACATCCATCAAACTTTCTTGTCCTTTGTGAAACTGAAGAATGACACAGTTGTTGTAGCTGTGGGTCAGTTTACACAATTAATTGCAACAGAAATGAACTATTGTAACCCCCACATTATCAGTATTTGCTATTTACTGACTTGTTGGGATTTCTGTGTTTGGCACTCTATATGTCACACTTCTGAGTGATCACGGAAAATGCAAAGTAGTATATAGTATTTTTATAATCTTTTATTATTAATTTTAAATTAGCATACTTTTTTTGAAATGTGAGACACTAGAAAGAAGCACCTTTAATGACTTTCTTTAGATTTGTTAGCTTCAAAATACTTGTCATTTCACTTTTAAATGAAACAGTGCTAATGGGTCTGTGAGTTCAGCCATGCTGTCCTCCCTCTAATAGATTTTAGATTCTGTGTTCTTCCTTCATCTCTTTATGTTCATGTCTGTCATTCATGTGTCAGATTTGATTAAATAGGAGCCTTTAATAAATGCACTATGGGTTAACAATTGTTGCAATTCTCCACATAGAGCTCAATTAGTTTCCAAGAAAAGCTTGAATGCAGGACCACTGGACAGGCTGTATGTCTCTGTAGGGAGCAGGCAGTTTCTTTTCAGGACTTGATTTTACAGATTATATTGGTAACACTCATATTGTTTGCCCTCTTCTGCAAAATGTTTCCTTTGGTCCAGAAAAAAAATACAGAGATTTTGAGCTAAAGGACATACAGAGTCATTTTGTTTTTTCAAAGTCAAAGTCTATGAGGAGCGAAAGGCTTTGTTAGGAGTATTGTGCCGACCTCCCACCCTTTGGTTCTGCACCAGGGTCAGAGAAACTGGTTGAAGCCTGCGGACAGAATGCTATTCTTATGATTTGTTTGAAGAACAGCTGGGCTGACTTGCAGAAACAAAAATCAAGGGCTGAAAGACTTTTTAGGCTTGATATTAAAGAGTATTTTTAAGACTGCCTTATATATCCTGTCACCAGAGGTCATGTCATGCCAGTCGAATGGCTGTGACAAAAGTAACATTGTACCATTTTAAAACAGTCTATCACTATGACAATGGCGGGGTTTTGGAAAGCGTTCAGTGGTCTGCAGTGTTATGTTGAAAGGGCAAAAATTCAAAAAAACTCTTTATGACGTATTCCATGACAATAAAAACTATAGGAAATGTTGAAATGAAACTGCACAGAGCTAAGCAACATGCAGTTAGCTATTGAGCGTGGCAAATTGTGATGATTCTGTGACAGCACTTCAGCACACATACATACATAAATACACACACAGGCATACTGGAATTTGTATGTGTGTCCATCAATCAGTCAACTGATTGCTCTGAACCCTGAATTTGGTTTTATTTTTTTGATCCTTGGTGCATTCTCACCCAACATGACAACAGTTGAAAGAGCTCAAAGTCTGAAATTTGAGGGAATTATGGATCAACACTGCTGTTTACTTTTTGATTCATGCAGTATTAAAGCTGTAGCTGAAAAAAACTAGCTACTTTCTGGATATATTTACGGTTACATGGTCTTGCCACATAAAGGACAAGAAATAATGAGTTGCACGACTGAGTTTTTAATAGCACAAGTGGTTTTATTTTTCCACACTTGTCGCTGATACACCACCTGTGAAGTTTGCTTAAAAACTCATGCTCAATGAGCTGATAAGAAGGGAGCATGAGCTTCTGCTTTATTGAGTTTTGGGCAGTATTTTTATAAAGAACCCTGTAAACTGATGCTGGTGATAACTCAGATGGCAGTGAGAAACATATGTACATGTATGCACAGACTTTCCCTCAACGGAATACATCTAATTTGTAGCAACACTCGTGCACAAAACAGACATGAGAACACACAGCATAAACACACATCCGGAGTGACACAGACAAGAACACACTTACCAGAATGCTCCAACAGATGCTCTGTGGTTTTAAAGATCAGATGGACACTGTTGTATCTGTACTGGAGGCATTTTGTGGTTGTAGGTTGTAAGAACGCCTGAGTAAATCTGGCCTCAGCCATCTGTCTCGGCACCTCTCGGTGTACAGACTGGACCCCATGCCACTCTACAGTTAGAAAGAGAATTTAATTGTATTAAGTCAAAAATTTTTGAAAAATACAAAAACAAACTCCAACTCTATGAGTCTGCAAATGGTTATACTGTATTTATTATTGTGATCAAACAAAGAAAGTGACAAGGAGTATATTCAGAATGCCACACTTGTTTCGAGGCCATGCTTTTACATGAAGCACGACTTTTTGTTGGCATAAAGATAGAAAATAATGCTAAATAGCTCCCGGGTCTCTATTTAAAGTAAAAAAAGAGAACAAAATCAACCTTTCAAAATCCTAAAGCTCACTAATTAACTTGTTATATTGATCTTATTGTGGTTGAATCCTCTCATCACCATGAAGTTGCCAAGCAACAAATGGAATTCAGGAAGTCAACGCTCCAGACCAAAAGGGGGTCGTAATAAAGTTGTCATAGAGCCAAGTCTCGCCATGTGGCAACTATTGTGGTAATGCTCCTGGGCAGTTATGTCATCCTAATGAGCCCAGGTCTCCATCTGAATGAATGGGGATGCTTTCAATGGTCTCTAGGACATAAAAACCCCAGCTATTGAATCATCATTCAGAGGTAATTTAAATTACATTGTTTGGTAACTTGCTCTAAATGAGGGGGTGCTTGCATTGACAATGCAACATACTTTGAGAATCTTGATGTTGTCCTAAAAAAAAGTTGAGAATGAAACTTTCTGCATCTGATACCATCATGGGTACATAATAAGTAATAAGTTCCACTGTCTTCTACTGGTCAGGTACGTCATCAGTGCCAACGCTGACCTAATTTCTATGCTGATGTCCATATTTTGTTATAGAAGGTTTTAATAATTAGACATGGCCAGTAGTTCATCTAGTTTTAAATCTTAAAGAAAATTGCAACTATTAGAAACAATTAGCAAACACTAGTGTCAGCGCAGGTAAGGACACAACAGGACCCTGTTGTTCATACAGGATCAGCCCTCACTTTAAGAAGTGACACCAAAGTGTGTGAACATGTAGACCCGTAATTTGGTATTAACCATCAAAAAAAAGAAAGGTAGAGAAGTTCTTGTAACTTTGGGTCAATTTGACCTGAAGGCGGGTTAAAACTTGTCAATGCTTGTGTGAAGCAATGTTTGTGCACTGATACCAAAAGTGTCGTGGACCTCAAGTCTGTCTTTGGAATAATTCAATAAGATTTTTGGTTTTGAAATTTCACTTTTCAGCTATAAATCAGACAGTTGGCTTGTCTGTGTTTTTTTTGTCAGCATTCTTTGGATCGTTTGTCTCTTTCTTTAAAATTTATTATCATAGTCAATGATAAAAGTCTCCTATTTTTTCCTTGTATCTCCTTTCATATTTGAGCATTATTTGGCTATTTTAAACACCTTTTTGTATGTCTGTCTCTAGTGTCAAAGTCAAGAATGTTTAACATTACCCATTTGAACTTGCAAGTACACCATGGTGGTGTGACGACAGGAACAATGCCAGGAAACGGAAACTAAAAACAGCTAAATGAAAATGATGCACCACTGATTTCATTTGGGTAATATTTCATAGGTGAAGTCCTGCTATAAGAGGATTAGAATAATGGCTTCTTCTCTGTTATTGAAAGTGTAATACAGGCATCATGACAGAGAGTCACGGTGGAGCTACAAGGATTAAAAAAAGAACAATGTAGTGAAGCTGGTATTAAGCCAATTTAGTTAAATTACAACTCAGTAAGTGCCAGCTCAGTACACCATTTGACTGAGACAAACTGTTAGCTTACAGCCGGCAGCCTCTCCCACAGGCATCTCATTCATGACCTTTCAAATGATTGCTGATTAGGAGCACTCAGCCGCCTCCAGTGAGGAGAGCAGGGAAGCGAGGGGAGCAGAGGAGAGGTGGAGGAGGGCCATCCTATCAAAACAGTGTGTAGTAGGAGTATTTTTATTCAGTGTTTGCAGTTTTTTCCACCAGACTGAGCACACACTCCGCTGATAGAAAAGCATCAGTCACTTAGTTAAAGTGGCTTTTCAGCAAGCACTGATGTTCACCTGCCAGGGTTTTCTTACTGCTGTCTGATTTTAATAAACGACTCCAACTGTTTCAGCAGATTGCCACTGTTCTTCAGGTTAGATGGAGGCCGGGACATGACTAGAATTCAACCAAGTCTACATTGCTGAAATAAATTAGGCACCTGACACTACTTTCAGCATTTGTTTCACAAAAAAAGAAAGAAAAAAGAAACAGCCTTCATGCCACTTTTACCTTTGGAAGTTTCTGCCAAGTGACATTTTTTTTATTGTTTGCAAAGAAAAAGTATTGTATATCTCCAGCAGTAATCTAAAAGAGGATTATTTGCTAAAAAAATAAATAAAAGGAACTGGAAAAATAAATAATGGTTTGTGTAAGTTGGATGTGAGCATGTTGCAAATTTAACAACAAAGTTATACACTGATATTGGTTGAGCAGAAATAATAAAAAGTATTTGCTTGCTTCGAAAAACTTCTTAATTTTGATGTTTTGTTGAACCACACTGCAATAAAATATCGAAAGGAGGCAGATTTGGTATGAAAGCACCCTAATGCTTCTCACTACTCTTGTAGTATATTTACCATATAAAGTGTGTAACATGTGCTCCTGTGCATTTGAACCTGGCTTATTTTTTTTGATGTAAAAGAAAAAGGTCCTGAGTAGTTTTACATTTTTTTTAAATTAAAAGTACCATGGATAAGATACATTTTGATGCTTCAAATGTCATTGTGACTGAAGACAGATTTTTATTTATTTATTTATTTGCATTAAAAACTGCCTTACACTCCTTTGAATGTGAATATTGTTAAATCTTTTATATAAAGTATAAAGGGCTATTAGCACTATTACCAAAATATAACATTCAGTGTAATTACAGGTCTGAGGGTGTCTTTGCTTCTCCAGTTAATGTACTTGTTTAAAAACACCTTAAAGGAGCCAAATATGCTTTTTTCTGTCACAATTGATAGAATTTCCTATAATCATAATTACACTTTCAATACATGTTTTGGTTGAGTACAACAGAATGTTACAGCAGAGGACTCACTGATATACAGCATGCCGTGAGACATTCCTTTTTTCTCACATTTCATCCAGAGGCATTTTTTAAATGCTTGTAAAGGAGCAAATAGCCCTAACCACTGAAGAGAGTCCACATAAGTTTGTTCTAACAATTCACAACAGCACACTCAGCAATCAGAGCTCAGACTAGCAGGCAACAAACTGAGCTCAGACTAACACAAATCAATGTGAGCTCAGGCTAGCATTCAGTCAACTTTAAACTCTTGTCCACTGGCATTTATATTAGGTTGTAGTACATTATTGTCATGAGTCCTGAGTTTAGCTCTTTTTTTATTTAAATAGGTTAGTGTTAAGAAATGTTGCTTATAAACATCATTCTAATTTTCAATATTGATAATTGTTCATTTATGCTATTGTGGCTTTTATTCATAGTGCAATTATACAAGAAAGGGAAAACCAAGCTTCCATTCTTTCACTGGATTGTAAGGGAAATAACAACAATATGACTTATTTGCTAGTTGAGATATAAAAATCAAAGGGAAAATACTTGTAAAGTATTGCTAGTTTATTTCTTTCTCAAGTTGCAAATATCAAATCTGATGATGATTTAGAGAATATAGCAAATCAAAAAACATTAGCAGAACCATTTTATTTCAATAAGAGTGTTGCGTCCTTCAGTTTACATCTGCAAAAACAAAACAAAAAACATATTTTCAGAGGAGTAAACAAGGTTTCAAAGGATTACACAAAGTTTCTTTTCTGTGGCAGGGATAATTTATGTTGTGTACATACAGTAAGTGTTTACTGAAACATGAAAGAGCATTACCAGGCTGTATCAGATTGGAACAAAAAATGAAAAAAAAAAAAAAAAAAAACAACCAAAGGGGCGAAAACAAATGAAGTTGGTTAAAGAGGCTGGCTGTTTGATGAAGCAGTGAGGATCAAGACAGAAAGGAAGAATGAGTCAGCAGCAGCTGGGAGCTCTCATCAACATCAACAGATGTTTCCCTAAGATTAATATTCCCACTCAGAGTTTATTCATCTGCGTTATCCCCACCCTCAGCAGGTGATTTCATGCTTTCTGAGCAAGCAGAAAGACTACCCACCCACCCCCGCAGCCACAATGTCCACCCTGTCCCCGATTTTAATGAACGATACTGATAAATCTTGTATATGAAACAGAATGGAGGGCGGGACTAAGAGGCTCAGGCCGTTTCTGCACACCATTCAAAGCATTCACATTTCTCCATGAATCTTTAAGCTGCAGAAATCTTTATCACTAATGCCTCTTTCAGACTGCTCATCATTCACACAGCCAGTCGTGGGCACCACATTCTCATGGAAAAGCTGCAGCAGCCTTTCACTGTGGTCCCAATTGATCGCCGATGTGATAAGCAGCAATAAATGATGAATGACTGTTTCCACTGATGCTGGATGAAGCTGCGTCATGTCCTTTTCCCAGAGCACAGGTAATTAAGTGCACTTTAGTAATCAGACACGCGTCTGGGATATTGATCTCTGGGTTCTTAGAGTGAGAATGGCTGATCGAATTGCAGGTGGGCGAAGCTGCATACATTTCAGTACTCTGTTTTGTTTTGTTTGGACTTCGAGGAGTAAGAGAAGTTAAACTTTCTGGTGCTTGTGTTTTGAGACTTGAGCACATAATCTTCAGACACACAAAAGTTACTTTTCATCCGTTGAGTATCATGTAAATATGTCAAAATTGATGTCAAAACAAACATCTTCTCATAGGTCAGATTTTTGAAGTGGGATTCTGTGGAAAGAATATGAACAAATAGTATTTTACCTGTAGTAGATGCACTATATTGCCAAAAGTCTTCACTCATCTCCCTTCACATACATATAAACTTAAGTGACATCCCATTCTTAATCCAAAGGGTTTAATATGATGTTAGTCCAGTCTTTGCAGCTATTACAGCTTCAATGATTCTGGGAAGGCTTTCCACAAGGTTAAGGAGTGTCTTTATGTGAATCTTGGCCATTCTTCCAGAAGCACATTTATGAGGTCAGACACTGATGTTGGACAGAAGGCCTGGCTCACAGTCTGTTCACAACTGTACCCACAAAGTTGGGAGCATGAAATTGTTTAAAATGTCTTTCACCGGAACTAAGCAGCTGAGCCCAAGTCCTGAAAAGCAACCCCACATCATAATTCCCCCTCCACCAAACTTTACACTTGGCACAATGCAGTCAGACAAGTACAGTTCTCCTGGCAACCACCAAACCCAGACTCGTCCATTGGATTTCCAGACACAAAGGTGTGATTTGTCACTCCAGAGAACATGTCTGCACCGCTCTAGAGTCCAGTGGCAGCGTGCTTTACACCACTGCATCCAACACTTTGCACTTGGTGATATAAGGATTGGACGCAGCTGCTCAGCCATGGAAACCCATTCCATGAAGCTACACACTGTTCTTGAGCTAATCTGAAGGCCACATGAAGTTTGGAGGTCTGACCTCCACTATGAGCCTCAGCATCTGCTGAGCCTGCTCTGTGATGTTACGTGGCCAATCACTTTGTGGCCAAGTTACTGTCATTACCAATCACTTCCACTTTGTTATAACACCACTAACAGCTGACTGTTGAATATTTAGTAACAAGGAGATTTCTTATTGCACAGATGGCATCCTATCATTGCACCACGCTGGAATTCACTGAGCTACCTCAATCAAATCTAGTAGTGCACAAGTTATGAAATTAACACTAGTTTCACAGAAATAATTTACCAACATACCTTGTGCTACACCTGCTGTAACTGTTTTAGTGTTAGGTACCCTTTTTTCAGATATAAATGAAACTAACATTAAAATTAAAGGTTTTAATGTGTTTTCAAGTACAGCTTGCAATTGTCACATGACAGTTATCTGGGATTTTTGCCATTGCACATTTTTCCTATAATACCTTGAACATGAAGCTTGGAAAGGCTTTTATCTTATTCTTCCATGTTTTGGCTTTTAAATAGCACTACATGCTGTTGATTTCTGTTTTTTGTTTTTTTACTGATTGTAGTGTGGAGATTTTGAACTGGATGGTAACGTCCATGCCCAGAACATTGGTATCAGTCAGAGGTGTATTTTCAGTACCAATATATTGAGAATTTCATACTGACAGATTTAGAGGCAATATGTAGACAAACATCACTTTACTGTCACCAGTCAAACACACTGACCTATAAACACTGACTCACACACTCTCCAAAGGTCACACATGGAGTAAAAATATCAATTATAATTCTTTTCATAATTATAAATATATATAATATTTATGGCCAGGGAATATTTATCATGAAGCTTGAATTACACAGACACTCTAATGCTAATTATAATCCACTACACAGTAATGACTTCCATCAGTGCTACATTTCTTTTATAGTATTACTGCTCATATTAAAGGCTCTTAATTAACAAACCCTGCCTTGCTTTGCTTATTAAACACAACATGTACAACAGAAGGCATAGTTAACCTTTTAAAGAGAGCCTTTAGTCTCTCGGTAATCCTGCGTGTCGTTATAGAGATCCATAATAATGACAAATCTTTGTCCTTCATTGAGTCTGTTGGCAGAAATGGGGTTTAAGTGAACTGTGGAGTCAAAGAACCTGCTAGTCTGTTTGTTTTTTCATGTTAATTGTGAATGTTAATTAAGTTCGCTCTTGATGTTGGCAGTGTTTCCTCCTCCGTGCGTATGTTTGTAGCCTTTGGCCAGTGGCTGCTGACGCATATACCTTTCAGCAAAGTCAGACTAATAATGACAGAACAGGTTTGCTCCCTCACTGACCACCAGACGCTGACTGACGAAGACAAGAAAATACAATTCTTCTCCTTTTTTACTTCTTTTTACAGCTGGGTTTCTCTTGACTGAGTAAAATATGTCTCAGTATACAGGACTGATTATCACACTATGCTCTGGGATAATTGTGTTAAACATATAGGGTAATAAATTGACAAAAACAACAAAAAATTCAGGGTTAAAGTTGGTATTTCTTGAAGAGAGTATATATATATAAAGAGTCTTCAATGTATTTGTTCTTTTCAGATGACATCATGTGCTTTGGAAAATAAGCACAAAAACTCTGATATCATTTCATTTTGCGCTGTGAACTCAGCATTTTAGGAAAAGCAAAGAATTTCCATGTTGTGACTGATGCAAGCAGAGGAGTTTTGCAAACATTTAAAGCAGGGTTTGTTGCAGGTTTTCGAATATTCTCTAATTAATTTTTATAGTTTTGATCATTTTATGGCCACTCAGATGAGAATTTTTATTTGATTTTTTATTTTTTGCTAGTGTTTTCTAGTTTCAAGATGAACAGTCTAGCATTCTTTGAAAGAATTCAAGTTGCCCGCCTCCATTTATGGCAAACATTTGAACTAAAATCATCTTATGTTAAGGAAAGACACAGTTACAATGGCTGCTGATGCAACTACCTATGTTTCTTTTTTGTTTTTTTGCTGTGTGAGAAAAATGAGGGTGGACAGATGCTGATCAGCTGTCAAGGGAGTTTAAAGTGGTTTTCCCTCTTCTTCTTCACTCAGAGGAAAAGAGGAAGAAAAGCCGTGTTTAAAAAGCAGTAAGGATAAAGAGACAGGTAGGAAGCTTTTACTCTCTTTTCAATTCGACCTGATGCTCAGATTTTAAGTGAGCTTTAGGAAGAATAAGAGCCATAATATATTACGTATCGTATGAGCAGATATTGCTTGTCAAAGTCAGGTCATTGTGTCCGATTTCTGTCTCCACTGCAACAAAGTCAATGTCACCTGTTTTTTTTTAATTTGTTTATAACCAATGAATATGTTCAGGAAGTGATATTCTCTCTGCATTACTTAGAACTTATTATAACATCACCCAGCAGGTTTGCCTCTAATTTGGCTCAGACAAGAACTCCGGCTGTGCCTGGCCCAAACCTGCTGGCATCCTTCCAGCAGCCGACCGGAACCACAATCTGTCACCTCCAGCGACGCTCACAGTAGCACAGAGCAGCCAGATAATATGGATTCACATGCAGACGGTCAACATTTTTATGTGTACTGCTGGAGAACAAGTTTAAAAATTGCGATCCAAGTCACCACCAAAATTTAATCACTTGTTTTTTGTGACAACCCCAAACATTTCCTGGTTTTTAAAGGAATCTTGCTAACAGTCAAACGGACTAACAAGCCAACCAACATGTCTGAAAATACAACCTCCTAGGTTGAGGTAGTTATTTTTTTGTACTGTCTGTAAACTAAAGCCCATGACATAACTAAAGAAATGAGCCCTTTTTCAAGGGCACTTGCATGTTAAAGTTTTTTTTTTTTTTTTTTTAAAAGATCTTGTGAGATCTATTAGTATTTGGAGTATGTTGGGAATGACTCTCAGTTGTTACCAAACAAAATTTGATCTCATTATGTGCAAAACTGACTAAGTTATACCCATTTTTAAAGCTTGATTAGCTGCTGCAGCTATCTTGAATCAGGTTGACTCCACACGTTAATCACTTGTAGAAGAACATCCGATGATTTCTCTCGGAGAGTTTCAGTTATAAACTGTGCACTGGTTCGTGAGATATTTCGGTAACAGACAGACAGACAAACAATCACAGACGCAGGCACTTACACGATCGCTCACCTGTCATGATGATCGGTGATAAGAACAGTTTCCTCCTCTGCTGTTGCTCTGTCAAGTCAAGTTGTCATTTTTTGTTTGTGGAGATTTGTGACTTGAGCCAGTGAAATCTGAGTTGATCCTACAGAGAATAGGAGATTGACTTGTCTGTAACAGATTCTACATTTTTTATCTTGTAAAACTCCTAAGATGTTTTTGTTGCAAGTGTTTGATCATTCTTCATCTACATGATTAAGTGCTGTTCTGTCAGTTTTGGTGCCTTTGGCTGAATTTATCCCTGCATCCTTTCGTGCATATCTAGCTGCTCCTCTTTTACATCAACAAAAACAATCAACCAAGCGTCAGTGGAAAACATGCCATCACTCTGTGTGTTGTCGCTTCGAATCACGGGACATTTCAAACCTTCTCCACCCATTTTACTTATGTCTCAGATTGATTATCGTTTTCCTCAGTTCAAATAATGCTGGTTCAGAACTGACCTGGCATCTTCTGTTTCATGTTTCTTAGAATATGCCTTGTCCTATTTATTTTGAATGATTTGCATCTTATGGTGAACCCGCTGTTTTGTCTCTGATTAGAGGAGGCTCTTTATAGAACAACTGGCACAATAATAAGATAATGATATTCATTTGTATCTGGATGTTCCCAAAAGGTTTTTCTCTATGACCAGCCAACAGTCTTCTCTTCTCTGTATTTTAAAAAGTTGCAGAGGTAAATATTATGTAGTTCTTTGCTTATGATTTATTGCTTCTAATGCTAAAAAAAAAATAGATGAAAGAAAATACCTTGTGAAACAGGAGCTAAATTATATTGTCTCAACTATTTTTGAAACTTTTGGGCACGTGCAAGCATTTATTCAATCAATGGCAATACTAAGCCAGCACAAAGTTCGGAAAACTACATGAGTAAAAAATGAAAATTAATTGGTCTAATTTTTAAAAGGCCAACAAAAATGGCTCCAGAAGCTCACTTTGTCATCTGTTATCTTAAATGAAAGACAAAAGTCTCTACTTTAGGTTTATATTCATTAACTGCAACTTAAATGTACTGAGTTACAGTAACGAACTACTATAATATCAAATACCTTTCTCAGTTTACACTCATGGTAAAGGGTCAGTCAGTTTACCAAAGAGTTATATAAAGCTCTTTCTGAGCTATATTGAGTCCATTTTCCCACAGTGAGAGAGACCTTTCCCAGAGGAGAACACTCACGACAGATGCCAATCTTCCCAGGAGTGGACATCTCAGCAAGTGTACCCTCAGGTCAGATCGTTCAGTGCTGAGAAAAATTACAAAACACTGAAGAACGAAGTCTCAGATTCTGCTGGCAACAATGTGGCATAGACAACATGAAAACTCAGCACATTCTGGTAGCACAGATTAGATTGTCATATAGAGAATTAGTACTCTGTTCTTCTTGAGATTTAGCTTGTTAAATAGCTTTTTTGTAAAAGCCTGCAGAAAGCTGTTTATTTTACCAGCAAACGCAATAACTTACTGTTTTTTTTTCAAATCAAATCAAATCAAATTTTATTTGTATAGCACATTTCAGCAGCAAGGCATTTCAAGGTGCTTTACATAATTAAAAAACAAAATAAAAACAGCATGTGACAATGAATAAACAGTAAGAAAGAGACAAAACCCCGCACTCTAACCCTA
>NC_051431.1:17621840-17687683 GCF_001649575.2 Kryptolebias marmoratus
GCGGGGTGTACGACCTCTCCGCTGATTTGAGGAAGAGTTGTTTCATTTCCACAGGTAGCGTTGATCTCAAAGTTCACCTCCAGCCATTGAATCTTTATTTCTAAAAACTGAAGTCTTTGTAGAATACTGCTGATGTCCTTGGGGTCGAACGGGGGCATTGTGCCCTAGTTCAACTTGGAGGTGAAGAAAAGTAAGGTAAAAATGAAAATAAAAGTGAGAAAATCTCCCAGTCCTAAGGTTTGGAGTAATCCAGTAATGATGTCGATAATGTAAATATAATTATAAAAACTGTGACTTTAAAAATAATTCACAGGCAAAGTTATCAGTTATCAGTAAGGACGAGAGCGAGCAGGACAAGCTGTTCCTCCTTCAGCTGCCAGGCCAGTCTCAAGATAAGATTCTTTTAAAAACAATAAGTGTTTTTTTCTGTAAATGTGAAATCTTGAGTATTGACTTATCTGGTAGCCAGTGGTCTGAGGTTTTTGCCATCTAAAAAGTTTCCAAACAGCTTACCTTGCCTTTTCCAACAAGGGGGACAGTCCAGCTGCCATGCACAGCTGACTGACAGCTGCAATTATCAAAGGGAGAGGATGAACTGAAGACAACCTTAGAAATCCCAACACCGTCTGTGACTAGTTATTTAAAACAGCTCATTCTGCAGGAACTGTTCTTTTTACAAACCAGCACATGCCTACTACAGCTAAAACCCTAGTGGAGATGATTGATCGTGATGCACAGGACCACGTCTGGTGAAAAGCAAACACAGCATATCAGCATCTCATACGAGCTGTCAAGCAGTAGTGGAGGAATGATGATTTGGGTTTGTTTTGGAGCCACAGGACCTGGGCATTGAATAAACCATGAACTGCAGAGTATATTAAATTACTTTTGAGCGAAATGTGAGGCCATCTGTCTGATTCATGATGGTTGGCTAAAATGAGAACATGCAGCAGGACTGTAATCTCAAGTACACACACAAATGTGCATGAAAATTAAAATAATACAGAATTCAGACCTGAACTAATTTGAAATGCTGTGGTGGGACTAAAAGAGAGATGTGCATTAAACAAAATTCCACAAACTCTAAGAACTTAAAGGAGCGATGTAAAGAAAAGTGAGCCAAAGATTCCCACAACAGTGTGAGGGACTGGTCCGATCATGCCGAAGACAATAATTCAAGTTATGGCTGCCAAAAACGGTGCTACAAATTCCTGAATTTAATTTCTGCTTACTGTTTCTTTATTTCAATAGTCAACTGGCGTTTCACTGACCTAAAGAAAGGTTTTATTCTTTTAGAAAACTTTATCTCTACAGAAGCCCTACGGCTCAGATCATATGATCCATAATGACAGCAATTATGTTTGGAAGTCAGTGAAAAGAATAAAAAAACAATCCTTTTCATACATTTAAAATGGCTGCCAATAACTTTTGTCATCTTGTCTTTTCATTGTCATTCCGTGTCGAAATCAGTAACTCCAGCCATCATTAACCTTTTCGTACGATCGCTGTGATTAGGTTGCATAATCATAATTTTCTATTACCGTGGGAGCACAGGTGGAAAAGAACATAGATGAAAAGGTTAAGCAAAAATAAATCAGAGGTGAGCGGAGCCCGCGTCGGATCGGATTAACAAGGCCATTAACTTTAATTGCTTCCGGGAATTTATCATTAGCTAGTAAATACTGTCTTCCCAGTACTGTCTTTCGAGCTCCTTGGATTGCCCCAAAGGTCATGAACTTGCGAGTTTGTCCTTGTGTCAAAACAGTTATTTGGATCTTTCAGGATTTTAAAGGGGAGTAGTTTTATGTCTTATAAACCATCCAGCCTACAGCAGTGAGTCATTGTAGGGACAGCAGACTGCTGCAGGGCAAAGAGTTTCAGCTTCCAGTTTCCTGATCTGGCTGCAGCCCTGTTTCTGTGGGGAGTCTGGAGCTACTACAGCTACCTGCCCTGGTCGTAACCTCCCTGTTGAGTTACTCAGAAGGAAACACTGAGCAGCGTTTCTCCATTCAGGGCCCATAAGCCCGACACACATATCAACATGCTGCCTGTGGAAGGCTGTCATCAATAATAAAGTGTTCTGTGGGAAGCGTCCCCAAGCTTTATTAATTTATCAAACCCATAGATTTACAACTTAAAGATACAGTTTGAGAGAAAAAGCTGTAAATCTTTGTGCTGAAAAATATTAATCCATAGTTTTGTGATGTTTGTATAAATAATGGGGGGCTGATTAAATTATTAAAATTATTAATGGATTACTCCAAAAATGTAATTTTGTTTCTGTCAGCTAAATTTGGACGGAAATCAGTTGATTGTTTCAGGTTTAATTTAATCCTTTAATGCCGCTTTCACATTTTTTTCCATCAGTGTGGAAAGAAGAATTAATCACACATCAGATAAACAGAACTTTGAGTGTCAAATGCATATTTTATCTTATGGATAATTCATATTTTAACAGGTTTTAACTCTTTTGATAATTTAACAGAATCCTGGATTTCTGAGCTTTTTCCAAATAAACTGATTGTTGCAGCAACAATGCTCCATTTTATTTTTTAAATTGAGTCTTCTATTTGTTCATTTAGGCTTGTGTTGTCACATTTGAAGACAAAAGTATGCCTACAGAAGTGCCATTTTGTGCCATTTTGACCATAAATCCCAGCAAACCTTAAATTTGTAGGTTGGCTGATGTATTTGGACTTCAGCAGAACTTGTGCATGGCTTTGTTTTCAAATGCCCTTCCATATTCATCTATATATGACTTAACTTGGAAGTATTTTTCATCACCTACATTATTAGCATTACTTTTTGTTACCTTAAACCTGTGATAGGTACCATGACTGACATTCATCTCGCCTTAAATATGTTTCATTCATTTATGAGTTATTTGCTGTTGCACACTGTCATCCTGAATACAAAAATAAAAAAAGAAGTGTAGCTAATATCATTTCAGCTTGTTTTGGACTAAACAGTACAGGGATAATCTTGTTGTCACAATGGGTGGGAAGGGAGGCGAACCCAGAGCGCAGACTCATCTTAATTTATTAAAATAAAAGATAATCGAAAACAAAGGCTGATGTGGCAACAAAACCAAACATAACTACATCCAAACCTGAGACACAAGACGAGTAGGACAACCAGACAGCGTAAGAAGCGACAACGGACCAGCGAGCAAGTAGAGGACATGACCGGGTTTTAAAGACAGGAGGTAATTAGGGGAAGTGGGCACAGGTGAGATGATTGCAAAGCTTGGGGCAGGTGGAGATGGCCGTGGCAGGCAGACAAGAGATAGACTGAATGATGACAGAGGCACAGAGAACAGGACAAAATGTGAAGACAACAATAAACCCAAACCAAAAGAAACCAGAAACACTAAATACAAAAAGAAACACACAGTAAAACTGAATCCTGACAGTTGTATTTCATTCAATTTGCCAGCCAACTCGTGGTACAGAACATTTTGCTTCTACCAGTGCAAGGCTTTTCTAGCAGCTCCCTTGGCATCCACAGTGAAAAGCCCACAGTCAGTCCAGAGAGCATCTGGTGTTCAATCAACCTAAAAGGGCATATGTCAGTGTACTGAACTCCATCTGTGTCTCAATCTTCATAAAGTCTTGACTACAGAATAAGGCCTGGCTCTGAATGCAACCCACAGTTACAAGCTTATGTTCCTAAACCACTACTTTCCTCTCAGGGATAATGATATTTGGCGTTAAGCACAGAATTGGTTTCTAAATTCTGCTTTTGCTCATTTCCAGGCGCTTTCTGGTCACTGTCACCTGCTAATGTACAATCTGACTATTCACACAACTGTTCTGTTGATTTTGTCCTTTCCTTTTGTGGTTTTCTTCTTGAAGGTTTTGTACAAAAATCCTACATTTAAACAATGTTTGTGTCACTATGCTAATTTAGCGGCTGCTAAATACCTTCCTGATCAGTCTAGTGTGTTATTGTTGCCTCCCTTCACCGACAGACCTTTCTCTGCTTTATTTGACTCATACAATCTCTTATTTAACTAGAAAACAAAGCCATGTTGCTTTCATTTTTATACTCTTTCATTTTAGTCTTGTAGTTCTTGTTTTGGGATTAGAAAAACAAGTCAAAGCTGATCCACAGCAGGATCCTCTGGACATCTTTTGGGCATGAAATTACTTCTACCAGCACAGATGTTGTTGGGCTGAGATGAAATGGACAAAGTAAACAATTTTTTTGTTAAAGTTTAGAAAGATGTAGTGAAGAATTTACTCAAAATGGTTGGAGGTTTTTCAGTTTGAGTTGCTTAGAAATTTGCTGTTAAACACACCCTGCTCAGAAGAAATGTTGGCTTAAAATCCTCCACAACTCTTTAAAATACGATTGTTCTGACTGCTGTTTATTGCAGTTAAGATACTGATGGCTCTTAGTATTATAGTATTATACCCAGACATTGTAGGTTTTTTAGGAAAAACTGAGGTAATTTTGAATTTTATGGCAGCAACTTTTCTCAATAATGTTTTTTTGCCCCACTATTTTTAGGTGCAGTTTCTTTACAGACCGATGAACCTCTGCTCATCTTTACCTCTGAGAGATTCAGCCTCTCTAAAATGCTCTTTTTATGCCCACTCCTCTTACTGACCTGTTGCCAACTAACATAACTGGTTGCTAAATGCTCCTCAAGCTGTTTCTTATTGAGACCACTTATTTTTACAGCCTTTCGTTGCTCCTGTCCTAACTTTGTTGAGATCTTTTGCCACCATCAATTTCAAAATTACTGTATTTTTTCAAATAGAACAGTACATTTTTTTTAGTTTAAGTGTTTCATATGTTTAGTATGTCCCATTGAGAAAAAAATAAGAGTTTATAGGATTTGCAAATCATTGCATCTGTTTCCATTTACATTTTTAATTGTGGTTTGTAATGGCAGAATTTACTATAGGGTAACACCTGTTGTTTATAAGTCCTGATAATGTTATGACTTCTGTTCCAAGTCCCATGGGTTCTCACAGAATGAACTTGTTTATAGAAGTGATGTTGAATTTTCTTCCCTTGGGAACCAGACTGACTTGCCTTTCCCTAACTCCTCCTTCTGGTCCAGTATTTCAAAATCTTTAATAAAAGCACCTGTGTTGACTTGGGGGACCAGAGCTTTGATTCGGAGCTTCCCTGTTCAGACCTGGGACTCTGATATTGATTGTTCATTGTCTTTAATGCTCTCTATATTCTGTGCACATTATATAAATAAACCTGCTTGAGTGTTTTCATCTAACAGTGCCTGGAAATTAATTTATTGCTGCCACAACAGTTTGTACGACTGATTAACTTTTAGGGTTAAACTGATTAAAATGGCTGCCACAGTCAATCAACCTTAGCAAACACAAAACTGTCTCCAGATGTCTCAGTTTTGATATTGATATTGAGCTACAATTTGGTGTAGTAGTAGCAGCTGAGGGTCATTGTAATCCTCAGGCTGTAGGTTCGAGCGCAGGTTGTGGCGTAAAACAATGGCCAAATCGTTCGTGTGAGTGCTTGCTGTGAAGAAGAAAGGGAGCAGCCAAAAGAAGAAGAAGAGTAGCTAAGAGTCATCTTCATCACATATTTTGAGATTGCATGAGATCATTGTTTAAATTCTGGAGTGCAAGGCAGCAGATGTTATGCATTCCTTCCAGTGAACACCAGTGTCATTGTTTCCTGTATTTAACATTTGTTTACTGTCTTTTGTGTTATAGTTTTATATTTGGAGGAGTGACACAACTGCAGATCAATCTCTGCGCCATCTGTATGATGTAAAAATGCATTCATTGTTAACATTTTGGAACTTCTGATTTATTTTTTGCACAACTATGTGTAAAAATGTGCTCTGCAGTGCCTGGCTTTTCTTTCGAGGCTCACATTAAAGTCTGTATCCAGACACAAATACATCACTACACAAATACAAAATCTCCACTTATTAACTGTAAGTATACACTCCATCCAATTTCATTATATCAGTTTGTCTTATTTATTACCCAAACCTAACTGTGAGCCCTTCAGGCCCTTCGATTGCAGTGGTTGAACCATGTTCTATAAATATCTGCTCACGTCACAGCTGCTCAGATTCATCATCACATCTTCATCCTCTCACCTCACTTTCCTCCTTCCACGTGACAAATCTGTTTTGTAGTATGCCTCTAGAATAAAAATACCCCTGCTGTGACTGTTTTTTTTTTTTTTTTTTGTTGGTTTTTTTGACAGAGACAGAGAGCCTGCACCTCGGTTGGTTTTCTGTGCATTTGGTTTCCACACTCGGCTCCCCCGGATGCCTCGTCTCTGCTGATGAGCCTGTTCTTTCATCTCCACTTTCACTTCTTCCGTCTTATATTTTAAGAAAGTGCGCAGTGGATTAGTTCACCCCCTGAAAGGCCTTTGGATTAAGATGTGTGAAGGGCGACACAGAGGATGATTCAAAAGAGGGCAGAAAAAGCCGAGAGGAGGCGAACAGTAACAGAAAGGAAGCGAAAGATATAGAAGAGCTATAATAGGGAAAACACTGAGGGAGTCAGCGGAGGACAGACAGCACTTTCATGAGAAGATTAATTTGCAGCTTCAGGTCAAACAGTTTGTTTTATTTGTTTTTGGCTAGTTGGTTAATCATAGTAAATGGAGACTTTTGTATGCGTCTTCTTAAAGGTTAAAGAGGAAATCCATGAGCCTCCAATTGGTAAACGATAACCTGAACACTAAAGCTCAGCCATCAACCCAGCTGCTCAAACTCGCTTAGAGTAAAAAAAACCCAAAACAAATAAAATTGTAAAATTGTTGTGTGGTTCGACAAGAACCTTTATGAATTGACAGGTAGCATTGCTTGAAGAAATGCATGTCTTCTGCCACTTTGAATGCCAGAGTTTTAAACATAGATGTCTCACATTACATTAGAGCTCAGAGTTGTCCGGATTTGGATGTTTGGATGTTTTTGAGTTATTTTTGTTATCTAGTGTGTTTGAGTTTCACGTTTAGTTTAGAGACTTCCATTTCATGTTACTATATATTATTGTATGGTTTTGCTCCTTGTGCCATCCCTCGTTCTCCCTCAGTCAGTAGTTTTCCATGTCAGCCTGCCGCACCCATCTGCGCCTGTGTCCACTTCCTCATCAGCCTCAGTCTTTAAATTCCCTTCCTCACTGGTTCATTGTGAGCTCATGCTGCAGTCTGTTACTTCCTTGTGTCTCCTTCTGAGCCCTCTGTTGTTTAGCTTTGCTGCCTCATCAGCTTTTTGTTTTGTTATATTAATAAATAAGTTTATTCTTCTGAGCCATTTGTGTCAGTCTGCATTCTGGGTCCAATCCATTAGCTACATAAATCTGATAAGAGTATGAGTTGGGGGGGTGACTCTCAGCTACTACCAGGGCCGTAGCTACCATTGAGGACACCGAGGTCCAGACCTCAGTATTTTTCTGCTGTGTATATTATAAAGAAATTAATCAAAACAACGCTTTTTTAAAAAATTTACAAACACATACAAATACATGTCATATACACATTCAAGTCACTTGTTGTAAATAAATGCTTCTATTTTAATTAAGTTTTGGTCTTCATTGTAACTGATGTGCAGGGGGATAATGAGTGGTTGACCTCAGTATTTTTTTAAGTCTGGCTACACCTTGGCTACTACCACACCAAAATTCTGCTCAATATCTTTGAAATTGAGTTATAGCCATTTTTGTGTTGGCTGTTGTCGATTAACTGTGACGGCCAGCTTGAGTCGAGTCACCTCTAAAAGTTATTCAGAAGTAAAACCCCAATTCAAAAAAACTTTGGGATGTTGTGTTTCTTATTGTCCCACTTTTAAAGCCTTTTGTCGCCCAAGTCCCGACTTCTTTGAGATGTGTTGCTTCAATCAAGTTCAAAATTATTTTATTTTTCCCTAAAAAATGGTTCCGTTTTCTTAGTTTAAACATTTCATGTGTTTACTGAATAAAATATGGGTTTGTGAGATTTGCAAATCGTTGCATTCTATATGTATTTAAATTTTACTCAATGTTCCAACTCTTTCGGAATAGGGGCTGTAGATGTACATCCAGTATTTACGTTTAACAGTTTTATTAAAATCTGTCCAGCAATTCATGAGATATTTTGCTAGAGACAGACAGACAAACAAACACACACTTTCAGACACAGGCAATTACATGATCACCCACTTTTCTTGGAAGCAGGCAAAAAAAATAATCATGTGCACAGCATCTCCTCTGTCAAAGATTAGCTGTAGTATGTGATTTGTCACCAGCATATACTTCTGAAGCTACCATGAGTGATAATGATAATATCATGATAAAATTAAAAATACACTTTTTAAGGAGGGAGGGGGGGGGTCCTGTTTATTTCAGCAAGATGATAAATTATTTTTTTCCTACAGCAGCATGCTCGGTAGTAATAGTCTGGGTTCTCCATTCAGTCCAGACCTGCGATCAACTGAAAGTCTTTGGTGAAGCAAACAACACACAATAAATGACGCCCAAAGTCCTGAGCTGCTGAAACCTACATTCATCTTCCTACCATGTACCATGTACCAGTCCCTCCGTTTAAACTGTGGCTCCTATCCAATCAATAGTGTGTTGAGAAAAAGACAAAAAAGAAAAATGGTTGAAAAACCCAAAGTGTCAGCTTTTATAAAACACGTTGCAAATTTAATACACAAAATGACCATTTATTTATCATATAACACACATTTTGTGTTATATTTTTGTATTCTATCGTGGCATCTTTTAATTATAACCAGGCTCATATTCTGGTGAGCTTGTATAGATGTTCTTGGTCCCACATCTATTTTTAGACGGTGCAGGTGATCGAGGGGATTCTATTTGGGTCGACTTTTAAGGTCACTCATACAACAAACAGTAAAATCTCAAAAAATCTTTGTGATTCGATTGGGCTGAAAGCAAAACTGCGTCAAACTCCATCTTTCATACTTTACATTCAAAAATAATGCACGTTTGTCAATTAGGCCTCTTAAATGGTTGCAAAAGTAACATATGTTTTAAGATTGACTTACAAATTGTAGTTGGTTTTCAAAGCACATAATTCCTTGGTAAAACCTTTACATTCAGTTTGTTGGACTCTGAAGAAACAGCCGAAGCCCAAGCTGCAGTGTGTTGTGCACACATACTATTCATCACATAGCTCCAACACCCGGGCACTTTCAAAAAAAACCTCCAGCATAATTATATTAATTCAAAATGCAAACTACAAGTGAATTTCTTGTCTTTCGTTCAGTTGTCAGGCATAAATTAGCCATAAAGGAACAGACAGAAACCCTCAGATGAGTCAGTGTTCCTATATTGTGTTTGGGATTATGCAATAATTAATGTTAGGGTGAAACTCTGAAACTTTTTCTGACAATTTAATAGTAACTTTCAGATTTATAGTCAAATTTTTTCTGTATGAAACAGGTATTTCCCATTGTCAGGTTCATTTTTAGGAATATAATTGTTTATTGTTTATGTCTTTATTTTTATTTTTTTTATTGTAATTGAAAAAATTTAGCTAGTAAATCTTTTTTTTTCACCTCAATGTCACCCATGAATTTGTGATTTACTGTTTTGAGGACATCAAGTCTGGTTATATCAGTACTGTTTTTTTTTTGTTTGTTTGTTTTACATTTTTTAGCCTAATAGGACAATATTTACCAAAATATATCTGAAGCATAGTTCTTAAAATCTGACTGGATAAAAGTACATATCTTTTTAACATGATTTTTATTTAGTCAAAGAAATATTTTTAGGCTAAAGCTAAAGTTCAGATCTTTTAGGGTGGGGGGTCTGTGGAAAGGTTATAAACAGTTAATATCTTACCTGCTGTGGCTTTACTTTGATGGACTTAATGAGCAAACAATTAGGCCAAGAACAATGTGGATTGCTGCCATCTTAGAACAACTCTAATCTCAGAAATCTTATGGCAATTTATGTAAACAATATTTTTTATACCTTTACACTAGTACAAGTTTTACATGACATGAATATTCTGGCAGAATATTAGAATAATTAAGCAGGAAATGCCTCAAGCTGCAACAAAAGTGCTACAGCTGAATCTTATATGTTTTCAGTTGTCTCTCTTTCAATGACAGCATTCCTGTTGTGCCTTTTACTTTTAAAGATCCAGACTATCCCTTTAACCATTTTAAAGCGGCACGATCAAATGTGTTCCCCCACGGGAAATGTATGATTGTCTATATAGATTTAAAATAGATTTAAAACACTACGCTAATGCTAACATGTTCACTTTATGCACATTACCAGAGTAAGGCTGCTGTAACCAAAGTTTGTTTTTTTTTGTATATTTTTAAAGATTGGAAAATAAAAACACAAATTGCATCTAAAAGAATATAGCACAACAGCATGATAATAAAAATATCTACTTTTTGGAGTACTTGATGGATTTCCTCAGGGATAAATTATCTTTCCAGCAACGAGGCCAGCACTTTAGCCACCATAGGGATCCACTAAAACACAAGTTTCCTGTATTTCTCTGTGCCTCATCAGGACCCCCGCCTTCGCAGTGAATTTTTCAGATCCACTATTTTCTTCCCTCTCATGCCTTCACTTCACTCCCCTGATGTTGTTTTCAGTATAAAATAGAGGTCACATCTTCTTTGGCCCCCACCTGATATTTAGTTACTGCTAAAAGGAACCAAGAGAGAGAGAAAAAATGTACCATCAGATACAAAGAATATAGATTTTACTTCCAAGGGACTTTTATTGCTGTCAAGAAAGATCATGGCATCTTGATTGGCAATTAAGATTCTGGTGTGAGCTTGAGTTTGCTGTAAAATGGGAGTCTGAGTATTGGTAAAAAAAAAATCTGTGCAATATCCCTAGAACATATTAACTAAAGAATCGACTGGCCTTTCAGTTTTAAAACTGCAGCATTTGAAAAACGTGAGGGTGTACAGACTGAAAGCTGCTTGCAATAACAAACCTACAATGTGGTTAGACTTTTAGTCTTTTTGGTCACTGTTTTTGGTTGCAGCGTTTGCAGCTTCTGGCATCTGTTTTGGTTCATTGTCTCTCATCTGCAGAAGACCAGGATGCAGCTGTTTGTTTAAGAAAGTAGTTCTGAAAGACTGCGCACCTCCAGCCTGGTCATAAACAATCCACAGAGGTTCATTTGCAAGAAGATAAACCAATACATTTAGTATTTTACATGAAACTAAAGGCAGTATCTCTCTGGGTTACGGAAAAAAGGCATTCACAAGGGAGTCTCCAAAGTGTCTGGAAATGTTCTCAGGGGTTCTCTAAGTTTTGCAGGAGTTGCATGCAGTTTTGTTACTTGAGTTTTGAACATGTTCAAATAATTTATACAATAAGTTTTCTCTCAAAATAACCCAGTGTTGTCACCACAGATGTCCCAAACTCATTCCAGTTTTTTTGTAGGCAGCTCCAACGGGTTTAGGAGTGTAGAGACGCATTTGACACCTGCAGGGGAGCTCTCTTCTAACAGCAAACATCCCAGGCTAACAGGGGTGCAAATACCTACTCTCTGAGGGATATACAGACACATTACAGCCCCCACCCCCCATCTACCATTTTCTTTCCCCTGTTGAATAAAAATTTATTCTTCAAGACAGGACTTATAAAATAGAATACCTGATCTTGGGTATGACCTATCAGAACATTTCTGTAGGTCACTCTCAGCCGTACTGCCTTAATGAGTCGCCCATTTTGTGTGGTGAAGGCCATTCAGATGGATCTTCTAAGTAAGGCCTTGCCTCAATCCTCTCCTCTGCACCTCTCTGTTCCTCTTCCTCTTCATCATCATCTGCACCTCTCTGTTCCACATTCTCCTCTGTGGTGACTGACTCGCCATGTCTGCCTGCACTAATTTTCCCGAAAGGACTAGTTAAATTATTCCTAAATGATATCATCACTGGTCTCCTCTATAGCATGTTGGAGGTTCAATTCCTGGCAGGAGTCACATGTTGAAGTGTCCCTGGGCAAGACAACCCCTCACTGCCTCTGATGCGCGCCCCATCGGTGTATGAATGGATTTTAAAACACTGATTAGTCTTCATAGAATGATTTATTCAGATTAGCTTTGTGGAGATTCAGTGTTGTATGAATGTGTGTGTTTAGGTAAATGAGGGCACAGATTGTGTTGTAAAGCGCTTTGAGTAGCCTGACTAGAAAGGTGCTATATAAGTACAGTCCATTTACCATTTATCCTCACAGCTGACATGAACTTTGTGTTAAGGAGGTTTTAAAAATACAGCAGTCAAACCACATATAAAAAACATGGAATTTTAATTTTAAATTATATCCTTGAAGGATATCAGTTAGTGATCGGACGCTGCATCTGATCAGACTTATCAGATACATCCTAACAGCTCTGTAGTGTTATATCCCAGAGCAGAGAAGACCTTTAAACTCCCAAGTTCTATAATTTATCTGCTTTACTATTTACCATCAAGTTAAACAAATGATTACTGACTGAACAACAAAATAACCACAAACAAGTACCTTTATCTTTTTGTCATGATATTGTAAATACTGATCAGTACACAGCTGTAACTTCTCATTTTACTAGGAGCTTTAGCTAACCTGAATATTTCCAAGCCTCCTCTTGATGCTCTGACAGAACTTACCTGCTGTCTTTCAACCACTTTGAAAAGCCTTTTTTCATCCCTACAACATCTTTATCCTTCTTTCTCTTCCATTTTCTGACTCTTCATCTTTAGCTCCCTGTCATCAGATGACAACACGATTCAAATGAAAACAATCGAGCTCACTGAAGGAGCGGAGGGGCGCCTAGTCAGTGACGTGCCTGTTATTGATCATGTCGTTTATACATGCACAAAAAGCTGTTAAATACAGAAAATGCCAACTAGAAATAATTTTTTTCGTCATTGCTTTGGTACCCCTTGTACCACGCGCCCCTATGTGCCGCATATACTGCATACCCACTTTTTGCGCCACTGCAGGGTAATATCCAGGTCTAAAAAACCCCACTAATGATCTATACTAATCTTTAAAACCTGGTCTAAATGGGCCCGTTTTGATTTCAAAAGTGTACTCCAGCAGATTAAATTTACCACATTGTGGCGGAGTACAAAGTGGGCTGAGGCGGTAATGACGTAGGCAGAAATGGGCAACAAAATAATCAGCGGCTGTACAAACAAAAGTAGGACTTTCAAAGCTGCCCATCATGCTAGTCACTTGCTCAGAAACACTCAGAGCTGAGTGAGACCAATAGAAACGATTCCTATTTTCTTACTTTTTTTTTCCACAATTTTGCCTTTTAAACAAAGCTGTTGTGTGATCTGTCCGTGCTTGGACTATGTCATGAGGATGACTCTCAGCTACTACCACAACAAATTTTAGCTCAGTTTCTATAAAACTGACTGAATTATCCCCATTTTCATGTTTGCTACAGTCAATTAGCTGTGGCAGATTGACTCCAAAAGCCTATCAGTTATACTTGCATATCCAACAATTATTTTCTAAGAGTTTCATCAAAATCCAGCATTTCATGCATGGACTATGTTTACATCATAGCCCATGCTGAGGGACAATAAATCAACAATGACACACAAGTAGTAAATAACAGAAGTTGAGAGAAATAAAACAATTAAAGTACAATGTATGAAAAACTGTTTTCTAGTAAGATGGTCACAGTAGAGGAGGCACTTACAGGAGCGCCTGAGGGGCTCAGACCCCCCTGAAGATCCGGCTCTAGGATCGCCCCTGCCTTGAAATAACTCATCCTATCATAACGTGTCACTGCGGAGGCTCGCCGCGTACGCTTCTTTGTATACACGCGCGTGCGTCACCCGGCGTGTGCGCTCTCCGTGCTCTTGCCTGCGTCGTGCAGCTCGACGCAGAGTTCCTGCGCTTCCACTCGGCGCTCCGCTCACAGACGGACGGACAGACGCGCAGGACAGGCAGAGAGGAGTATTCCTCCTGCTGCTGCTGCTACTGCTGCTGCTGCTCAGCCCACCTCTCCAGTCACGCTGAAATCCAGTCTGGGATTCCTTTGGTGCTCAGACGGGGATGCGCATCTGGACCGGAGGACCGTCCCGGGGACAATTACGCGTCGAGGCTGCAGCGCTCCTTGTCCTCCTGCCCGAACGGAGGAAGAAGTAACCGCACCGTTTGAGGAGCAGCTGGGGGTGGTTTATTTCAAGAGGATGGCAGGCGCAAAGTGCCGCTTGAAAACCCCGAGGTAAGACGCTGCTTAAATCAAATCATGGCAAAACAAAATATCATTACGTCTACCTCTGGTTCAGTTGGATGTCTGATTTGTCAAACTGAACAAATGGTTGCATTTGTGGCACAACTTGTACTTAATTTATCAGAATGTGGATCATGTCAGGAGGAGTGGATTGACACCCGAATTTAAGTGTAATCAGCTTGTGAAGACATAAAACAACAGCATCACGTTTCCCAGAGAAACAAGTTTTTACGCTTAACTTTTGAATATTTCGTCCAGATCTAATTGGTGCAGATTAAAACTAAGATGAAGAGCATCCCGCAGCCTTGTTTGTGCTGCCCAAGAAGGCAGTGGAATCTGAACCGAAAGTTTGCCCGCCTGCAGGCTGCGGATCCGCATAAAGAATGGACGCAAACAAGATGTACAGCGGGGGGGCTCATGGGCTTTCAAAAGCAGACGTTATTTCAAGTAGTCAGGAGTTAATTGTGTCCTCTTGTCGAGACGGGGAAGCGGGAGCCCCGGGAGCACGAGAGCGCACCAAGCTGTCAGTCATTACGCGCGTCGTGATGGAGAGGGTGACAAGCGCACAAGATTGGAAAACGAGGTCGCGCGTGGCAATTATACTCCACTGGTCCTCTTCCGTTTCCTGTGGAGGGGGGGAACAACAAACAAACTAGAAAGCATTCAGAAGCTGAATTTGCAGATCCGTTTGTGATGCGTTGTGTTGTCATTTTGCTTCCCTTTCTCGTGTTTTTGCTTCCATTTTGCACTGCGTGATTCTGTCCATATGCAAGCATCCAAAAAAAAATACCATTCCACTGTGTGGATGGGTGTTCTGATGTGTTCCTTGCAGATACAGAGACCTATTTTAAAGCATACCAAATCCATTTATCTGCAGTACTTTTGTTTTCTCCCCTTATCAAAGTCACTCTTTTTCAGGCACAATTATTCACTGCAGACAGGTTCAGTAACTGCAGATGGATAGTTACAGTAATCCCCGAAGGTTTTTTTTTAAGGGGGATTGCTTCTGATTTGCTTTGAAATGTGTCGATTATATAAAAAAACCCAGATGTTCCTGTTTAAATATGCATGCCCAGCCTCTTCATTTTCCAAATTGATCCTCATTAATGCACTTGGAGATAAGCGTTGGCTAGGCTTATCTCAGTGAAAGCATTCACAGAGGATAATGACGCCTTATTGCTCAAAGTTCTGAGTTTGCCTTGTGTTTTTGTGTTTCATCATTACATATTTTGTTAGGTAACATCATTTTATTCACCAAATTGAGGTCATGCCTGTTTTTTTCTGTCCCTGTCTTGCTGCGGTCTTCGTTTCCTGAAGTTATTTGCAACAGTTGCCATCTTGTTTTGACACCTTTGCTTTCAGAAAAAGATGTATCTGTTCGTATCAGTCAGCCTTCTGCGACAAGGTGGAGAGCTCTGCAACGCAAAGCAGAGATCTGCTCATGTGTGTTCACGCAGAGAACGTTCACAATGCACACACAGCTTCTCATTAATTATATGCACTAAAAGGGTGTTGACATTTGAACAGACACATAAAGCTTAACAATAAGTCATCAGGGATGTCACTTTGGTCACGTTTTACAAGTAAAAACTGGGACATTCAAAACAATTTATTTACTGTGTGACAAAGCAAATTATTTAGCAGTGAATGTTGTTATAACTCTCCTCGCTGGTGATAGCTGTGCGGTTAATTCAGTGTATTAAGCTCTACAATATAATGATTTTAGTTGTTTTTCTAAAGCTAGAGTTGTTGAACACTTGAAGAGAACTTGCCCTGACGATGTCGATCCTGCGCCCTTTTTGCTCCGCAGTAACTTCCAGTCGTCTGCCATGTTTGAAAGCTCGGAGTCCGTTGACGTGGAGGGACGCAGCACAGAGAGCACCGTGGCCTCGTCCATCAGCGCCTGTAAGAAGGTAAGAACAGAGCTGTGCCTCGTGCATTCGTGTCAGGGCAGGTGTACCAATACCTACACCCCAAAAGTATTTGGTAACCTGTTTTGCTGCCTTCTCACTTTGGAGGGTTTTATTTTTTAATTTACACAATGTAACTACTGATTCGAAGATGCAAAACTAACTTTTTATAAAATAAACAAGACAGGAACAAATAAAAAAAAAACCTGTACATAACCCTGGCTGCTTCAGGTTGGATGGGCGCTGCTTGTGTCCAACAGTCTTTAAATAAAACCAGAGATTCTCAGTTGGGTTGACGTCTGGGCGTTTCAGGACATTTAACTGGTTGTTCTGAAACCACTATAGTGTTGCTGTAAACAATGTCTTTAAGAATATCGTTCTGGTGGTAGGTGAACCTCTGACTCCTTAAATATCTGGAAGGCTCAGATATGCTTCCCTCAAAAAAATGTTTATATTATCCATCTTCTTTTCCAACACTGACCAGTTTTCTAGCCCCTGTCATTGAAAAACATTCCCAGAGCATTATGCTACCACCTCCATGCTTCACTGTGCGAATTGTGTTTTTGATATGGTGTTAAGAGGTGTTAAGAGAGGTGTTGAGTTTGTCGCAGACAATTTGTTGTCCTGAAAGCCCCAAAATTTCAAATCTTATTTGACCAAAGCACCTTTTTTCACATGTTTGTGGAGTCCCCAGTATACCTTTTTACAAATTTTAAAGTCTGCCTTATTGTTTTTTACATTTTTATTTTGTTTGTTTGTTTGTTTTGTTTTGTTTTTATCCTGGCCACTCTTCCAACAATCCCAGCTCTGTGCAGCTTACAGCGGTCCTGTGGAGAGATCCTCCCATCTCTACAGAAATGCTTCCCAGCTCCATCTTTTTCTTTATCTTTGGCCTCTTGGTTGAATCTTTGATTAAATGCCCGCCCTGCTCTGTCTGTAAGTTTTGGTGGATGACCCGGGCTAAGTATTTTTGCTGTGGTGGCTTAATCTTCTCATTTTCTAATAATGGATTTAAAGGTTCTCTGTGGGATGTTCAGGTTTTGCGATAATAATTTATAATATGATCTGTAGTTCTCCAGAATATTGTCTCTGACCTGTGTAGAGAATAGAGATGCCGCACCATTTTACATTATAAATCTGCAGTGTTTTGTGCAGGTCTATAAATTAAATTGAAAATAATTTAAATTACTCGTTGCAAGGCAGCAAAATAGAAAGACTACCAAGCGGCTTGAACAATTTTTCACCCCGCTGTACCTGATGTTTGATCACTAGATGTTTTCCCTCACCTTTAGATCATATTTGTCTGTCCATTGACTTCTCTTTGTGTGTTTCCAGCTGTGCAATAGATATTATTCTCCTCCACATGGGAGCCAGTGACACCCAGAGGTTGTGTAACAAGAGCAACGGTCAGACCCCGAGCTCGGTTCAGTAGATTTATCATCACCCAGTGCCACAGAGACACGATGGGAAATGGTACAGATCAGTGGGCTGAGGTGGTGGCTAGATTGAATTTCCTCTCAGAGTGTGTGCAGGTCTACTCTTATGTGTCTGACTGTACAATATGTGAGCATGGCGTGCGTGTGTTCCTAATTAAGCCCCTGCTCATGATTTTTACCATCTTTCAGTTGAATGTCCTGCAGAGACAAGGTGATGCTTTTCTTATAATTGGGCTGTAGGCTTGAATGAAAGGTGCTGGCAGCCTTCGGTCTTATCACTCCCATGGAAATCAGCTGAACTCGGACATCGCATTTACCTGGCCGAAGGCCTGCGCAGATGGCTTATTACAGCGGGTGCGAACGCGAGGGGGCATGACATGTCACTAAAAATACTCCCGTTGAATGAGCAGCGCGCATGTAAGTGTTGTGTGTCAAAGTAATTGCATAAGATTCATTGCTTCAGGCATAATGCGTACCTGCTACACTGTACTTTGGCTGCATATTCTGCGAATAGTGTTTCTAAATACAAAAATAATTACCAAGAGAAGTTTGTTGTCATTTTACTTTCATACGATGAGATTCTGGTGACAACTCCACATGTGCAGCAGCAACAAATACAGCAAATATAGCAAGGCTATAGAAACAATAGAATTAATAGGAGCAATGATTTCCCTTTCACGATAAAGGGAGTATTGATATACAGTAATTGTTTCTATATTTCATAGAATTATATAGCACAGTCACACTATGTTAAGGTGATAGTTCAAACCATTTTAAGTGGATTTCTATGGAAGAGTTATAAACATTTATTGATTTACCTGTTGCAGATAACTCTTTGAATGAACATAATTTGAAAAGAAAAATAGTTTAATTCTGACTAGACTGATTGTTTTAGCGACAGCTAGCTGTAGCACTTTTGTTGCAGTCTGAAGCTGGAATTTTCAAATATTTTTGCTGCAATAACCATGTAATGTGTAACTGACAGCAATGTGAAGGTTTATAAAATGGTGTTTGCATGAACCACCATCCAATATTGAAATATTACAGACTGGAGTTGTTTTAAGACAATAGCAATCCACTTTGGTCTTAGCGCTGCTTGGATGAGCTGTTAGCTCGTCAACTTCGCCAGAATTAAACTCTATTTCTCCAAACTGAGATCGTTCAAAGAGCTATTTACAACAGGCATGCTACTGTAGCGGTATTTTTGCTTCATAATTTAACAAAACACTTAGAGATTGACAGCTGCTGGCAGATTTCTTGTCAGAACAATTACTCAACAATTAACTGTTTTGTATGGTTGGACAGTCCTACAAAAGGGATCTTTCGTTCCAGAATATGAGCACCAATACTTTAGCTTTTTTCATACTTCTTTCTGACGTCAATCATACTTAATTAACACAATATTCTTCACACACAAAGACATGAATAGACACTGTCTTCACATGTTTGGACACATTCTGACTCCAAACAACATATACTTGACATTTTCATTGCTGGGACATTGTGACAATGACTTTTACTCTAGTGTATCTGCCATCATCAACAAGCACTCTTTCTATAATGAAACTTAAAACAGCATGTTTATTGTTTAAACCTAATGGCGTTTTAGTTTTGTTTGCTCTGACTTCGATGATATTGATTATTTCTATTCTTTCCACATACGTCAAAGGATCTGAACTATCCCTTTAATGTGATAAGCTTTACAGAAAGCTTTAATTTCATTCTTGTAAGGACTTTTTCATGTCGACAGATATATCTTACAGCAAAAAACAGCTGTTGAAGTGTAGGTTTTATTAAAATGTTGTATTAACTGGAGCACATTCACTGGACTCTCTCGGTATACTGGAACAGATCCTGGGAAAAGGCTGCACGATCCCATCATCCTAAAAAAAATAAATCAAGTAAAACACACAAACACTGATGGATCTAGGTCAAAAGATGAATATGTGCCATTTTCCGCTGTGTTTTTCTTCTGTTTTCTGTGCTCCTTAGCAGTTTTTGTGTGTGTGTGCTGCAGGTTTTGTGCAGTAACAGTGTGCTGGACTCGTCCGAGTACTGGCTGAGGAATGAGAAGGCTCTGTGCAGATTGGGCCTGCTGGACAACGACGCTGAGGGCAGCTGCACCATGGTGAGTAGCATACTGCGAGTGAAGAAACACGCACATCGCTTTGGCAGCCAAGCTGGGCCGAATCACGGCTACTTGTCTTTAAGCTGCAGGAGGTATTATTTGTGGCCCTGAACAACGGCAAGTAAACAATTTGAAATTTCAGGGGGGAAAATGACACATAATGACATTTAAAAATCCTCTGTTGTCTGCTTCTGCTGGGTGGATTGTAGGCACAGAAAGGGAGGAAAAGTAGTTCATACAGCAGGTTATTGGTGTTACTTTTAGCTGAAAGCTTTGGCTCCTGAGCTTTGTGTTTATGCTTCGTGCTGACAAAGCATGTGGCCAGCACAATGGCTGCAGTTGCATAACTTATCTTTGGATGGCTTAATTTACTCTCTGTATAGAAAGTTTATTTGTCTCTATTTAGTCATTTTCCCACATTACTGCATGCTTTTGTATTGATGTGGAAGAAAGAATCCTCAGTGTTGCAGCAAAAGCAAAAAAGCAGACTTATGAGAAGCATCAGTCCACCGACGTCACCTTAAGGTGCAGGTTCAGGTGAAGCTAAGTGCACCTACACAGAGAGGGCAGTGAACTCAGCCTGCTAAGCTGATTGTAGCTCGGGAAACGCTCCTGGGCTCGTTGACAGCTTGAGAGAAGCGTCACGCGGAATAACTGTTCTTTCGTTGTGCAATGAAAAATTGATTATCAGTGTCATCCAATGTCTTTAGCTGGTGCCAAAACTGGACATGTGTTTTGTATTTTTCATCACGGAGAGATTCCAACATTGTTGCCAGCTCAAAAGCATCAAAAGGAAGATTTACCTTGAGAGAGTTACCTTCTTTAACATTGGTGGAAAAATACAAGGTGCTCTTTTTCTTTTCCTTTATTCAAGGTGTGGAAAAATACAAGTTGCTCTTTTTCCCCCCTTTTTTCAAGGGGTGGGGTGGATTTAGTTTAGAATTTATCACTGGTATTTCAATTTTCAAAAAAAATACAATAAAAATTTCTGCTGTAAGACAGATTCTTTGCTGTTGAAGACCAGGATAAATACCAGCATTACTGAAATTTAGAGTGTTGTTCTGCTTTCTGGATTTAAAATGACATTCGGACATTTCAACAAAATTTTATGATAAATTCAAGTTAAAAGGCTTCATTTGTTTAATGTATTTTACTGTAATTAAGCTAATTTACTCCTTGTATATACTTGGGCCTCTTAGTGTATTTTTTAAAAGTAATTATTTTTTCCCCATTTCTATATTTTTTTGCCACCCCCACATGATGTGGTTTAGTGATCAAGAGTCTCCAAGGTGCAGAGTCAAAAACTCAGGTGAAACTTTTTAAGACTTTATTAAGAAATAAAGCAAAAAGCTGACAAGGTAGCAAACACCTTAAAAAAAAAGGTGCGCACAAGGAACAGGTAAGCGTAACAGAAAGCACTGGAGACCACACGGCTGAACAGTGTTGAACAAACACAATGACTGAGAGAGAGAGCCAAGCCTATAAGTATGCTGGGAGGGGTGATTACTGAGTGATAGCAGCTGATCTTTAGACGCAGGAAGGTTAGTCATGAACAGAGGATGCAACGATCAGTGACACAAGGAGTAAACCGAAACATACTGAGCTCTGAAGAATCAGAGAGGGAAGGTATGGCTCATAAACACAAAACCCTGGGATTAGGACAACACTATTTTAACAAAGATGCTAAAATATTTATAGCACACCACTAGGTAGCAAATTGTCCACAATAACAATATATCAAAATAGAGAGAAAGGACATTCTTAGCTTGGCTCAAGATTTTCTCCAAACAAATGGTTTTTTTTTTAAAAAAACTGTTTTAACATTCAAAGTTTAATGCTGACAGGATTAGAATAAAGCAAAACAACTGCAGGAAAACAGGTAAAAAAAAAAAAAAAAAAGAGTTTCATTCTTGAGGTTTAGAGCTCAAAGTAAAACCGAGCATTTGCTAAACAGGGTGGCAGGCTGCTGCGTCATTGTTTCTGAAAAACGCTCTGTCTCGAGTTCACACAGATCCACCAAAGACTGATTTTTTTTTTTAACTTTACTCTGATATGCATTTTTACAAATCAATATCACACATCACTGGTTTTTCGAGTATCTTGCATCCCTATCATGTTTGCCAACTGACTTTTTTTTATTAAAGTTAAATATTGTGAAGAAAACTACCTAAAACAACATACTAGTTTACCCTATATAGCTGTCCAACATGTTTATTTTGACAATAGTGACACAAATCCCTCTGTTTCTTACTTCAGGTAGAGCAGACATGCCTATAGAGGCCTTTATACTATCATTAAAAATACAGGTTAGACCATCGCTTCATTGACTCGACTCAGGAACGTTTTCAGTGTCAGTTAATGGACCATTTTCAGGCTCCATTAGCCATCAGTTTAATGCATACTTATATGTATTTTGCACAAAAAATGTGGATTTATAATGAATTTTTAAAGTGGTATTACCTCTGTCATGTTGTCTCTCCATATTTCCATATCCGGTGTGTATTTTTTATACATTCTGAGTCACTTTCTGAAACTTCATACAAGCCATTTGCGTAATTTTACTTTTTTCTCCTTTACTTAAGGAGGGACACGGAGACCTGAGAAAAATAAAGAAGGCTTTCAGGTCTGAAGGACACACTGTCGCCCAGCTCTGATGTGTCATCTTTGATCATGAATCTTAAAATACATGTCGAGCTTGAAAAAAATCCTCTGAATCTGCATCTGTCGCTGACGAAATCCGCCGCTCATTTGAAGTTTGTTTTGTGGAGACGGGATGTTTAATTCTTTCCGTGCTTGAAAAAAACAAGCAAACTGAAGCTGTCTGTTTTCTGAATCAAATCCAGAAGCTCACAGCCTTTAAAGTGGCTATCAGTTTTTAAAAGGTTTGTTTTCTTTCACATCAGCCGCTTCGTAGAAAGAATGGCGTTCACATTTAGGCTAAGCTATATTGGTAATCTAATTATAGGTCTGACAAAAGACAAAAATTACATTGTTTCCATCAGCTGGCTAATATAAGATGTTTTCAACCTATTTGTAAAAACAGAGCAAATATTTTGTGCTTTTAGAAGGATTTCTACAGTCATCACACAGTTTAAGAGTGTGAAAAATAAAATCAGGCATTGTTTATCAGATAACAACAATTAAAACCTTATAACAATCTGACAACTGGAGCCTCTCTTGTTTAAACCTCTTACATTGAGGGTCTGTGTTTATTCTTTGCTATTGAGCTGTGCAGTGTCATCATGACAGGCAGTAAAGAGCTCTCGTAGACTCAGAAAAAAAAAAAACGTGTCTCTACAAGCCTAAAAATGGATTTTTTTTAAAAGGCAGTAGAAAGGATCATTGCATCCTAAAAGCAAATTTGCAGGTCGTTTGGATTTTAAATGATTGAATATGCAGCAAAATAAAAGCTTTAAGTAACTAGAGTTTAAGTAACCCAGGGTTTTTTGTAAAAATTAAGTGACGGAAATAAATATATATATATATATATTACTGTCAAAACAGAGTTTGATGTTTTAAACAAACTGAGAATCAGATTTAAGTAAGTAAATGTTTTCACTCAGCAATAAATAAAAAAAAAATTCCTTAAATGAATATAACCTGCTGCACTGCATGCCAGCGTTTTAAACATCTCCCATGATTTGTTAACACTCTGGGTGTGTGTAGGGGATGACTCTCAGCTACTGCTTAAATGATTAATATGTATGAAAATGGCAGAGTTATAGTCATTTTTTATGGTTGAATCAGGTCGGCTTCATCACAGAACAAGATGTTTGGCCACAGTGATAAAACAAATGTGTCATGAGTTTGTTTGAGGCTTTGGTTGGTGTTTTTTTGAAGTTCTGTGTTTCTTTTGCTTGGTTTTATGTTCTGCATGTTGGCTTTATTTACAGAGTCTGCTCTTGTTTTTCCCCCTCAGTTAACTCTCTTTTTGTTACCTTTCTTTCTGCTCTCCCCACTTCACTGGTCTAAGTACCGTTTGTGTATTGTGTCAGCAATGATTCCTCCCCCTCAGTGTATAAACGCCCTGTTTTTCATTTGTTCTCTGCCAGATCTTTGACATTGTTTGTCCTTGTGTTGTATCTCGCCCTGCCAAGCTCTACTTCTGCGTCATTCACGTCAGGACTTTGGGTTTTGATTTTCCTGCCTTGCAGCCTGTTTTCTGCAGTTCAAATAAATTTTGTTTTTCATCGTTAACCTTGTCGACCTGATACAACCCTGACACCATGTGTTCAGCTCAGACCAAAAGAGCTCATGTGTCATTTCCCGGTAAAGACACACACAGTAGGCGTCAAATTAAATGTTTTTGGGGATTTCTTTCCTTTCCCATGAACTGCTCATATTGCAGCTTTGTATTCAACTATAACCTCTTTTCAAATGAAAAGCCTAGTATTCCTTCAAGAAATGCATATAGTTCCCTGCATTTATGCCAGACTGTTAAACTAAGATCATCTTATGTTTAAAAATGACAAAGTTAGTCATTTTGGTCAAATATGGAAAATAATATAGTGCTTAAATTCACAAAATATTGTGAGCACTCACAAGAGCTGCTGAAGATCATTGTGAGAATAACTCTCAGCTCAATATTGGTAAATCTGATGAGGTTAGAACCATTTTTGTGGTGGCTAATAGTGACTTGCTCCATTGACCTTCTTGAAATGGACAAACTTCCAAAAGTTACTTAATTGTAGATGTACAACAAATTATTACTTTTCAAGAGCGTTATTAAAACCCATTTACTGGTTCATGAGATATTTCACTAACAGACATACAGGGTTGACACTAATAGTTAATTTTAAAGTTTTAAGCAAAGATCTCATGCAGGGAGTAGACTTTGGAGCACTTGATGTGAGTTAATCTCAACTACTATTCGAGGGTGGGCTAATAAGATAATATATTATATACATATATATTAATGTTTGACCTCCACATGTCAGGGGTATATGTATTTTCTTTTAGACTCTCTCCAGCACTGTTTCTAAGTGACAGCTTACACACCAGCGGTCAGATCCTCAACTTATTGATCCCGGTATGGTTGAATGATCATACCAGTCAGATGTGGATTAAGTAAAATTCACATCTGAAGAGAGTCATGCCCCAAAGAGATTCTGAAAGAACCAGTCATAATCTATTTTTGAGAGAATTAAATCCTATTTCTAGTCACCCCAGTGGCTTCGCTGCGGGGCTTTTACTGGCAATCAGCTGTTTAGTTTGTCCTTCGGTTTCGCCCAATACTGTCACCAACTTGATCGATGGCTGTGACCTTTATAAAAGCATTCCTCTCTGCATGGTTCGCAGCAGCTTTGATCATAATCACGTCATAAACGTGTTCCTTCAGTTGTCCATTGCACTAACTTTGTGTGGATGCAGGCATGTAACTTGAAGCAGTATGACCTTATAGAGCTGAAGCTCTAAGCCAAATCACATTTCAACCCTTCCCCTTACTTTTTTACCGTATTTCTCTGTTTTTCTGAGGCACATTGTGAAACAAAACATTCTATTTACATAAAATGAATCAGTGACAACTGATATTGATTTCTTGAAGCAGTGTCCCATGTTGCATTTAAATATTTAATCAATACTCTTTGTGACTTTGAATTAAGGGTCAACAGGTTGTATAGGGAGGGGTAACTAGTCTACTGCATAGCATCAACATATAACTAGAGACAGAAAGTGGAACCAAGAAGCCACAAAGGATGAGCCCCTCCATAGACAGACTACAGTATAGTTTTTAGGTCTTGCCTCTCCATGTAAAGAAATGGGACATTTTTCTGACTGAAGAATAAAAAAAAAAAATACACTTCAGATCATTTTTTTTCAGGTTTTGAATTTTGTTGATTTATGTACTGTAGCTCTTAGTTTTGCTGCTGTATATTTAAATTTTTTTGGAGGCTTGAAAACAAATGTCATGTTACTCAGGAATTGATAATCACTACTCCCAACTTGCCAACCTGTTAGGAACTTGCGTGGGCGGGACTTTGGTATCGATGGTACAGCCTCACATCCGGACACAGACTCTGGTTCCAAAAAGTACAACGCAACAATGTCCACTAAAACAGGACATTATGACTTTAATTTTGGATAATGAAAGTTAATGGAGTCACTTCCTTCATTTTTATTTATGTCGATGGTTTATGTTTAATGGGTTCTGGCCCCATTTTAGTGGTACAATAGTACACAGTTGACTTAACATAAAAACCTAAACAAAAACAAAAATAAAGTAACCATGAAAGGATTTTAAACCTTATCATGCCGAGCAAAAATTCTCAAACTCTCAAACTTTTGCCTTCAGAAGGAAATGGTACAATTGGCATCTCATGTAAAATAGTCAAAGGTAATTGTTTTTGTCCATGTGGTGATTTGGCTTTTTTCTAGGTTTTGTTTTTGTTTTATTTTGATTTTAGTTCTTTGGTTTTTGTTTTGTTTGGTGGTACTTTTCGTTTTTGTCTCATGTTCATGTTCATGTTCATTTTCACTCTCCCCCAGTCATTAACTTCTCTGTCAGACACGCCCATCTTCACCTGTCCCTACTCAGCAATCAGTCCACCTGTTCCCACTCACCTCGTTATCCCCAGTCTTTAAAACCCGGTCATTTCTCTCCATACCTCGCTGGTCCATTGTCTAAGGTTTGTCTCTGATTTGTAGCTTGTTTCTGGTTGTTTGTTTTCCGTCCTGCTTGTCCCTGTTTCTATTTATGTTAGTTTTAGTTTGTTCTTTATTTTGTTTTTGCTGCCACGTCAGCTTTTGTTTTGTGTTTCGTTCTTTAATAAATTATTGTTTATTAATATGAGTCTGCGCTCTGGGTTCGCTTTCGTCACTCCACACCATGACAGTCCACTTTAGCTCTGATCACCAATGATGGAAACTGGAACCCTGGCTAGATGTTACATTTCCCATCTTTTTGATTTGCATAAGCCGTCATAGTAGCAATAAAAAGTGTTGCCTCCTGACTTGCCTTTTTGTCACCTCATCCATCCATTAATTCATTAAAGCAGCACTATTTTGTTAGCATTGTTTTTGAGGATACAGAAATAATAATAATAAAAGAAAACTTTAGGAAATAACCACAGTAACATTATCACCTCTGTGTTTTTACCTCAAATGTTTGCTGGTACGTGGAAATGTTTCCACAGGAGAGGAGTTGTTTACCTTTTTTTCATGGTCCATTTGTGCTGAAATAATCAAACTTGGTAATTTTCATGTTGAAAGGGCAAGCATTTCAGTGGAACTATAATGCAGTTTGCTTTTACCACAGGTGCTTGAACTAGCATTGCTCCTTTTGTTTTGTTTTTTAATGCGTCATGAGTCTGAGCCAGTTCGTTTTTATGCAAAATAAATGCCAATAACTCACAGGAGTGTTTTGACATTTTCCCCCATGCTCCCTAAAAGATGCATCAAGTGTTTAGTAATCATTACCAAGGTAACAGAAATAGCAGTAATTTCGCTAAGAACACCAATTTCGCACTCTCATGTCACACTTTGTAAGTGTGAGCAGCTGCAGGATGAATTGAGTGGTGCTAAACCCCCCCAGACACAAGCCTCAATCTCAAAGACAGAGTGTACACAAGTCTCAGATGGCTGTGTTTGACTTTCATCTGAAATCTCCTCAAATTGTCTGAATGTTTAGTCGAGACGTCAAACTCCTCTGTTCTGCGATGTTCAGGTATGTATAGGAGCACAAAGACAACGCTTTGGCAGAGACACGCACAGTTAATTTATTTAGGTTTGAATTTTTAGAAGGCATATGATACTGTTAAAAACAATCCAATTGGTCAGTCAATACTAACCCGGTCTCGACAAAGGAGGTCACCTTTTGAGCTTCTAATCAATCACACAGAATCTTTATTCAACTTTGTTCTGTCAGATATGTATGTTTGTTTTTCACCCTTTTTCTGTGTAAATTGGACAGTGGTTGTTTGGTTGCTTTTGGGTTTTTTTTAAGTGATATTTCCAATTTCTTTGAAGCGAAGGCTCTGCGAAAAAGCTAATAAAATAACAACTTACCTGTGGAAGATTGCTCATTGAAAAACCTCAGCTTGAAGAAATAAACTTTATTTCTGACAAGATCGATGAGCTAATAACTAGCATGGGCCGGGCCAAGAGTAAAGTGGGTTGCTGCTGTTTTAAAACAACTTCTGTTTCTTTTTTATCAGTCTATTCAAATAATATTTTATAAACCTTTAGACTACCATCAGTTTTTGCATTATATGGTTATTTAGATTGCAAATTGGGGCACGTCTGACCAAAATTTTATAAAAAACAAAACAACCCAATTCTGAAAAAAAGTTGGGACGTTGTATAAATTGTAAATAAAAAACAAGATGCAAAGATTTACAACTCTCATAAAAGTATATTTTTTTCACAATAGGACAGTAAATACATCAAATGTCAAAGCAAGACCATTTAAAAAACTTTACAAGTTTGTATATGTATTTTGAATCAATTCAAAAGCAGAAAAGAAGCCAGTAAAGGTAGGGTTATGTGTTCTTGCGTTTTTGTACCAGTCAGAAGACGAGCTGCTGCATCCTTGACAGTTTGTAGTTGGTGTAGAGATGATTTATCTAAACCAACATACAGGGAGTTACAGTAGTCCATCCATAACCTTCCCACAGAATCCCACTTCAAAAGATCTGAACAAACCCTTTAAGAAGAACAAGGAAATTTAATGGAAGTTTGAATGGATGTGGTCCGCCTTCCTCCAGCATCGCTCTCGGACGTTGACATGACAACTGCTCCTGTGACTCTCAATTCACTGTTCATCCTTTCACTGCTTTACACAGACAGTTTGAGGAGTGTGACGGATGACGCCGGGAGATAAAGGCTTGTGTCTTGGCTTCAACTGTGCGAGAAGATAGCGCTGGAATTCAGAGATGGTTATAATAAAGAGTAGCAGGGAAAACATGAAAACTAGAAACACAGAAAGTAGCAAATGTGAAGAAAATAAGGATTCATAGGAGGACGCTAATGTTTAACTGAAAGCCTAACTGCAGTATCAATACTGACATCCAAATTGTTTCAAATCAGCCCAGTTTTATGGATAATCAGAGAAATCATTCATGAACTGGAATGGTCCAAAACCGTGGGCGTGGAAAGCCCCAAACTGTGATCTAAATAAAAAATAAAACCTTAACAGTTTCTGAATTTGGCTTCGTCACCCCTGGCTGCATCATGTTGTCACCTTTGATCATTCACTCATGTTTTAATGCATGAAGCCACAGATAAGTGTCATGTTACAGTGATAATCACACCGAATTTCATCGGAGGAATCTCACAAGTAGTGAGAAAGAAGATACCTTTTTATTCTTTAATTTTGTAGGAAAAAAATGAAGTTATTTGTGCGACCGGTTCTTCATTGTTGTGCACTTTTGAGCTTCTAGCATAAACTTGAAATTAAAAACAAAAGTTTCTGGTGTAAAATAAGTTTTAAAGAAGAAAAATTAAGACTTGGGGGAGACAAGAGGAGTATAAATGAGGGTAAAATTGAAGAAAGCAGAAAGATGACTACTGTCTCGAATTAAACTTCATGTCAGCAGTTATTTCGAAAAGCAGAGAAATATGCCTTTGACATAAACTAGGAGGAAGCCTGCAGAGTTTCTCCTGTTTATTCGTCTTTCTTCATCCTGCTTTGAACTTTGGTCCCTGGCAGGAGAAGAGAGAACCATTCATCACTAGATTCAAACACTTCCTTCTTGAGGTTCGTGCTGCACCCCGACCTGTCCTTTTATGGCCCTGAAAGAGCGAGAGCAGAATAAATATGCCATGGGTTGCGGCAGGAGCGTTGACTTACAGCAGGATCGGAGCAGAAACCTTCCACTTCCTAAACCCAAACCATACTTCTATTTTTTTTTTTCATTTTATACTAGAGTGTCCAACATTATCACAGCAGCTTTTGATGCAAGGTAGTAGTTTGAATTTTATTTCTTTAGACTTGAGGTTTTGTGGCAAGATTATGAACAAGTATTAACTTCCTGTTGTAGGAAGCTTTTTGAAAGACCTCAGTTTAGAGAAAAGGAGTTTAATTCTGACTGTACAGGCGAGCTGATGGCTGGTTCGAGTGAGACCAAGACCAAAGTGGATTGCTCCTGTCTTTAAATAACTCTAGTCTCAAAAAATTCATAGTGATTCATGCAAAGACTGTTTCATAAACCTTTGCAATTTTGCCACACAATTATTTGTCATGCAAAACTGACAACATTGGGGATGACCTTCAGCTACTACCACACGCTATTTGTAAAATTGGCTAAGTTATTTGCATTTTTTTGTGTGTTTCTAAGTTTGCTTAGCTGTGAGGGCCATCTTGAATGGGATTGGCTAATCATATGTTGAAAGTTAAATAAAAATTTATCATTTTGGTGCATGACATATTTTGCTTTCAATACAGACAAATGGACACATTCATGCTCGCACACGGAGATAGGCAAAACCATCATCACCTCTCACCTCTGGAGGTTGACCAAGCAACATAGCATCTTTCAGCTCTTTTAAATTAAACTAGGCACACATTTAATCACTCAGTGCTAGGGCAGGAGAAAATGTAAAAGAAAGTAGCCAGATGGTGCACAGAGAATCATTTTGCTTCCTCTTTCAGCATATGTAAACATCTTACACAACCCCACATTTTCTGTACAGAAAAATGAATATTTCTCCTATTTCCCCCAGATAGTCGCATACAAAAATATCTGAATCACCTTCAGTGATGGTGTTTATTCAGCATTTTCAAAATCTTTACATGACATGCCATCAAATATGTCATACAAAAAAAACTGAATATAGCCCTGAGGCAAGATTGTATCGTAATGGTATACCATAAGGTAATAGCAAGCATACAAGGTTGAAATAAAAGCAAGGTGAGAAATTAGCATGCAATTTACAAGCTTTTTTTTATTTTTAAGTAATATATATATATATATATATATATACAAACTATGAAAATGATTTTGCGTTTATAAAAGTATGTATTCCACATGCTACATGTGCACATGTTATGACTTAATGCAGGAGATGAATCCACACATTTTTTTTCTTGGCACTTCAGAAAGGTATAAAGAACAGGTGGTACTGGCAGTTGATGAAGCTGAGGATGAGGTACTATATGGCGGTGAGGAAGATGAGGTCATAGTGACAATCTGGCATGGAGAGAGTGAGGGTGGGGATGGAGAGGAAGATAGAGATGAGGATGAAGATGGAACTACCACAGTGGTAAAAAAATCAACAGGAAGCAGGTCAGACGGAGAATGGGGAACTTGGTGATGATGAAAATGGAGGTAAAGTAGCAGACTTGATTGCAGTTGGATGACTGTTAAATTCATTATAGTAAAATGTGGACGTGCATTTTTCTGTTCTATGGAATTGGTTCCCATACGTAAGCAGTACGTGTTTTGGGTCTTGTGTGTCTGTTCATGCTTGTCAGGTGTGCATATTAGATTGAAGTTATGGTTAATGTTTTACCTTGAAACAACACTAATAATGTGACATGATATTTTGGTTATATTTGTGTTCCATGATGGTAGACTGTTGCGTGAGAACAACAGAAGGATATGGAAATATGACTTTTAATTGAATCTGAAAGGAAGGTGCAATGCAAAACTAGATAAATCTGTTTGTTCAAGTGTTATGTTAAAGAAATTGATGCTTTTAATAAATATATATTCTTGTTTTGATTGGTCTGTTATGGTACAATGTTGTCGTAGGACACCAAAATTTTAATTAATAAATATACTTTAAAAAACATTTAAAATATGTATTCATACTGTTATAGTGTCTAATTTTAAGCACGAAAATAACCACATATATCTTTTCCTATTTGATATCATAATGTGTACCAGAGAGGGTTAAGAAGCAGCTGCTTTTTTTCTGATTGTGTTATATTCTGTGACTGTAGCCTGTGATTTTATTTATTTTTTTATTCTGGCTTGGTTGAGTTGGCTCTGGTATTCTTCCACTTCTGACTTAGTTTATAGTGTTCAAAATATTTTATAACCATTTTCTTTGTAAAGAGAAAATTAACTTTTGACAGAGCATCTTAGCAAGACCTACAGATACTGTAGTCAAATAATTATGCACGCAATGTTTGTATTAAAAAAATTATAATTGTTGCATCACCACTTAAAATCATGTCCGTTTGCTCCCTTGTCAAATCAAGCATCTCGTGTTGCATTAAAACATGGAGATGAAAATAATTCTTGGCACATCTTTAAACGTGTTAACAGCACATTAAGATTTATGCATTTCAAATACACCCAAACTACCCGGGGCCTGTTCATGACCCGCCGTTTACCATTTTCATCATGATCTGCTGGTGTTTCTATCCTACTGAATGAACATATTTACATATTTCTGTCCAATTTCTGTCCTGACTAATGATGATCCTGTGCACATTTGTCAACCCAGCAGGGGCCATGCATGTGCTCCCCAGAGATATTACTGCACAAGACTCTTATTTTCAACATTTTCTGTGACACGTTCACATTATTCATATGGTGAGAGGAACCAGGACAGCATCAGCTACGTGGTTTTTCTCTTTAGCCCGAGGCTCCGAGCTGAGCAACTCACAGCCAAACAGTGATTGTTGCAGCTTCAGAAATAGAAAGGAGCAGCTTTACACAAAAAATGTTTTTTTCTTCTGAATTTGGGAAGAGTACTGTTTCTTTTTTACTCTTTGCAATAAACCCATTGAAGCAAAATAGGAGACGCCAAACAGCATTTAGGCTTTCTTTTATGTGTGCTGCATTTTAGGACGAAGAAGCACAAAGTAATTCTGTTTATGGATCAGCATGCCCGCCTGCTTTCTACGCCGGCACCATGTAGCTTGTGGGTTGCACTGCAAAATTAATATGGCAGAGTCACTGAGCCTTGATGTTGTTTTCCCCTCCAAACTTCCTTTGAATCAAATTAAACTTAAAAAGGATTATAATTAAAATTGCTCTGGCCTGAGATAAGTCAAACTGTGGTAGAATTTAACGAGCTGTGTATGGTGTTGTGACCCGAGAGCGCGTGATGCAGCGTTTGTGGCCCCGGGAGACATTTTACGGCATGAGGAAAGATTCAGGTGGCGTGAGAGATAGGCACGTGCCTCCGATAATTTGCTCATTTTCAACGGCGACAGCTCGAATCAAAGGATGATGATCCAGGCTACGACTGAGCGATCAGCTGCATCCCAGCAGACGTGACCTGAGCGTTTTGGGGGGTTTTTTGTACATGCAGTGCTCGAATTTCATCTGTTTTGTGAAGAGACCACATATAAAATTACACAAACACCTGTAACAAAAAAAGGAGCAAAAAAAAAAAAAAGGCTACAGTTAAGGAAATGAAGGAGACAGAAGGAGTAAGAGCAGCTGCTGTGTGTGGGAGGATCAGAGTAGCAAGCAGGGGGGGCTAAGAAGGAATGATGAAGCTTTGATGGACAAAAGAAAACTGAGTGTTTGCAAAGGTTTCTTACTCTGATAGCATCTCTGCACATAATTTTACTGAGTCTGCAGCTGAGTGTCTGGAGAAGCTCTTTTTTTGTGTGTGTGTTCAGTAGAAACAAAAAGCCTGAGGCCAAGATGGATTTCATGCACAAGTGTGATGACACAATCAAAGCCTTGTTTGTGAATGCGGTGTTAGGGTCATGTATTCACATCGTGCTTCCAGTAGTAACAAACTGTATGTAGCTGCAAAACCGAGCGTTGGGTCAGCAAACCCCCAGTTTAGCAGAAAGGTGACAACATCACGTTTAAAAAGATAACCACATAACCACATTAGTATGACAATTTAAGCTAGAAAATGCAGCATTATGCCACACAGGTATTTTATTCTAATGCAAAGTATGCTTTCAAATCATCCAGTACTTATCATCTTTTCGATGGATAATCCATATTTAACCTGCATTTTATCTGCGCTGTAGATTATTGAGGTACCAACACTGTGTTTTTCTATCAAATCAAAAGGAGAAAATGTCCCTGCGTTCAACAATCCTCTTTAGATACAAGCTGCGTCATTTAATGCAAAGACGAATGAATCCTGCGCTCGCTTTTGCCCCCCAAAATTTCAAATGTCTCGCAAGTTTTTCATCAGAAAATGAAGTTTTCTGCCGAACCCAGCCCGTTTTACAGGACGTTATTCCATCCATACCATCTTTAGGGCTGTGTCTGACTTCAAAGTTAAGTTAGAGTTTTCCTTTGAAATACTGTTCTGACAGTATAGCTGGTGCTCACACGCTGGATTTTTCTGGTATTTCAAACAAAATCCATGTTGGAAATCAGCCTTAAGGGATTGTTCGGATTTTTTTTGAAGTGGTACTGAAGTTATTTGTAATCAACATTTTATCTGTAGTAGAAGTTTTCTCAGGGCAGATGTGCTAACAGCTAGTCAGAGCAGGACCAAAATCAAGGCTGATGCAAACCCATTATTACCCATTACCCATTACAAGCCTTTACACAGCAGTCACTACATTAAATGGTTATTTAAATAAAAGGTCTATAATTGACTGCAGTCCATTATTAGTTCTTGTAAAGCGTCATCTGTCAGAAAAACTACAGAATGTGATAGAAAAGTAAAACCAAAAATTTATAATGGTTCAAACAAATGCTAATTTATTGTCTTTTTTTCTAGGATCGTGTTGTATTTCCATCAGATACTTGATTTGCCCAGTTTTGCTTATTGAGTTCCATTTTGCAACATCAGTTTTACATATACTATGTCAAAAGCTGTTTATTGCAAAGTGATGGCAATGTAGCTGTTTATAAATTAGCAACTGCTATGAAATTTTTGACACTGGAGTTGTTTAAAGACAACAGCATTCCACTTTGGGCTCGGTCCGCTCTGATTAGCCTTTAGCTCGTCTTCTCTGTGAGAACTTCTGTCTGTTATTCCAAACTGATAACGTTCTGAGAGGTTTATGCTGCAGGTAGGATATTAATTACAGATAACAACTCAGCAGAGCACCGCTTTAAAAAAAAATCTGACCTATCCTTTTAAATGTGTACATGTTCTTACATGCACAGTGGATCATTTTTATGGCACTTTTACTTATCACATTTGCTGATGGAAAGCTTGTGTTGCGGTGAAAATCTACGAAGTGGTCAGGAAACCAAAACTAATTTCACCTTGGGTTGAAATTGTTTTACCAAGCTAAAATTTCCAAGGTTAAGAATTCACTTAAACGTGAAAGACAGACTCGTTTCCCCTCAAGCTTGATTTGAAAAATAAACAAACAAATCCAAAATGTTGGCAGGACATGTCAGAGTACATCATGTCACCTTGCTCCTCTGCTCATCGCCCTTTCTTTACAAAGACAGGACGCCCTTCGTGTTACTTTAGAGAAACGCAAAACTCATAGTTTACATTTCGCTGATGGTGAAACTGAAGGACAATTTACTTCTCTAAAGCTGCTTAGTGTGTCAGCTTAGTTCAATTTTAGTGGTCAATCAGCACATACAGTCAGAGTCGGGTTTCACTTTGCCTGCCTAATCCAGTGCTGAGAACACTGAGGGTTTCCATGAGTCAGGTACCCAGCAGAGCCAGATGTCTGCTGTATTCATAAAGGGCTGCATAACATACTGTTAAAACAAAACATTTAATTTTATAATCTTAAATTGTATAATCTTAATTCATTAAGGAGTTAACTGGAAATGTGAAGCTGAATGAATCTCCAAAAGGCATACAGTAGGAATAATCCAAGTTTTGTTGCCAATTAACAACCCCAGTTCCAAAGATATTGTTTACATTTGTTGTTTCTTGCGTTTCTTGGTGCCAGTCAACACGTCCCTTCAATCAGCCTGTGCTTCCCATTCCTGCCACGCCCATCTTCACCTGCTTTTTATTTCATGTAGCTCGGCTGCCGCTCATCTCCTTGTTGCCTCAGCCCTATTTGTTCCCCTCGCTTTCATTCAGCTTCAGTCAGGTGTTACATGGCTTTACACCACGGCCCGGTCTGTGCTGCGGTCTCTTCAATTCCCTGTTAGTTTATGCTGACACGCCAGCTTTTGATTTTGTGCTTTTGTTTTTGTTCAATTTGAATTAGTTTTCCTGAGCTCCTTGTGTCAGTCTGCATTCTGGGTTCATCCTCCACCAGCAGTGACAAGGGGGTTGTGTAAAATGTAATTAAAAATGGAATGCAATGATTTTTTAATCTTATAAACTCATATTTTATTCACAATGGAAAACTATAAACATATCAAATGTTTAAATTAAGAAACTGTGCCATTTTTTGAAAAAATAAGGTCATTTTGTATTTTATAGTAGCAACGGATCTCTATAACGTTGGAACAGGTCCATGTTTCCCACTGTGAAGCATCCCCTCTTCTTTTAACAAGTCTGCAAACATGTAGGACCTGAGGAGAGCAGCTGCTGGAGGTTTGGGAGGCAAATGTCCCATTCTTGTCTGATGTAGGCTTCTAGCTGTTTAGCAATCCTGGATCATTTTTGCTAATTTTTTTTTTTCATTTCATGGTGCACCAATTGTTTTCAACTGGTGAGAGGTCTGGACTGCAGACAGGTCCATTCAGCAGCTGGACTCTTCTTCCACAAAGCCATGGAGTTGTAACGGTTTGCAGTATGCGGTTTAACGTTGTCCTGCTAAATTATGCAAACCCCAGAAAGAACCTGCAACCTTCTTGCTGTTAGGTGACTGCTCCTGCCACTATGCCCGCCGTGCAGCATCCGCAGAATAACTTGTTATATTACAGCTGTTTAGCTGCAATGAGCAATAAAGTGTGAGGAGCGAAAAGAAAGCAAAATCTAATAAAAAGCACAGTTGAAGAAGAGGGTGGCTCAGTCATTGTTTTGGCTTGCAGCCAGGGGCACAGAGAAAATTTTCTCATAGAGTGAAGAATAGGTTCTGTCAAATACCAGTAAGTTCTGCAAACAAGCATCAGACCATCTGGGATAAAGCTCAGCCTGAATCATGGTGGCTGACAGAAGAGAATAACGCCTTTAATTACAACTGAACAATAAACAGCATCAGGAGGTGCAGGTTGAAGTTTTTTGTTTTTTTTTCTGTAGCTTTCATAGCCCACTGACCTATATATCTTCGGTTATGACCGAACTGGCCCTAAAAAAAAAGTGAGCAGTAAATCCAAGGTATCTCATCAAAGAAGACACCAGCTGAGGTTCAAACTGAAGTGTTTGGCTCTGACCTGACAGTTATTTGGCACTTTTTCTTTTTTCTTTCTCTTTTTTTTGATACTTTGAGACTATAAATGTCAAAATACAAAATTATTCTCATTTAAAAGCTTTCAGAAATTGTGCAACTTTAATTTTTCACTTTGCCAGTCAGCAGTCTGGGAACTTCTTGGCTATAGTCTTTGGAAAAACTAAGCAGCCAGAGAATTGTCAAATCACAACTCTAGTTGAAAACTTTTCTCTCATTTCCTCATTACTTGTATTCAGATAGGTTTTGAGAAAGCTGATGTTTTTGAGATTTTATTTCCACTGATAGTATCTATGTCTTTGATCTTCACAGTGTTTGCATGGATGGAAATCCAAGCCAACTCAAACAGGGTTAGCCTCAGTGATTCTGACTACAAACGAAAATCAGAAAGCATCTCATACCAAAATTCTGTTTACGTGTCTATGCACATCTGTTTATAAAGATGACTAACCTTTCTAACCATATTTAAATCTTATTTTGTCATTAAGGCTTTAAATTTAACTTCCATCTGTTAAAAACAGAATAACACAAACAATCAAGTTTCACTCATATCTTTGAAAATTTGTTTAACCGAACAGCATTATGAATGGCCGCCACTGTTGTCTTTTTTTTTTATTCCCCAGCATCGATTTAGCACATAAGACTGTTTTCACCCCCTACCTTTTGTTTCCTGTCTTTCCTTTATCTTCCTTATCTGGTGTTTACATGGTCAGTCTTTCAGATACAGGTTAATGCATCATCTAATGTCCCTCTGGGAAACAAAAACGAAAAACTGATGGAATCAGAGCGTGTCCCCAAGCTTGTGTCACCATCAGATGGCTCGATAGTTTTCTGCTTCCCAAATTTAGAGCAGCTGCCTCTTGGCTCTCACCGTCTGATGGGGTTAAATTGCTTCAACCCCTTTCAAGGTCAGAGGGATCGCTCGCTTTGCTTTGCTTTGCTTTGCTCGCATGTTGTGCGCAGGCGATGTGTTGGCAGGCGGGAGGAAGGTGTTGCCTCTCCTTGGATGGTTTCCAGCATCAGCATGTAAATACTGCTGAGATGCTCCCGAGCAAACCTCCCGCTCATGACTTGGTGAGAAACGGCAAGTCGGGAACTTTTATGTGGATCTGCATCCAAGTACAAAACCTAATCTGGAAGACAAAGATAGGCTGGAAACGTTAATGTCAGGTGGTAGGTTTTGTTTTCAGTAAATGATGTGAATTAATCTCGGCTCCGGTGCGTATGTTGCTGACATTTAAAGGCTGTGCTGCCAAAAAGGTCCTCATCACGCTCTGTAAACTGACATGAGGAGTAGAGAGAAAATAGGCAAACTATTTTTACTGCTCAGTGAGTAGATCGCTATTGTTATTATTGTGAGTGGGAGGCAACAAAGAGATAAATCCTCTTGGTATTCATATAAAGGCTAAAGGTCACACATGCACTCCATGACGGGCACAGAAGATGAAAAAAATACAGTTTTGTTAAAATGAGACTCAGAAACTCTGTTCTCACTGTTAGCTGTTATTGACTTTACTTCTTTTGTTCTAAATTAGCCTATTTCCAAGCATCAGCTGTCACCATATTGGCCTCAATAGTTTGGAAAACATTATGTTAGATAGAATATGACCAGATAGCAGGTGAGGGGGAGAAATTGGCCCGCAATAAAATTTTTACTCGTTGGATCTAACTTTATAGCAGTTTATGTTGCTTTTTTGCCACCAAAGGCAAAGTCGGAGCAATAATGTTATTGCTCGTATGTGTGTGTGTGTGTGTGTGCGTGTGGGTATGAGCCATTCAAAACACATACTCCAAGCTCTAGCAGATCATGCAATAAATTGTAATACCTCATGAAAAGGCACATAATGTTGTTTACACGATTTGACCAAAATAGCTATAACTCTGTCACAGTTTACCAAAGAAGATCTTAGTCTAAAAAAATAAAAATAAAAAAATAAAAGGTAGCAGGCAAGATGTATTCCTTTTACGAATGCTAGGCCTTTAATTTATTTGTGTCTACGACTTTTTTTAGCATGTTTTTGAGAATAAATAAAATTGATCCATTTATTATTCCAGCTAGAAAATAGGCAACATGGCATGGTTTCCAAAGAAGTGGTAAAAAAACAAACATTTTAGTCATAAAACTGGTTAGCTCACTGCAATGTCAGTAACACAGAAATGATGAGTTTGATCCTTGGGTTGGTGCTGTTTTGATATTCTTGCTAATTTTCTCTAAGTGTAGACATCTATTTGGAATCTAAACCTATGATTAGACATCTTCTAAACCTAAATTTAGCCACACTTTAGCCTAGATGTCTTTGGACATTTTAGGTGTCATTTGATGATGGACTGAGCTGTCACCAGATCCATCTTCTCTCTGAGTCACAGTCGTTGATGAGTTCTTTGGTGGCTGATAAGTCCAATTTGGGACTGACATATTTGTTGACATTCTAGACAAACAAAGTCATCTTTCAGGGGCAACATGATGTGCAGATCAACATTGTTGACGGAGACCTATGCACTGGCATTTTAAATTTCTCTCTCCCGCGAAGCACAAAGTGCACCACAAAAGGCGACAGAGAGCACTAGTTTCCATGTTTATGTTAGGAGACCACAGTTTTGAGACTGTATTTAAACATGTCTTTGCAACTCTTATACTATCCACCTTGTCGTTGACAGCCTTCTGCTAGTTCACTGTAGAACATAACCTTTGGGATTTTGGAGTCATTTATCTTTATCACGTACCATACCTTTTATAAGGTAGGCTTCCATGCCATCAACCCTGCAACACTCCAGAACTACAAAGTTGGGTATCATGTCCATTCATGAGATGCCACAGAGACCCTTTAGATGGAACTGGTCCTGTTGTTTTATGTGACAACGGTAGTGTGTCCAGCTTTCACTGCCATAGAAAGTGTTGGGAGCACCACTCCCTCGTACACAACAATCTTTGTGCCCAGGCATATCTTTGTCATTTAGATGTCTTTTAAATAAACAAACAAAATGCTCAGTGCTTTTGAAGATGGGTTGTGTTAAAGGTAATGAGTGATTATTATTCGACCTGCTGTAATTTCTTGTTTCATTGTTTACTTATTCATTTGTATTTGTTTTATTTGCACCATTACACCAAAATAATTTCCGAGCCTGCTAACTTGTTTACTGGCAATGACAATAAAGTGATTCTGATTCTGATTCTGTAGGTGGCTTCTTGAATGACTTCAGTTTGAAGAAATAAAATGTAATTCTGAGCAGATTGACAAGCTAATGGCTAGTCTGAGAGGAGACCAGACCAATACAATTTAGTGTCATTTTAAAAGATCTTCAGTCTTAAAGATTTTATAGTGGTTCGTGTGAATACAAATTTATAAACCTTCACATTCCCATTAGTTTCTCATTACGCAGTTATTCCAGCAGAAATATTATGATATTTGTGACCCCAGACTGCACTGGAAGTGCTACAGCTAGTTGTTGCTGCTATTTGCACTGTCAAATTACCATTTTACCTTTGTGTGTGGTGATGGGCTAAATTACCTTTAGCTGTCCAGCCAGAATTATACTTTACTTCTCCAAACTGAGATTGTTTAATATCTACAACAGATAAGATATCAGTTGTTAATAAGCTTTCTGCAGAACCTCTCTTTGTGATGTGTTAGGAATTTGAATTTGTACATCATTTTGCAGGTTTAACTACGAAAAAATGACAAAAGATAGCAGTAGGTAGAGAGAATACAGACATGTTAAAGGCATGAGGTTAAAGAGACAAGATTTCTCCTCTGTGTGTTTTGCATTTGAATCAGCCTCACCTCTGTCAGCCACAGCATGCCCCGGTTTGATCGGTATAGACAACCAGTCGGTGAGAAATGTTAGAAATGTTTGTGCTCCTGGCTGAAACACAAATATCTCGTTTCCTGAAAGCCTGTCACAGTACCTCGTACACATGTGGCTGCTGCAATCTGAGCCACATTCATTCACACCCTCCCCATGCGTTGCTGGGTCTTTTTCATGTGGCCACACAGGACTGACTTGCCTTTCTCGTCTTGCTTTGTGCTGCTAATTCGAACAGCTGCCATTAGAGAGTCCCCAGCTCCCAGCATTGACACCCCACCTGAGGAGGACTCCATCACAGACCGTTAAACCTGCAGGCTCCTGCAAAGGTGTGAAAAGCAGGGGTGGAGGGAGAGACAGGCACAATGTAGGAGTAGAAACATGGGTAGCAGCACATATACTTTGGTTACTCTGACACCTGCTGTAGGTTTGAGTAATCAAAGGAAGGTATTGTTTTGCCAGGTTCATTTGACTCAAAGAAAAGTAATTTTAAAAGGTGGTGCATTGGTTTTTACTTCAAAATACTTCACATCTTGACATAATTTGGCTTCACTTCATTGTAAAATCCTTCTTGTCATATTTGAACTCTTAAGATCTTTCTTTTTATGTTTCCGTCTCTCAGATCTGTTTTGTCAGCCTGGACCCTCAAAAAACAGACTGCCATGATGATAAAAACATCAAGGTGAGCTAATTCTTTGTCCACAGTCATTTTTTTCTCTTCTTTTCTTGTTCCCCCTTCCCTTCCTGCCCACTTTTTTCATCTCCTAGGAACTCTTTTTGTTGTATTTCACATACACATCTCACCCCCATTGCCATGGATTCGAGATCATTACCCAGAACTAGAGGGCAGATTTGTTAGATGATATGCAGATGTTTGCCTTTTTTTGTCATCATGTACCACTGTCCCTGTGCTTGGCATGTTTCTTGCAGAAATTGGCATCAGTGTCTCCTGACCTGCCAAAGCTTGTCGAATTACTGACCGTCCACCAGCCGAAAGAAAATGAGATCCTGCTGCTCGGCGGCCTGGAAGCCTCAGAAACCTGCCAAACACACCCACACTCCCCGCCGCAGGTGAGTGTGCAGTGGTCTACAAAGCTTTGCTAGGATTTTCATCCTTTAAAATAACTGGCCTGGACTGTAAAAGCAGAAAGTGGAAGCTGTTCCAACTACAGCAATTTACTGTAGTGTGGTTACTTTTAAAGCTTTTGTGCTATGAATTCCACATGTCCCTTCAGTAAAGTCATCTCTTCTTCTGTTGTTTAAAAAAAAAACATCCTGGCTGATTCTGGATGATGATGAGACTTTCATTGATCTCTGCCTCTATTATGTTTGGTCCAAATATAGACGTATCCTGCTTCACTGAGAACTGGAACAAAATTTGTTAGGCAAACGGAATGCAAAATGTATTTACCTCCAATTACAAAGAAATTGATGTCTCGCTGAAAACATTTTAGCATAATCTGTTAGCACTCAGAGTATGTTATGTGGATACCTCTCAGCTAGTACAACACAAAGGTTTAGCTCAATATCTGTAAAACTGAGTTGTAGTTAAGTTGCTATGGTTGATTAGCTGTGGCAGCCATCTTGAATCAGGTTGACTGCAAAAGGTAATTAGTTGTAGATATACATCCAATGTTCACTTTCCGATAGTTTCAGTAAAACCCATTCACGGGTTCATGAGATATGTTGATAACAGACAAACACATTCAGACAATAATTCTTATAATGATGTAATAATAATTACATCATAGTAAGAAAAGAGCAGCTACACGCAAACTTCTCGAGGGGCATCCTCAGACAGTCAAAATAGCACGGGCTGGATCAAGAGCATCAAAAAAAGTAGAAAAACAGACACAATAGAAACATATTCTGTGTGGTTTAATTAGATTACCTGTGTTCTCATGAATGCTTAGCCTGCCCTTTAGTTTTATCTGTGCAGAATGTGTGAGTGTGTGTGTTTCTGAAGGGGGTTTTGTGTATCTCTGCATGATAAATATGTGTGTGTATGCCATTCAGGGCGGGCAGCAAACAGGCGTGTGCCTGCTTCAGCGTTCAGGAAAGAGGCGATCCTCACCACCCGCCAGCGTCATCTTTGAGATCAACAAGTTCCTGATTGGTCTGCAGTGGGGAAAAGAGCGACAGTTTCAGCAGGGCCGAGCAGCCGGACATAGGGTGGATGATGACACCAACCGCTCCATCTCTTCCATAGAGGAAGACTTCCTGACGGCCTCAGAGCACCTCGAAGAAGAGAGTGAAGATGACGGCTTAAGAAATGGTACGCTTTAATTTTTCCTCAAGGAACATTTTGTTTGCATTTGTTCATTGGAGTAACTCAAAATGCAAACCAAATTTGTTTTTGAGGGCATATAAAACAGAAAAGCATCAGCATGTAGAAAAAAAGCTAGTATTGCTGGAGCAGTCATAAGAAAGAAGCATGATAAACATTAAATGATTTAATTACTGACTGATGATGTATTTAGTTATCATGATTGTGTTACTGCTGTAATGAATATATGATGATAAATCCAGCTCCAGCACTCATTAAAAGGTAAAAAATGTTTTTACCTTTTTCTTGGCATGGTATTTTAGAAACTGATTGATGTGCTTTTTGATCAGCATGACGTTTTCGAGTTTCTGTCCTTTCATGTTTCTCTTTTCCTCTTCACAGATCCAGAAAGTGGTGATGCAGAAGAGAGCCTGGTCGAAGCTGGGCAGAAACACTGTGTCAGACTTACATCTCACAGGGGACAGTTGGCCCATCATCAGAGCCAAGAGGAGACTGACATAAAAAGAGAAGGCCTTCCAAGTTTGAGTCTCAATACCAAGGAATCAGCTGGTTACTATGCCACCAATCTAACTGAGTCGGTATTACAAGATGCCTTCATACGACTTTCTCAAGATGAAACTTCCTTTGTGTCTGAGGCAGCTATCAGTGTGTCCCACTCTCATTGTCCTTCCAGGGTCAAAGGGTCTTCGCAGCAGCGCACCTGCTCTTTCGAACTACCCAAAATTGTCATAGTTCAGAGCCCAGATAGTTCAGATGGGGCTGCAGAATGGCCAGAGACACAAGTGTCTCATGTGGATGATCACAATATCTCTGCCAGTGAAATGCCAGAGAATGAGACCCAGGCTCAGACACCTCACCACAATGGAGGACACAGACATGTAGAGATGGCTTTGGCCTGCGCTGCCAGTATTATTGGCACCATTACGACCCCACAACTGACTGAAAAACTCACCCATGATTCTGTTTCAGTAGAGGACTCAGAGGAGAAGCAGGAAGAGACAAAGAAACAAAGTGACTACTCTGTCTCCTCAGCTATGTGTGGCATGGCTCAAGTTGCTGGAGCGGTAGCAGCTGTGGAGCTAGCAGAGGAGTCAGCAGAAGGTGACAATTCTGAAACAGATACCACTGAGGTCTACACAGCATCCCATGGTCTTATGTCTGCTGCCAAGGCTTCAGCAGCCTTCCCGCTCCACTGCAGTGTGGCAGAGGGTACAAGCGTGGAATCATTTCGAGCTAACATAGCTGAGGTCCTGCACAGAGAGGCGGCCGAGGTGCTGACCCAACCACAAGGCTACAAGAGTGTTGCACATTTGCTGGAGACCACACATAACAAAATAGTGGATGGTATTACTTGCCCAAAAACATGTTGCATGGATGAAAGTGAGGTGGATGATCTAATAAATGAAGTGGCAGACAGCTTATTCAAGCATGCTTTGGAAAAGGCAAAAAAGAAAAAAGAACTAGAAGGTGCTGGAAAAGACGCTCCAAGCCTTCAGGTTTTTCTGCAGGATAGTGTAAACAATTTGCTGTTTGACATCCTTTGCCTGACACAGAAAAAAATCAGTTGTATCTCCACATGTGACAAAGGGTCAGATGAAACACAGGAGGGTGATACTTGTGTTAACAAGTCTGCCTCTGCAAAAGGAAGCAAAGATCCATTGGGTCAGGTGATGTGCTTGGTCAGCAATAGTCATCCCACTAATACTGAGAACCTGAGTGGCATGTTGCCCTCCACAGATAAGTTTTCCATGCTTCCTGGACTGAAGCAGAAACACATCCTTGAGGAAGGAGATTTTAGAGCATCTTCCTCTACAGCACACTTCAAAGAACAACAGCAGACATGCAGACAAAGTCAGTCTAAAACAAAAGACCTTGCCGATCAGCAGCAAACTAGTGTTTCCAACAGAGAACCTTTAAGTGAAATTGCAGTTCACACCGCAGAAAGAAGAGGACGACTAGTGACAGGCAGTGACAGCAGACAGACCTCTCTCACACCTCAGGCCTCCCTCAACTCCTGCAGTTCTCTGCTCTCATTAAAAGTGGACTCTGATTCTAGGACACCTATCACTTGTTATGCTGATGATTTAGCTGCTACAGTAGTGTCTATGGCCACAGAACTGGCAGCCATCTGTCTTGAAAACTCCACTGGGAAACAGCCCTGGTTTTGTGCTCTAAATGGGAACTCTCCAGAAGGTCCAGAGGCCTACTTGATGCCAACTTGTCGCACCGTTCTGAGAAGGAAAGAAGGTCAAAACATCAATTCAGCTTCAAGGAAACACCGAGCACCACGTCTCAGCGAGATTAAAAAGAAAACAGAGGAGCAACCAGAACTAATGGAGCGGCTGGTTAACCGGGTAGTGGATGAGTCTGTTAATCTAGATGAACCACAGGACCCATTTGCCCTTTTTGCCTCAGAAGTCACAGCCAGGATCCTGAACTGTCCTGAACTCAATGTGGTAGATACCTCCAAGACAAGCCAGCAGCGCAGCAGGCTGCAGTGTGAGAAGTGGAGCCGTGGAAAGGCATCTAGTTATGAGAGCATTCCTGAAGAAGATGCAGATCCCTCAGGCACGTCCAACACCTTAGGCCCCGGCAGTCGGTTAGGTCAGAACTTGAGCCGTGGTAGCTCAATCTCTAAGCAGTCCAGCTGCGAAAGCATCACAGATGAATTCTCCCGGTTCATGGTGAACCAGATGGAGACCGAGGGCAGAGGCTTTGACCTTCTCCTGGACTATTACGCAGGAAAGAATGCTAGCAGCATCCTGGCTGCAGCTGTGCAACAGGCTGCAACGAAGAAAAATGGTCACCTTAACGTAAGGACCTCATCCTGCCTTTCTAAGCAGTCCAGCACAGAAAGCATCACAGAGGAGTTCTACCGGTTTATGCTCCGAGATATGGATAAGGAGAACAAAGAATATGGCATTGCCAAGACTAAAGAATGGAGCAATAGTCTCTTCCCTCCTTCTCCTAGAACACCATTCTGTATACGACAGTCATCTGTCCCAGACCGGCGCTCCTCAGACTCACGACTGACTGTCAACTCACCTATAAAAGCCAACTCTTTTGATGGGTTTGCCCGTAATGTGTATGGAGACACTCTGAACATCTACCCCACCAGCTCAGTATCAGCTGCAGGACTGTGTAAGTCTGACTCCTGCCTCTATCAAAGGGGTAAGACTGACCAGATAACCGATATGCTAATCCACGAGACCTGGTCAAGTTCCATCGAGTCTTTAATGAGAAAAAACAAGATCATTGCTGATACAGAGGACAGTATTGAGTCAGAGGCTTCAGGAGACTCCCAGCCACATGTGCAGCAATTTGCTAATCGGCTGGCAGCTGACATTGTAGATATTGGCAAGTCTGCACTTGGAGGACAACAAGATGTAACTGGCACAATTGCTGGGTCCCGGCCATATATGCCTGTCGGTGAAAGAAGAAGGGGGTTCAAACAGTCTCATCTAAGTTGTAGTCGAAGTAAATCCAGCCAGGAGCAAGCTGGTTCTGGAGTAGGGTCCGGGGCTGGTGACACCAATATTCCCTGCACAAGGGGGCCCAGAGATGTGCCACTGATCCACATTGAGGGAGACCAAAAGGTCGAAAAGACTCTTTCATTTCCTGAAAGAACTGAAGGAGGACCTAAGGATACATCTGTAGACACTAAACGTATGGAGAGAGCTAATGCAAATAGCAGGTACTACATTGCTCACAGCTCTGCATAAGAGTCAGAACTATCTTTAAAGAAAAAAGGTTTTTACAGTCCAGCGGCAGAATCGTCAAACTCTTGACAATAAAGTGGAGAATAAGCTGTCAAATAAGAGTGAACAAAATACTTAAAGTATAATATAGTTACTCTTTAAAAATAAACAACAAAGTTGTACAGAAAAAAAAATTAAAAACAAGATCTAGAGCACCCTAAAGCTATTGTTACCCTTTGATCAAAGCACAAAAAAGATCTATCAACTGAGAAAAAGGATCTTTTTTAGCAGTGTGTGAGGTTTGACAAACCTTTGACTAGGCTGTGACTCATGCCAAATGGGTGATGTACCATGTGCAAGGAGCTTTAATGTTTTCATCTGTGATCCAGTTGAGCTTCCCTTAATCAGTACAAGCTCCACTCACCCATGACAACCACAAAAAAAAAGCAACAAACAAAAAAATAAACATTATTTACACAAAGGTATTTATAATACATGGAGCTAAGAAGGATAAGTGTATTTTCAGTCTTGTGTTTAAATCAAACTTGACTGACATTTTAACAAAACAAAAACTAAACAAGTGGGCAGTATTTACTTTAATTTTAACAGCAAATTCTCTTGAGCAATTTTCCACAAAGGCAAAAGGCTCGTTTTGAGGCAATTAGAGTAAAACAAAGACTGGGATGATAGTATGCAATCAGTTGAAACTGCCAAAAATGTTTAAGTGGTGTTGTTAATGTGCAAACCCAGTTTATATATTGATTGTAAATGTACAACTGAACCCCAAATTGTTCCTACCAAAAAAGTAATTTACAACTTTCTAGTTGTAGGATGTGATTCGAAGTCTTAAAGCCACTGTGTTAGAGATGATTATGACAAGCTACGTATAATGAGTTGGAATTAATTTTAGTTTTAAAGTTATTAATGCTATTATTCTGTTATATGTACATCACAGCAATGATCAAGAACAGACAAAAAAAAATTGGTGTTAGGATGGATCAAATCAAATTTTGATAAGGTCCACATAAACCCTTAGGCCAGCGTTTGTTTAGAAAAAATTTTGTGTGTCCTCTAAAAGAACAACTGAAAACCAGGAGGAGACATACAAAAGGCTTGTTAGAAAGGGTCATTTTGTACATAGAAAAAAAATATTAAATTAATACAATTTTTACAAATGTCCCATTATTTTCACTTATCCTTTGACTCCAGAGGAAACTTATAGGTTGAAAAAAAAGGCATTTAAAAAACTAATTTATCTCCAGTACAGTACAGTAAGCATAGAGTAATATCCAGGTGTAATCTCATGTATTTTAATAAAGACTACATCCTCAAAATAAGCCATGTTAAACTGTAAATGAAAGGAGAGGCTGTCAGTCTCACAGGCCTCCTGAGAGTCACAGGACATGCTTCTTTCCGCTTCACAAAACATGTAATCCTTGAAACAAGTGGAGTGCAACTGTTTGTCCCCTGCGTGTGGAGCCCAATCATTCGCCTGTTCAATTAAACCTGATTTCCCTCTTGAATTGTTGAGGATGGCAGCCCTCAAACATCTAATTATGACTTAATTTAATAAGTTTTCAGAATAATAAAAAAAATCCCATTTGTTCCCATGTGAAATACAGTTTGCTGATGCATGGAAGATAATAAAATGAATTAGCTTTCTGTTTACATGGTGCTCAGTTATTTCAATTTCCACAGGCTTTTGATTTTGAAAATGTTAATGTGTATCATATTAAATAGCATAAATGGTCTCAATGCTGATTTCAATAATACAAAATTAGCTTAAACAAAATGAATGCTTAAACAATGAGTGTAGAGATAAAAACAAACAAAAAAATTGTGGTTAGCAGACATTGTGCACAACCAGTTGCTGGTCACTCCCACCATCTTGCGGTTTGCTCTCCCCCCCAGCAGTGAGAGGGACAGGCCAGCTGTGGTGGTGGCTGCAGTAGTGAAGAGGGACAAGCGTTCAATGAGTGCTAGCAGTGAAGAGAGCATGGGGAGCTGGTCTCATGTAACCCCTGAAGATGACCCCCACGAGGAGACCAGTAGTTTTATCCAGCTGAGTGAGGGGTCAGTAACCATCGCTCCTCGATGCTGCTCCAAATGCCGCTGCTCCCACCCTCACCCCACGCTCATTGGCCCATTGCTACTGACAGTTGTGTTCTCCTGTGCCGAATCCAGTTGACTTCCTCCCTCCTCACCGGCTAAAGCAGTGCTTAGTGAAAAAGTCATACGAGGGCTTGACTCTGCCTGCTCTCTAGACTACTTCTTGTATTAGGTTGCAGTTGTACACAGCTGTGATGATTAATGCTAAATGTTCAGTGTGGAACAGTCACTGTAGCATTCTCTTATTCATCAGATTAGCATTTAAAGATGTTTCAAGTTGAAAGTAGAGGTCCTGCTTTGCCTTTATAACAAGTACTGTGCCTCGATAGTGGCCCAAATATTAGCTGTATGCTTATATGTATTTACTGCTACAGCTGTTGTTGACATATGGCCTTGTCCACACGGAAACAATTTTTTCCAAAATAATATATTTTATATGTCATATCAAAAAATTTCTTGTAAATGCAGCGCTGTTTCCAGAAATGTCTTCATCCACACGGAATCACAAAAAATAACGCAAAACGTTGCATGCCAGGCCTCTTTGTGAGAATGTACTGTCGGTCCAAAAATACACACACACAAAAAAAAAAAACAGGAAACAAGGTGTGGAGCATGTGCATAAAGCTCAAACGCTGAGTGTGAAATGTAAACACAAGAAGAAGAAGAAGAGGATTCCCTTGGGCCATAGGTTAAACTAGAGATGGGGCTATGACATTGTTTTTAAAAAGTTGCATTTTAGCTGTCTAAATAAACGCAAGGGTGGCGTTTTGAGAATTTTTCACTCTGGAACTTGTTATCATTTGGGGGCTCCTAAAATGCTGTTTCCATGTGGACAAAAGCCTGAAACGATTAAAAAAACAATTTGCATATTCCAGTGTGAACAGCCTTATAGTTTATCAGAAAAGGAATAAAATTGATAGTTTCTTGTGTTCAGTGTAGCAGTGATATTAGGTTGATATCAGCACTCATAACAACTGTTGTTCCTTGCAAGCTCTCCATATATCTGCTTACTATAAAGCCTGTATCTCACTTGGCTGCAAACTGTTGGTGACAAATTGCGAGTAGCATCCAAAAGGGAGTTTCCAAAACGTCTCGAAGCGTCTCATTGTCTCAGTGTCTCATTTTCCTTACATGAGTCCAAGGGCCTCTGTATCATGTCACTGGAATTTTGAACATGTTCAAGAAATACAATACAAATTTGGGAGGGTTTGGCAACTTATGACACCAAAATGTGACTGATTGGAGCCAAAAAAGAGAATAAATTGCAATCAAATTGAGACACTTTGATTGATAAATTGATTAAAAAAAAAAATTAAAATTTTGTAGGAATGTTGCATGAATGTTACAGTTTATGTGCTGTTATGTACGTACACAAACATGTCGTAACTACCAATTCATTGGGTATTCCAAGTCAAAATTTTTGTATTTTCTCGTAACTTTGTGACTTTAATCATCAACAGTCTCAGCCCAATAAGATACAGGCTTAAAAGCCACCTCATCCCTAATCCATGTAGTAACACAAAGGCAGCACTGCCTGTCCACCCTACCCACCTAAACTAAATCTCCTCATCATCATAATCAGAAGCTTATTTTGTTCAAAAAGTCACCAGCCGTCCCAGCTTAAAGCGTCCACTTCAGCTACAGCCGCTCTTTTACATGTTGATCACCGGCTATTAACAACATGACATGCATCGTTGTCTACAATTCTTGCCTTCATTAAAAGTTGCTTTCAACCAACGGCATGACAATAATTCTCCTTTTTGCTTCCTGCAGGAACGGTACCAGCAGCACCTCCAGCCTGGGTCTGGTTGACCTGGAGGCCTTTTCAGATGCTCCTACTCAGAGCACAGTAATCAGGTATATTCCACTTTCGCCTGTGCTCAAATAGTTTTTGGGTTGACATGATAATTTATGCCTTTAACAAAGGTTGCAGAGAGTATGCTGCTTTTTCTTGTGTTCTCACTCTGGTGGATGGACATCTCTGTCATTAAGTAATGCTGTTTTGTCATATGCAAATTTCTCTTAAGTTTGCAGCATTTATCCTGTTTAATTCTGTATATTTTACCCCAAAAGACCATGCTCTGAAATGGTTAAATAAAAAGAAGAATGCAATATTCTTGGATCAATAAAACAACATGTAAGGTGTTAATTGTTGTTTTAATGTTGTGTTTTAAGGCATCAGAAACTGACAAGTTTTCACCTTTTAGTCTTTCTGTTAGGCTAATGGACTTTACCCACTGCTGCACATTTCCTGTCTCAGACGTATTCTTGGTTTTTCAATATTTACCTCCTTGCAGCGAGGCGACAGAGAAAGGCCAGCAGGCAGAAGGCACGTTCAGTGCTTTTGGTAAGTGTGATCAAAGATTCTTATGTCTGAGTTTTATCTCATGAACTCCCCACCACCCAACCTTATTGTACAAAATTTGTCCAAGAATTTGTTTTTACTCCAGTGTAATTTGGGGGGAAACGGGTGTGACCTATTAAAATTTTCTAATAGAACATGCACCCAAAGGAGACTTAATCTTGCAATTGAATTCATGTCATACTGGTAAAATATAGATATGTAAGCAGGAATAACAGTTGTCCAAAAAGGTTTTTAAGACTTCTTTCTGTTAATTATAATCTTTCAATCTACAACAAAAGATTGGTCCTGTCTGCAACTAGCTAAAAAAGATAGTAGTTTAAGACAATATGTTATAAAATGCCTTGTTGCTTTGCATGCCAAAATTTTAAACTAAAATTCTGCACGATCTAAAAGCAACAAATTATGTGTTGTGGACGAGTTTCAGCAACTCCCTCACCAAATTTTAACTTGACATCTGTAACAATTACGGCCTTTTTAAAGTTTGCTATGCTTGATTAGCTGTGGCAACTATTTTGAATCAGGTTCCAAAAGGTAATAAGCTGTAGATGGACATTCATTTTTTACTTTGAGAGCTTGATTAAAATCTGGACACCAGAACATGACATATTTTGCTAACAGACAAACAGAGGAACTCAAACACAGACATGGGCAGTTACATGACCGCGCATCTTTCATGGCGGCGGCTCAGGCAATAATAAACATCATTTGTCATACAGTCTATCTCACCAGCAACATGCTATTTGTGTATGCTGTTCTGTGTAATTGTTCCACTTTAAACCAGGTCCACTTCAATTCATGCCACTCTCATGCAATTTGCAAATGAACCCCTCTCTTTTTGTTTTTCTCGGACTGTTGCCATTTCCCCACTTCCATCCCTATATAAGGATTAATTCTCATATTAATCCGCTTTCTGTGCTGTCCTGTTATTATTATTATTATTATTAACAGTATGACACATTGGTAAGCACACGCTTGTATACACCTTAATTTTTAATCAATCTATAAATTCCAACTGTTCAAAATGAGCCACTGGTGCGTAAGTGTTTCGCAATTAAGGCCATATTTGTTTAATGACTTCCATTTTATCCCAAAGCGATCCTAATACCGGGACAAATGTGTTTCATGAAACTCATGCATGCTCTGTAATTAAATGCAAAAATGTTCTGTTTGAAGTTCCATCAACAGAACAGAATCAATTGTCTCTCAGTGCAGTCGACCAGTACTTTGATGGTTAACAGAGTAGTAGAAGCGGTTTTATCCAAGGATGAGCTCTAACACAGTACATCTCCTTCCCTTTGATCTTTCAGAGAGCACTCCAGGAGCTACAGCGGGCGGCGGCGGCAGCAACCTCAGGCAGCTTTTAGTGGTAAACTGTGACCTGGAGCAGGAGTGTGTGGACTACGAGCTCAGAGTGGCCCTGCAGTGGATCGCTGCCTCTGAGCTGGGACTTCCTGCTCTCTATTTCAGGAAGTCCAAAGAGAAGAAGGTCGCAAAGGTAAAAACAGCTGTCAGTGTGCCATAAAACATAGCAGTTCGCCTAATGTCATACTGATTTTTGGTTACAATAAAACATAAGGTCATTACATTTGGACTAGAATAAAGTAGTCATAGGAGTAGTTCAGAGCTTTCAAAGTGGGATTCTGTGAAAATTATCATATCCATGAGTAAATATTATCTTGAACAACTTAAGTTAGGAGAAATAAAGTTTAATGATGACTTGACGGGCAAGCTAATGGCTAATCCAAGTGGGGCTAAGACCAAATTGGACTGTTGCAGACATAAATCAACTCAAATATCACACATCTTATAGTGGTTCGTGCAAATGCTACAGTGCCATGCAAATGCTAAATTTACATACCATCAGTTTTACATTCTATGGTTATTTACATAGAACTCTATGGTTATTTGACAGTGCAAATAGCAGCAGCGAGCTGTAGAACGTCTGGTGCAGCCCTTCCTGCAGGAATATTATACAGAATGACTGTAATGCAAGATTAATAATAATTTAAAGGTTTATAAAATAGTGTTTGCTTGAACTGCCATGAAAGTTTAAAGATTAGCTGCTTTAAGACAGCAGCAATCCACTTGGGTCTAAGCCTTGTTGGGACTACACATTAGGTTCTCTCTTAAAACTAAACCATTTTTTTCTTCCAGAATGAGGTATTTCAAAGAGCTTTCTATAAAAAAGTAAGACCATAATGGCTCATAACCTTTCTACGGAACTCCTCTTTAAATGATCTGAGCTGTCCATTTTTAGAGTTAGTATTTTTTATCCCCTCGTACAAATGTTTGATGTGTTTCCTCTCAGTTCCAAAGGGTGGTACACCTGATGGCTCAGAAGGCGTGGCGGATCGCGGACCTGTTCGGCGCCGTGGTCCAGTTCTGTAAGCTACACGAGGACGAGGAAGAGGTGGGGCGGTCCCTCCAGGCCAGCCTGTTCGACTGGCTTCTGGAAACGGCTTAGAGACAGGTTAACCGTCCTCTCGACTGCAAACGGAAACCCACCTGCTCACTCATCACGGCACATTCGCAGTCCGTCCTTAAATGTCTGCCCGATACGGTCTCGCCACACCAAGTGTCTCTTACTGCAAGCTGAAAACACAGCTTAGTCCGTAAACCCGAGAAATTTCTACATCTCGCCTTTGGTTTGCAGCTTTGAGTCAAAGAGTCTCCCTTTAACGAGAGCATGTTCGTCGTTTTCAGATTCCTCTCTCTTGTGAGCAACACACAAACGCTACAGAACAAACACAAGCTATTGAAAGACTATCGTTGCAAAATTATGCATTTATTCATTCCAAATGAACACATAGGAAGCAAACGACCAACAAAGCCAGGTTAAATGTTGCTCACAAGTCACATGCTAAACTGTTCAAATGACAGTCTTGAAAAAAAGCTTTCTTTCCACTTAGATTCTGCATATTTGCTTTAAGCAAAACATCCATGTCCTTGTTTTCCTCACCGGCCAATGTATCACCTCTGTTGTGACTATTTTGCGATTCATTTCTAAGTAAATATGTGATTTTCTTACCGTTTCTTGAGAAGTGATTATTTTGGATAGCTGTCCTGTAAATACTGTAGATTTGGAACTGTTGCACCTTGGAGTAGTGGACTGCTCTCTTTAGCTTTTAACTCTGTCCAAAAGACAACGTCAGGTTTGTATTGTTGAATTTGTATGTGGATTTAGTCTGTCTTTTTTCTCTACTTAGTGATAAACTAGTGTTACATCAGCGTCGAGGGGGGGAGGGGGGGGACAAGCACACATTTCAGCTATGAACTCTGTCACAGTAGAACTGAATGTATTTATCTTTTGACATCAATAAATTTCTGTGATGTAAAGAGTGAGCAGTCTGGGTCATGTGTAACACTCCGCACAAGGATCATCAGATTTTTAGCCGCAGGCGGACATGTCTGTCCAGCAGGCGCGTTTACCGCCAGTGATCCTGTTATAAACCTGGAACAGTTCCTTGTTTTTTTTCTTCTTTTTTTTATTTGCAGAGCAAGGTTGGAATCATACTGACTCCCCCTCCCCCACCCCCCAAAGTATAAAGAAGTGTGAGAACAGAAGATGTGATATATATTTTTATCTTATCTTCAAATAACAATGCCTAATTAAAAGAAAAACAAGCGACAAGACCTGAAGTATCAGCAGTCAGAATTAAGGAAACGAGAAACAAAAATATTTACTGTACTGTTAATAGATTGTGTTAATATAAAACGTACAACTTGTTTCTATTCTAAGATTTTACACAACAGAAATAATAAAAAGATAAAAAGAAAAACACATATGTGCTCCTTTAAAATGATGTAAATACAACTTCAGATGAGCAAAAGTAGATGACATAAAACATATAGACAAAACAATATGTGTAAAAACTCACTGTACCAACATGTTTCAGTAGTTTCTTGAACTACCTTTAGAAGCAATCATTGCAAATATTCTGCTTGACCTCCTCAGTTTCTCACGTTGTTGCCATATTTTGTCCAAGCTTCAGATTGACTCACGTTTGTCTGTGTAATACTTTGATGCGCAGAAGAGGTTTGTGCTTTGACGCAATGACTTTAAGGTATCCAAGTCCTGCAGCTGCGAAACAAACTCCAGTCATCACCCCTCTAATGACATTTCTAAAGATAATATGCTGTATTTGTTTTGTTTTTTTGTGAAAATGGTGTGCACTGTGATCAGACATTTCCACTTTGGTATTGTTCGTCCAAAAGGACATTTTTCCAAAAGTCCTGTGGTTTGTTCAGAATTTATCTCACAAACCCAAGTCATGCCGCCATGTTCTTTCTCGAAAAAGGCTTTTTTCTGGCTGTTCATCACAAACAGGCTGCACTTGTTCAGTCTTTTTTTGTTGCTGCTGTAATGTCGTGAACTTTAATATTCAGCTTGCTTCACACTCCACAGTTAGAGATGCAGCTCAGTTTGTCCAAATTATCTGAGCCTTAGAAGGTCTGACCTTCGGGTGAACTTGCTGGACTGTACACTTATGAGATCTTGAGTGTTTTCCACTTGTGAATATTTTTTTCTCTCTGAATGATGAACTTTGAAATGTTCGAAAATGGCCTTCTAAGCCTCTCCTATGTACTATTTTTGTTATCATTTCCTAATCTGATCTAAAAACTGTAAGAGCATTATCTTCTTTTTGTTTTGGTAATTTATACAGATCAGAAATTGGCATTTAACTGTAGTTGTTGGAAAACTATACAACTGAGAATTAGATTGTGGTGCAAACTGGGCCAAACTTTTATTTAAATAAGTTTTATTTTGCAAATTAAATTTAACCATATTTTAACGGTGACTTGTTTTCAAAAAGGTGGTGGTTCTGATTTGCACACCGGTGAGCTCAACATTTATACCCCTAACTTACCACAATAAAAGAATCTGAAGACAAGTCGTTTTCTTTTTTTTCTTCTTATTTTTGGTTGGTCATCCACAGGTGATTTTTGTTTCCATGTCTCTGCGCGCCCAAGCCTCTGATGGATCAAGGAAAGGGTCAGTACCAGACCCGACACGTGTTATCTTTGCTGCCTGCAGAGGAGCACAAACAGGAACAGGTGGTTGCACAGAGGGACGCAGCTGCATGCTTCTCATCCAATGCTTGCAATTAAGCACTTGTGACATCTGGCACGGAGAGATTTTATTTACACCTCAAGGGTGGTGTTTTAACTGTGGAGGGACGTCGGATTAAAATGTGGCTGTCAGAGGTGGTGTCTCGTCGGGTACCTGTGATAATGGTGTCACCCTCGTAGTTGAAGACGCAGGAGAAGATCTCGTCAGTGTGGCCCTCCAGGACTTGGAGACAGGCTCCGGAGTGAATGTCCCACAGGCGTGCCGTCTTGTCTGTGCTGGCAGTCAGCACCCTGCTGCCCTGGGGGCTGAAGCAGATCTATGGAGAGACATTGCCAAAAGAGTTAGCCTAAGAGGTAGATGAGCACAACATGACCAATGGAGTTTTGAATTAGAAGGTTTGGTAGAAATGTAAGCATTTTTGGTGTTTAAGAATCATAAAGTAATTTGTGGTACATTTAATGATAGTACCTCACTGTGTTGCAACTGTTTGAGACTAGTTAGAGAAAGAAAAATGCAAATTTTTCTTGGAATCACACTGAACACCATGTTTGCACAAATTTGAACCAAAGTTTGTCAGGAGTTCTCATACTTACTGACAGGAAATACAGCTTGAGAACTCAAAAGTTACAGAAACTGAACTGACAAAGATCTGAGAAGTTCCAGACGTCCACAACAACTGTGTGACAATTTTGAAAGAAAAAAATTTTGAACATATTCAAAATTCATGAAACCTGAGCACGAGGCTCTGCAACTCCCACAAGGAAATTCAGACCCCTGGGGAATGTTTTAAGACATTTTGGAAACTTCCTCATGAATGTGTTAGCAATTTGCCACCAACAGTCACAGCCCAGTAAGATACTGGCTTTACTGGAGTCGATACAAACATCATTTAAAAAAACTAACTGTACTAAAACTCAGGTTTATTAATCCCCAGTATCCTAACAGTAAGAGAAGGAATGACTCAATGAGATGGGCTCTAGATGGCCTTTTACTGTCAACTATGTTTTTATTAAATTTTTTCTTTATCAAACTCTAAATTAAGCATGAAAGATAAGGCAGAAATTAAATTTGAAACATACGTGAGAAGCAGCTGGAAAAAAAAAAGCTAAAGACTGGAGAAAGGAGAAGGAAAATGGAGGCTCTAACAAATGCCAGACAGGAGAGAATGTGGACTTCTGTGGACACAAAAAAATGGGTACAAATAAGGATATATATAAACAGCATCAGCTTAACTGCATGTTAAGTTAGAAAGCTTGTCCCGGAAGATGTTTGAATGCTCTCATCTTTACCGTCACATCTACGTTTAAACCCCACGGCACATTTTTATGAAAAGTCTGGAGTTCTGTCAAAAAGGACACTTACTTTTGCCTGCCACGTGCTCTACACAGAGAGAAACAGTCATAAACCTATGTTTCTAATTTATGTTCTCATTGTGTGAGTGTCCATCATGTGGTCGCTGTCTTGTATTTATAATCTTATCCTTACATGATCAGATCACGTGCTCAAACTGTGGTCGGGCCAAGATTTATTTATTGTTTTATTTTATGTACAGGGGTGTGTAAAACTGCACTTCACTCACACATCTGGATCCTTCCTCTTCACCACTTTCAGCATGTTGTTACTGTGAGCAATGAATTTCACTGCAGAGGGAATTTTCCCATTAGGATGTCATTTTGGCCTGGCTCAAGTGCAGAGGAGGGGGGAAAAAAAGCTAATGGTGCATCGAAGATGAGAAGGATTCCCTTCACAGGCAGCTGTGTTTCAAAATGAAACATTTTGTGACTTCCTGGCATGAGTTGCTTACACTAAAAGCCACACAGAGACACGCTATCCCGTCTTTAGAATCGGTCTATTTTAATAGTCCGTCATTTCTATTTCCTAAATAACAGAAAGATTATTAAGGTTATTGGGTTAAAAAAGAGAGGCTGAGACATAATGAAATCAGCAGCAAAGGCATGCAGAAATGAAACAGAATGCACAAATCTGTGAAAATTGTAAAAATGTATGAGGAGTGGGGGAAGTGTCCTGTTAGGAAGAGATTAGTGTCATAATCCTCTGGAATCATCCTCCATCCAGGCTATTTTTTACTGGCTGTCTGTGTTTCAGTAAACACATCCAGAAAGAACCCCTCTGAGCCACGTTCATGAATAACAAATGGGAAAATCACTTCTGTTAAAGAGCAGGGTCAATACTGGGCCAGACAAATGCAAATAATGCAAAACATGCCAGTTTGACTTCGCAAATCCATGTAATACAAGGTTAAGTTTTTTTTATATATATATATATATTTTCAGGCTGTGGGATTCATGTTATAAAATGGTGTAACACTGAGCTACTCTCTCCACTTCAGCAGTGCTATTATTATAATCATTGGGATTAAATACCAAATTCGTATTAGTGATAGACAGATATTTGAGCCTAGCATTGGTATAGGTTAATATTTTATACACATTTGGTTTTCAAAAAGGAAAGAAAAATTAGGACAGAAAAATTCTTTTCATACACACAAATTATGTTTTGCATGTGGAAAGTTATGATAAAATTTTCCTATCCATTTGAATCAATAAATATTGACTTATTCAAAGGAAGTGTGATAAAAGACTGAAATGCTTTTGATAACCTGATCTATAAATTGCTGTTTTTTACTATTTCACGAGGCCAAATCGAACACTGGATCTTTAATATCATATTGGTGTCAGCATCAACCGCTAATAAGCATTTGGAATATTTTATTTGTAGTTTGAATGTGATTTTGTTTGTCAAAGTTGGTAGTTGGTTCAAATTTTTTGAAGAGGCATCCATATTTTACGTGCAGCAGAAAGTACTGAGAGTTTTCAGTTTTGTCAAGCAGAAATTCTCTCAGGGAAGACAGGTTAAAGGCTAGTCAGAGCGGCGCCAGATTCCTGCCGTCTTAGAACGACTCCAATCTCAAAACTTTCACAGCAGTTGAAGCAAACACTACTTTATAAACTTTTACACGATTACTCCTGCATTAGACAGTGATTTACAGAGAAATCTATGGTCATTTACTCTGAGTCCATTAACAGCAAGAGCTCATGTGAAACTTGTGTTGCAAAACAGAAAGTGTTGAGCACAACTGGGCAAAGTAACTATCTGATGAAATAAATAAATAAATGAAATAACATTTGGTTGAAGACTGGATTTTATCAGGTTTAGAGGTGGTGGAGGATTTGGATCCAGAATGCAGACCAACACAAGGAGCTCAAAAGGAAAACTAATTTCATAAAAAGAACAAAAGAAAAAGCTGACGTGGCAGCCGAAACTGATAACAAAACCTCACTAACAGTAGAGACCACAAGGAGTGCCGCACAAGGAGACCAAGATAACGCATTACTACAATAATGAAACAAGTGAGTGAAGCTGAGGAGGTTATATGGACTGAGGCTGATGAGGAAGTGGACACAGGCGACTGATTACTAACTAGGAACAGGTGCAGATGAGTGAGGCAGGCTGACATGGAAAACTTCTGACTGAGGGAGATTGAGTGATGGCACAGGGAGCAAAACGACACAACATCACATGGAGTACAAGAAATAAAACTGAAACACGACTGAAAACAATAAACCTAAATCCAAACATATTTGTTTGAAAACAACACCAATCCAGTTTGGTTTTGGCCTCACTTGGCCATCAGCTCGTCTTCCCTGAGAGAATTTCTGCTCGATATTCCAAACTGATTATTCTGTAAGTGACTTCTGCTGCACACTGTCATTATGTGTTGCTATATTTTGAATTTCCCTTTGGGATCAATAAAGTATTTACAGTATATCTACCTACCTATGTCTCAGGATAACAACTCTATAGAATACCAATTCAAAAAATTCAAAACTAATCCTTTATGGCAACAGACTGTCAGGTCTGTTTGCTCTTAATTGTGTTGCTACAGACAGAAAATTGGTTTATTTTTGTTCAACTTAACATTTTAAACTTAATCATAAACTTAAAGTCATTGTTAGATTGCTGTTAAAACTGAGACAGGAATAAATTTGAAAAAATATAGCAAAAGAACACTTTTTATACTTTGATATTAATAACTTTAAAGTTGACTGCAGAATGGAGTAAATTTAACTCAAACAGGTTGAGACTCAAATGTGACTTTGCAATAGATATTCTGGATTTGTGGACATACCTTGGAAATTTCTCCATTGTGGCCCTTCAGCGTGACGAGACACTGATGTGTGGTGGCACTGAAGACTCGAGCTGTACCTGAAAGAGACGAGGACTAATTAATCTTTTAGTGGACGTACTTTACATTGGAGCTTTTCACATTAAAAACCAACAAGAAAACAAACTCGAACATCTGTAAAATCTAAAAACTGGACATTTTATAACAAACCTTAATAGTAATAAAAGTAGACATGTTTTTCACTACCGCTGCAACTTGAAGAAAAAAAAAAGTTCTAACGTGACGTTCTCACCATCAGCAGAAGCGGTAGCAATGAGCTGACCGCTTAAATCGAAACACACGTCCAACACCTCCTCTGTGTGTCCAACCAGGGTGGCTACACACTTCCCACTGACAGCCTCCCACAACTGCAAACAAGTACAAGTCAGCCTTTTTTACTTTCTTTGTGGAGTCTATTATAAACAGCCATAAACATGCCTCAAAAATAATATTAATTTTTAAAAAATTACACAAAAATAGCAAAACTCAAACAAGACAAGAAATAAAACAGGGACATTCAACTTTTTTTTGTATGTCTTTATAACCAATAAATAACCTTGTTTCACAACACATGTAGATGCTAATGAAATGTAGAAATGCCCGATGATTTATAACCAATTAAAAACTACAAATATTATATAAACAGCAAAAGTTAAAATGTAATTTACAGCTTTTTTTGTATCCACTTGAAATATGATGCAGTAGAAGGCACCAACTACTATATTTATTGTTTTTTTTTTATTTCCAATTGTTTCTTTTTTTTAAAACAATTTAGAAAAAGGTTTGATTTCTGTTTTATGTACATTTTACATAGCATCTTTTATTATTCTGGAAAACACGTTTCAGCAAAAAGAAAAAAAAAAAGAAAAACTAAAAAATCTACACACTGTCACACAAGAGTTACATAAGCACAACAAGTAAAATATACATATAAACATACAAGAGTCTTAAAATATACACTCGCGTGTCGCTGCTTGCTGTCTGAGACGGCTTTATTTTAGCTGCCCCACCACCCCACAGAGCGGTGCAGTGAAGTGGATGATTTATACTTGTGAGTATGAGTCATCTTGGCATAATTGATGAACTCGATTTGATTTTTTTTTTCCTTGAGATGACAGAAACCTTACAGACAGGAGGGGGTGAGAGAAAAAAGGAGGTATACTGTGTGGCATGAGCTTTTTTAAAAAAAAAAAACCTTCAGAGTTTATTTTCCAATTCGTTTCAAACTTTAAGTTAATGAATATTAATGGTCTTCTGCTTTAGTGGGCTACAAATATTATTCCATCTTGAGCATTGAGATTATAGACTAAACTAATAAATAAATGAATATATTATGTAGTCAGTAAGCAGGTTTCCATGTCGCAGGACTGATGATGGTCTTACCTTACAGGTTTTGTCCATGGAACCTGAAACAATCAGGGAGCAATCCCAGTTAAACTGAACATTACTTATTTCTCCCACGTGACCAATCAGAGTGTGCACACGACTGGGATAAAAAGAGAAGAAAGCAGCATTTAGTGACTTCATCTAGACTCCATAGGTCGTATGTTTGGTGTCGAGTACACTGTAAGTGCTGGGTCATGAGCAATGAATGCAAACACTGCAGTAATGATAATAAAATGTGTGACCTCTTGGAAGCAACATCCCATATAGCAACCGTGTGGTCAAAGGAACCAGTGACAAGCTGATTGCCGACCGTGTTGAAGCACAACGAGAGCACCTCTGCCGTGTGACCCTGGAAGAAATAAAAGAAAAGAGCATCGCTTTTCACCGAGTCATCTTTATTTTCCCCGTTTGTTTGTTTTTCCTGCTTCTGTCTTCGATGAGCACAGACTGAAAGCAAACACTAAAAAGGCACAGTCAAGACAAAAAAAATAAGCCTAATAATATTAACAAAGCTCCAGCACCGAGCCTAGGTGACGTTAGAAGCTAAAAGAACAGACAGAGTTGTTCCTTACTGAGACAGAGCCAGCAAACTAATCATATTATAGCTGCGTGAAACTTAAAAAAGACTCACTTTTGCCCAAAGGGTGACTTACTAGTTTAATAACAATAACTTTTATAAGCCACAATACCAGGGAAAGGCAAGACAATCAATAGGAGATGAAAAACAATCGCTAAAGAAATAACTCACAGTCAGGGTGGCCACTTCCTGCCCACTCTCTACATCCCACAGCTTGGCCGTGGTGTCCATGCTGCCTGTCGCCACCAGCGTACTCTGGGGGTTGAACGCCAGGCACACCTACACAACACAAAGCGCTCTTTTACATTTTTCCTGCGACGCATTTTTTTTCTAGAAAGCTGAACGTGTATTTTATTATTATCTACACTTTTGATGTGGAACTCAAGCAGAAGCATTTATTCTCTGCATTTTGAAATACTTTGTTTGCTTTGTGGTCGAATACAGCACAGTGTGTGAAAATGTATCTGAACACCTAGAGGTATTGATGTGGGGTTTTTTTTTTTAAGCTGGTATGTATGAATATAAAACCTTTTCTAAAGTGCTTCTTACTCTTATTGAGACGGCCTAAAGTGTGTCACTTAGAAAAAATACATACCAAACGCCACTTTTTATTTATTTCTCTACAGCTTCTCTACTCCATCCAATTTTAACAAGTTTGAATGTTCCTCTTCTAACTAAAGATCTGAAAACTGCATCAACCGGACCAAAATTTTATCCATTTGCATGCCTTGGTTGATGCCTATAATTCATTTTAAAGCAGTTCATCTCATACTAACGGCCGATGCTGATAAGAATGCAGATAATGTTGGTCGTTCAAGAAGAACAGCTGTCTAAAAACTAAACAGGAATTGAAAAAGTTATAAAATAGGCGACCATACGTACGATTTCTGCCGTGTGTCCCCAGTACGTATGAAAACATTTGCCCGTCTCTGCACACCACAGTCTGCACGTCTTATCAAAAGACCCTGTGGCAATCTTGTCTCTAAGTGAAATGACAAGAAATAAAAAGGGGAAAAAAAATGTACATTTTTGGAATGTTAAATACAGCAGAAGAATTATAGTGATGTGCTACAAAGTGCTACTCATTACCCATAAGGGTTGTTGAATGCAACTGCATATACAACATTTCTGTGGCCCTCTAGGGTGCACAGCTCTGTGCCGGAGGCAGTGTCCCAAACTCTACACGTCCTGTCGTAACTCCCAGTTAGAAACCTGGAGGATGACAGAGAGAAAAAAAACAGCAACATGTTTTTGTAAGATTCAGTACTTCCAGCAGTAGAAGCAGCTAGGAACCACCACATCATGATAAGACTTCCACCGTGTTTTACTGAAGGTGGGGTTTTCTGTGATCTAAACTGCTCTTTATATGCCAGAGATTGAGGATTACCCATGAATGTGTATTTTAAACTAGATTTCGGTTGGTGGGGGTTTTGTGTGTGTGGCTTTCATTCAATAGCAGAGACCACTGACTTCATGTATAAATATTTATTTGGTTTAGTGTGAAACAGGCTGAAACCACTACTTTACATAAATGTAGGTCAGCTTTTAGCTCTTTAGTTATCAGTTGTGATGATTTTTAGGCAAGACATGGTAATATTTGCTCTGGGGCTTTGGAATTTGTTTCTATTCTTCCATATTGACCCTTTCTGTCACCTCTCGTGTTTTGAAAGAGGAAAAGGAAACAGAACACCTTTATTGTGAAAAAAGAAAATCTAAATAGATTGATTATCATGCATTACAGTGACACTGAGCTCACATTTCAGGGTTGTCAAAAACTTCTAACCGGCAGCAGAGTAAAAGACAAACTCACCTTGATCCAGATTTGTCAAAGGCAACATTTGTCAGAGGCAGAATGTGTGCCTTCAGCTCCTGAGGAAAGAAATAAAAGACTCAAAAATAAAAATCTTTCGAGGCAATATTGACATCATTCATCTTGAATAATGACCTATGTAACTTTGATATGTACAATTAATAGGAGTGAATGTATAATAAGACCTTTCCCTTCTGGCCTACAAGTGGTCAAACAATGACTCTCCCTTATTCAAAGAAACTGATAAACTCCCCTCAAAACACACAGAATAACAGTGATACTGTGTTCTTATTTAGTTATTATGAAATTAACACACTTTAAAGACTGAGTAACTTAACCACTGCTGCCCTCTAGTGACTGTTTGGTAACTAACATCAGAACTGAAATTGGTGCAATTTCACATATGTTAATAACACATATTCAGGATCTGATATATAGCTGCAATTAGCTGATGCTGACAAAAATCATCTTAAAATCATTTTAGCCACCTAAGTGATGTAATAAACAGTGTCAGAAGAGAATAAATTCACCATTATTTATGGTTTATTGGATTTTACAACTTCCCAACATATCCTGGACGCAGCGCTAGAACATGAGAAACAAAACTTTTTTTTACTGCTTTAATGTGCATGTCACGCTGTTGGATGTTGAGTCCAACCTTGCAGAAGCAGAACCTGTGGTGGTCCTGCTGACCCTGTTTCTCTTGGAGTCGAAGGACCAGTTCCTTGACCTGCTCAGACCGGGACTCTGTGATCAGAGGCTCCGCCTGACGGATTTCTGACACCAAGTCATCTGGATTTGTTCTGCAACGTGGAAATAAAAAAAAGGCACATGCTCCTTCAAGTGTTTCCAAACATCAGATGCCGATCTTCTAAAAACTGAAATGAAAGGTAATGCTGAAAAGCTAAGCCTTTCAGTAGCCAAAAAAATATATTGCATCAAAAAGGCCTAGGTATTATCAAGCAAATAAAGGTTTTATGTTTCAACTAACTAATTCAAGTTGGGTGAGTACTTATTACTAGTATCCCAAAGTCACAGGAGTTCACGCACTCTGGAGTCAAATCCAGAAGGTCGATTGATTTGGTCCTCAAGTAGCCTCCCTTCTCATACTCCAGGATTATACCTGATAGAGAATAAAACATTAAAAACATGTCAACTTAACCATTTCAACCTAAATTACTCCTGGAGTTTTAAAGACAGATAATAGCATATCACGTAAATGGACATGCCACCTTCAGTTATCTCACTGTACTTAACCCCAATTATGTGGTGTAAAACAGGCTAAAAGTCAACTTAACTAAACCAAAAGTTTAGCTGTGGAACCAGCTAGCTAAAGTGGGGATAACATGTTTGGTAATTACAAGTCAACGTCAAAGTTGATAACATTCGCTACACAGTAGGAATTTGCTGAGGTTTGAGGGTCATAACGTTAAGGCCGGAATAAACTGCATGATTTGTGTTACCTGGTGGGTAATATCGAAGAAGAAACCGCTTGAGCCTCATGTTCTGCCGGAGCGACAAGCTTTCAACAAACGGTTGCCATGGCGACCGAAGAGCGGTCGCTTGCGTAAACGCATGCGCACTGCCGAAGACGACAAAAGGACGAAGCTAAGCTATTCATCAGCTGCAGGAGTGGCAGCAGCTAATAATTTTCGAGACTTATCATCAAGGGGTGCGCGTGAAGTCCAGAAGCGCCAGCCTCCTCGTTCGCAACAGAAATACACTTAGGAATTTAAAGAAAAAAAAAAGGGGGGAAAATTGAAAAAAAAAAAA
>NC_051431.1:17687736-17713561 GCF_001649575.2 Kryptolebias marmoratus
ATATATATATATATATATATATATATATATATATATATATATATATATATATATATATATATATTACATATATTATATATGTTACTTTTATCTTGTAAATCACTACTTTATATATGATTTGATATATTACAATATCTTACAGCCTTATTTAGTTCCATCTCACAATGCTTCTGTTTCCTGGTCAAAGTCTGCACATGTCCAAATCTGAAGTCCTGATGAGGGTGTGTGCGGCTCGTAAAGATTATCTGTACACATACTGGCTACTGCTTGCCTCAGCAAAGCTCAAAGCTTTTAAGAGACAGCCCATGTGCTGCTCTGACTTTAAATCGAGAACAAAGTATGAAGAAAACGCCAGTTTAAATATAAATTAAGTCAACCTGTGAAAGTTTTGCTAGGGTAGAGACATGGGCTGCTGGGCCAAGCTGAGGCCAACTGGATGGGCTTATCCCACCGCAGTCCTGTGTCTCTATGGCTTTTTTGCCAACTGCCGAGTAGCAGAGCCCTTCCTGACACCTTACCTCATTGGACCGCACAAGAACTTCTCTGAAGAGGTGGTAAGGATCACGTGCATATGTTTTGTTATCCAATCATGGGCAGTGATTGCCACAAGTTGATTGAATTCTAAACACCAGACAAAAAAAAAATCAGCAATCCTGTTCTCAGCCTTCTGTCAATCCCCCACAGGTGACCAACTATCTGTTTCCTATTTGGACGTACTCCTACCTGGCCTTCCTTTTTCCTGTTTTCCTCCTGACCGACTTCCTCAGATACAAGCCCGTCATTATGGTGCAGGGGCTTTTTCTGGTCACCAACTATGTCCTGCTCTGCTTTGCCCCAGGCCTGCCTGCAATGACCTTCCTTCAGGTCAGCAAGAAACCAATTTTACGGTAGCAAACACTTATAAATGAATATATAACACTTCAGAAACTAATTAGTGTTGAGTCACTGACATACTTCTAAAAACACTTGTTTTTTTTCTTCCTTTGGCATGTTACAGTCTCGTAGCAGCAGTGAGCATTAATCAGAAGCACTATTTAAAGACATGATGCATTTGTTATTACGTTTTTTAAAAGAACTAATGATATCGCTTCACTATCTGCCATTTGATTGAAACTGCAGTCTTTTTTTAACAGGTAAACTATGGAGTAGCGACTGCCACAGAGGTGGCCTACTTCTCTTACATATACAGCGTGATTCCACTTGAAAAATACCAAAGGGCTACAGGTTACCTGCGCAGTGCCATGCTGGCTGGATATACATTTGGTGCCAGCCTAGGTCAAATGCTTGTCTCCCTTGCAGGTAGGACTACATACTTTGTGATAAATTTATAATTAATATAAAAAAACATAAATGTTACATCTTCAGCTTTGGAAAAAAATAACAGGATGATAAAGAACTATGCTTCAAACTCCAAGCACGCACTTTTAAAGTTTCTTCTCTGACAGGAGTGAACTACTTCTATATCAATACCATAACTCTGGGAATTATGAGCATAGCGTTTCTCATCTCGTTCTTCTTGCCCATGCCCAAAAGAAGCATGTTCTTCAAGGGGGGAGAGGCTGCAGGCTCACAGACCCAGAGGGAGGCTCGGCAGCATAGAAACAATGGCCACGAGGATCCGGTGACGGATATGAGTGCTGCAGGGCCGGAGGAAGAGAAGATGGAGCATGACGGCAGTGCTGGCTGGTGCAGCAAAGAAAATCTGATTGCCACAGGAAATGTGCTTTGGGGAAGCTTCAGGGAGTCATACTCTTCACGGTATGTTCACTACGTCCTGCATTTTATTCATAGAGGTCACACCAGAGCCTATATGCATGCAGCATCTACAGCAACTTATTGCAGCTTGGATTATTATTATTATTATTCACTATGGCATCATTCCACAACTTATTCATGCAGAAATGCCCTTGAAATTCTATTCAACATTATAACCTGTTGCTACACTTTACACCATGCAGGCATTTGGTCTACTGGTCCCTGTGGTGGGCTTTGGCTACAGCTGGCTATACACAGATCTTTAACTACATTCAGCTTATGTGGGACCATATAGAACCATCTGCCACATCGTCCATCTACAATGGAGGAGTTGAGGCCGTTTGCTCTGTTGTTGGTAAAGTTTTCACCATCTTGACTTTGCGGAGAATCCGAAAACGCGGAAAGGGCTAAAACCAAAGCAAGATTAACCTAAAGCTATTGTTTCTGTGACTAAACAAATAAGAATTAAAAAAAAGAGAAAAATAATGAGGATGAAGACAAGAAAAAGAATGAGAATCAGAAGAACTTGCATGTGTGGGAATACGAGTAAAAATGTAAACAGTGGGGGAAAAAAAATGAAAATAAGATTGAATGCAAATAAGGATGAGAATAAGAGTAAACAATGACACACGCTTTTAGACAAACAGATTAAAAGCTGTTTGCAGGACAAAAACTTCAGAGTTAAACAGAAAATAAAATAAAAACAGGAACACCCAGATGTGCTGCGCTTCAAAACTTGTATCAGAAATGTAATTGTTTGTTGGGAAGAAGAGAAGATGGCAGCACACCCACAATTTACCGCACAAAGCCACATTTAACAACGTTATTTAAAGGTGCCACATCTGATCACGCACAGACGTATAAAAATTGAAATTAAACTTAAAAAGAACTGAGCTGCACCTGGTTATTTGTGGTGACTGATTAAATGGAAGATGGGTATTGATTTTGAAAGGAAACAGCAGCACCAGGGTCCCTTTTGGCTCACACTCACCGCCTGCCTCAACACGAGAGGGGGAAGAGTAATTGCTTCAATTAAGGAGATAGTCAAAAGGTAATGGATTCTCTGATGAGTGCTGATAGTGGATTCTAATGGTCTGGTGCAAAAGGTTTGTCAAACCAGCCCTTTGGAGGGCTGCCAAAAGCACGTGTGTGCATGAGGTTTTGCAAACTTTCATTGGTCAAGGAAATAAACAGTGGCCTTAAAATAAACGAATGAATCACTACGACAACGAAGATGCAGATGTAGGTTGTTTTTCTGTCTCGTGTGTCAGGTGCTGCAGCGGCCTTTTCTGTGGGTTACATCAAGGTGAGCTGGGCCGTGTGGGGAGAGCTGGCGTTGGGGCTGTTCTCGGCCGTGGCGTCCGGCGCCGTGTTTCTGATGGCGTTCACCAGCAGCATCTGGGCGTGCTACGGTGCATATGTGATATTCAAGTCCTGCTACATGTTTCTCATAACCATCACAATGTAAGCTTCAAGTAAAGTTCCATTTCGTTTAGTTTGGAAAGTAATTAGCTGCCATAGTTGGACTCTCACTGGCTGCTTGATTTGTCTGACCTACAGCTCAAAACATTTAATAAAATAGATAAGCTTGGACACTTTTACGTAAACCCTTTTAAAATAAATATAAACTATTGACTTGTAATGTGCAGAAAAAAAACCAAATAAACAAAACCTAATTAAAGAATGATACAGTCAGCACTGTTTGCACTGGAAATGCTACAGCTTGTTAAAATTACCAATAGCTAAAATTTGATAATAAAAGCAAAGGCTATTATTAGTTAAATTAGCGTTTTCTTAACCTGCGACCTGAGAAGAAAAGCAAATCTGGAAACACAGTAATACATATGGAATATTTAGATATGGCCAAATCAAATTATTTTTAAAAATTGCTGATATTTTCAGTATATTGATTCATTTTTCGTCAGATTTTATCAGAAAGTAATATGTTTCTGTCACATTTCACTCATGAGTTCTTTTGTTTTTGTTTTTTTTTTAGTTTTCAGATTGCGTCTAACCTCTCCATGGAATGTTACGCTTTAACCTTTGGGATCAACACTTTCATAGCCCTCACACTGCAGACCATCATTACAGGCATTGTTGTTGATGAAGCTGCTCTGGGACTGGACATTGTGACACAAGTATGTGTCCTTTCGATTCTTCATTAGTTACACCTTTTACTTGGAGTAAAGTGAGACACTTAACCCTAACGAAAAGGCAAAAGGGAAGTTAAACAAAAGCAAAGAATTCCTTGTTGAATAGGAGACACTGAAACGTGAGCACAGTGACACCTGGTGGTGTTTAGTAACTACTGCATGCAGTTCAACCCTTGAAATGAAGAATGAATAGAATGAATATCAAAACTGAAGTTTTTTCTTTTTTTTTTTCTTTTCTTGTCTGTAGTTCATCGTATATGGGAGCTACTACGCTGCCATCTCACTTATCTTTCTGATCCGAGGAACCTACACTGCCTGTGTACATCAGCGCCGTCCTGATCACTCAGAGCCCAAAGAACTGGGGTCTGGTGTGGAGGTGATCTCTGCTGAACGTTTCTGACCGGCATCAATAAAAGCAATCATGCAGAAACAGCATCACTGGCCTTTACTGACTGAACTGTTTGTAATTTTTTTTTTATTTTTTTAACTTATCTTACATTCTACCCTGGAGAAGTCAAACAGAACAATAAAACTATTTCTGATAAGACTTAAAGGCCCAGGAATTTGTCTGTTTACCTGTTAAGTTTCACGAACACTGGGAATTCTGCTGCACTTTGACCCAGCTGCTGGTTGGCAAAAACATTCAGCGTTTTTTTTTTTTTTTTTTCTCCAAGACTAAAAGAGCTGCTTTCAAAGAAAAAACACACACATCAGAGACAAGCAGAAGAAGATGGAGGTGGTGAAGAGGTGGCGGTCAGACTGGAACTATCCCACCGCTCTGCTGTGCATCTATGGATTTTTCAGCACAGTTAAGCCGCTGGAGCCTTTTCTCTTTCCGTACCTGACAGGACCAGACAAGAATCTGACAACTGAACAGGTACAAAAACTAAAGAGCAGTAACTCTAGAATTTTAGCAAACCGTCTGAAATATCTTATTCTGAAAGTATCTGTGACTGAGTGAATGCAGCATTTAAGTTAGTTAGTTAGTTGTCGATACTAAAACCAAACCTTCCACGGTAAATCATTAATATCATATGGATTGTTAGATAAGCCAAAGTCAAGGTGGTGAACAACAAGAAGTTAATAGATTCTAACAAAACAACCTTTGATTTACTGCAATAAAATTACACAGACTGGTCCATAACTCTTTGGAATCTATTCATTATCATTTTTATTTGCATACAACACAATGAAGTTTAAAAGAAATTCAACATCTGATCAAAATGTTGAAGTGTTAACCTAAAATTTTAACCTGAAGAGTTCTAAAAGAGTTCCAGTCTTTTATTAAATGCCTCATTTATTGTGACAGGCTCAAAAGCAAATCAAACTCTTATTATTTCTTGTAACACAAAGGAGATAAAGACTTTGAGTTTACGTTTCGTACTCAAACACTCATTATTGTGACTTGATTCATTAAAGATCACACAAAGGAACTTCTAACCTTTAGGATGACAGAATCAGAACAATCAGCTTGATATCAGAATCTATTGGACGATCGTATCAGCAGTTTGGTCTCTGTAATCACTATATGAGTAATTACAAACCCTTTTCCAGGACAGCCAGATAAGACTTTTATTAGGAAGCACCTAGAAATCATAAACAGACAGATTAGTTAGATGAAACTGAATTTGCGAGAGATACGTTTAAGAAGGTATGTTTAAACCAGACGACACCCTCTGTCGAACATAACTGAGGTGGTGTAGACATACAGCAGGTGTGTATTATATGGATACAAACAAAACGGTCACAGAGTTTTTTTAAATTCTTGTGATGACTGCCAGATTTATTCCGACATGTACAAAGTAATGTTTTCTGTCTCATATTAGCGAATCCACGGAATATACTGCTGAAGATGCAAGTTAAGACCAAAAGACTAACAAAGAAGCATCAAGTGAAAAGGCTGCAGTAAACAATTAAAGGACAAGTGTTCTTTGAAGGAATGAATACTGCCACAGTTTCAGACATGTGACATAAATTGTGGTCGTTTAGGACAAACCTTGAAAATAAAGTTGTGCAGTGGCTCTTTTAAACAATGTGTCCTTGTCAGGTCAACAACCAGGTCTTCCCTGTGTGGACATACTCCTACCTGTCTGTCCTGGTGCCCGTCTTCCTGCTCACTGACTGGCTGCGCTACAAGCCCGTGGTGGTCTTCCAGAGCGTGATGCTCCTCGTCACCACAGCACTGCTGAGGTGGACAGGAAGCGTCCCAGCCATGCAGGCCATGCAGTTCTTCTACGGGGTGGTGACAGCCAGCGAGGTGGCCTACTTTTCCTACATCTACAGGTCATGTAACGTAGCTGAAAGTCGCGCCACAACGTCAGATTAAGTGTAGCTGGAACAGACCTGACAGTCTGGATGAATTTCATTACAGTGTCGTGGACCTGAAGAGGTACCGGAAGGCCACGTCTTACAGCCGAAGCGTCCAGCTGCTGGGATACACCATAGGCTCCGTGTTGGGTCAGCTGCTCGTCAGCTTTGGCCTCATGTCCTACAACAACATCCTGATCTTTACTTTAGTTCTCACCTGCCTTGCAATCCTCACCTCCTGCTTTCTGCCGATGCCTCGGAGGAGCATGTTCTTCCACCGAAAACGCTCTGGAGAGGTTCCGTCAGCGGATGGAGGAGGGAAGGGGCCTGTGGAGGCAGCAAGGACATCCAGCGGGTCCCCGGGTGAAGCGAGGGATGGGAAGGTGCAGAGAGCAGAAACGGAAGAGGATGAGGACAAAGAGGAGTCTAAAGGTGCGGAGAGCTGCAGCCAGGTGCTCCTCCAGCTGTGGAGGGACTTCAGACAGTGTTATTCCTCCAGAGAGCTGCTCTGCTGGTCGCTGTGGTGGGCGATGGCCACATGTGGGTACAACCAGACTGTCAACTACGTGCAGGTCAGTTTTAAAGTCGATTCTGTGCTGAAAATTTGGGGACATTTGTGCTTGAAACTTCCGAGCTAAACTGAAACACACGCTCAGACTCACATGACCTGTAGCTGCTTCAGTCGTCTCGGGTGTCGAAGAGGTCTGGGGCTTTTTGCACCATCATCAAACCAGAAAGTACTTGAACTTCTCATTCTCCCTGTGATATCCCACACAGGTGCTGTGGGAGCATGTGCAGCCTTCCCAGAACTTCAGCATCTACAACGGGGGCGTGGAAGCCACGTCCAACCTGCTGAGTAAGTGAGACCAGATAAGGGTAACCGAGAGCAGGGTACGGACCGGACCTGAAACCTCCCGAAACAAACTGAAAATGTTGCCGATAGATAGCAGTTGCATTTGATTGGTTCTCAGACGTCTGTCTTCTGCTCCACTGCTGCTTTTTTGTTTTCCAGGTGCTGCGACGGCCTACGGCATAGGCTTCACTGATGTGAGGTGGGAGCAGTGGGGGGAGCTGGCCTTGGGGGGTTTCTCTGGACTTGGCGCAGCTGCTTTGTTTCTCATGACTTTCGCCAGCAACATCTGGGTCTGCTACAGCAGTTACGTCATCTTCAAGTGTCTGTACATGCTGCTGATAACAATAGCTATGTAAGGCTCTTACCCTGGTTGGGGTTATGTTCATCTCCTGTCTCCGAAATGAAAGATGGAGGATCTTGGTTTTGACTGTGTGTGTGTGTCTGTTACCAAAATATCTCATGAACCACTGGACAGGTTTTAATGGAAACTCAGAAAGTAATCACTGGATGTCACCCCGATTCAAGATGGCCGCCATGATCAACTGAACTTAAAAGCACAGAAATGGCTATAAGTCAAGTCGATTTAACAGATACTGTGCTATAAGTCGGTGTGGTAGTTGCTGAGAGTCATGCACAACACATACGATAAGTGCTATTCAAAGTACGAGCTCTTCGCTTAACACATCCACTTTAACTGTCGAAGTCAACCCTGTTTGTCTGTTAGCAGAATATGCCATTAACCACTGGACACATTTTAAGGAAACTTTCAAAAAAGTAAATCAGTGGATGTACGTCTACAACTGATCAACTTTTGGAGTGCATACAATTCAAGATGGCTGACATAGTTAATCGACATTAGCAAACACAAAAATGGCTATAACTCTGTCAATTTTACAGATATTGAGCTAAAATCTGATGTGGTAGATATTACATGAATGCTTCAAAGGATATTTTCAAGGTTTGACCAAAACAGCTATACAAATCATCCTAAGATGGCCTAAGTCTTAAACATCGGCTCAACTTGTTCCTTCTGCTTTTGCCGTACCCATAGGTATCAGATTGCGACAGACCTGACGATGGAACGCTACGCTCTGGTCTTTGGGGCAAACAACTTCGGAGCGCTGGCTCTCCAGACCATTATCACCTCTGTTGTTGTGGACAGCGGAGGGCTGGGCCTCTCCATCATTCCTCAGGTGAGGAATCTGCTTCCAAGAGATGTGCTGTGAGACGTCTGTGTGATTTGAGTTTTTTTTAATTTTGCGCTCTTTTGCAGTTCATCATATACTCCAGCTACTTCTCAGCCATCTCAGTGGTTTTTTCACTTCGGGGACTATTTAATTGTCGGAGAAGGCAAAAAAACAAAACGGAACAAACTTCTGCAGATAGAAGGGGATCTCTGGCAAGTGAAGAACACAAATTCTGACACTGATATAGACTGGTTTTGTTGCTTCATATTGTAGCCCCGTGCCTATTTAAAAGTGAAAAGAAAAAAAACAAAACAATGAACACTTCTGTCATTCCATATTACTTAAAATTGATTTTAATATATATTCTGTATATATTTACACATTAACTTAAAATTATTTCATATCCAATGAAAGTGGTTTTCAGTCCATCAGTCATTCTGGTTCCCCACGTGGGTTTGTTGGTTGTCGTTCTGACCGGGGCCTCCATCTGCAAGACGGCAGAAGATGGCAGAGGAGAGCGTCCGTCCGCATCCGATGCAGCATTCAATCGATTCTAACGTTCAGCGATAAAAACATTTGTTTGTTTGTTTTTTTTCTTTAGTCAGAACAATTTACTCGAAAAAAGTTCTGCACAGATCAACAATTTTGTTCTTTACAAATGCAGAAACTGGCAGTAACCAAGCAACGGCTCTGTCTTAAATTCTGTGTTGTACAAATACTGATATGCACAAAGAGCTAATGTTGTAAAGGAAAAAAAAACAATATGTACAAAAACTGCAGCATAATGGATGAGATACACTGGATGCAATAACTTAAAGTTTTTCAGCCAGTTTGAGTATACACTGTGGCTCAGTAGCGACTCAGCCGGTTCACAGGTTAAATAGAGAAAAGAGAGGCTCAACCTCCCCCCTCGGCATACACCATCACTTTGTTTCGGAGTTACAGACTGTCAGCATGACTACCCCGCACGTTGTTCCATTTGTGACAAACCGCGATACAAAATACAAATCCTTACAAACGTGTTTTGTTTTTGTTTTCGTTGTTTTGTTTTTTTTAAAGCTACTTGTGAAACAAAACAGTGCAATAGGTGCAAGCGCGCCGGTTGTCGACTCTGTAGTGCAGTTGACGAGATGGACCGCTATAAGAAGGGGTTTGTCGAGGAGCCTCCTGCCGGGTACTGTGCAGGCGGACCGGAACCCTGGAATCAGAGAGGTACGGCCGAGTCAGAAAACAAGGTATAGGCTGGTGATTTCTGAAGTGATGTTCTGACAAATAGTCACCTTAGGAGCGATGACATCAGAAAACAACAAGTGAACAAACTAAACAGACCAAACAGTCATGCAAAAGCGTAAAGGTCTAATATTAGCAGCAGCGTTCCTTCACACTGGTATGCTGTTTTTGTGAAACAATTGTTTTACAAGTCTAAAAAAACTATGTATAAAAGTAGCAGCGTAGCTATTTATTAGCATATGCTGAAGGATGAATACTTCTTTTTCGTACTTCATGCTCTCAGACTGATAAGGTACTATTTGACATAACATCACTGCAAAAATCACCAGACTATCCCTTTATTTATTCAGCGTATTGTCAAAATGAACATCAATTTATTTGCTTACTTAAAAAAAAAACAACAACTGTAGCTTCCGTATAAAATGTTAATTTGAACCTTTTATGAAAGCAATATATTTGGCAGTAGCGATTAAGATTTGTTTTTTTAAATGCAATGTTGTGTTATGACCAAAACAAAGATATGAGGTTCTAATAAAATCTGCTCATGAAACAAAGAGCATTCATTCAGTTTTGTGTCTTTGTGTCTCAGTATATCACACATATGTAGTGGTTATTTGTTCTAACCAGAAAGGGGTTGTTGGGGACCACTGGTGCTGTCACAGCCTGTCCGAAAGGAGTCACGACCGGCTTGGCCTGACCAAAGGCTGGAAATCCTCCGCCTGAAAGACAAGTCCACTGTCGTCACTGTCTGATACCAACACAGCGTATTTACCACAGGAGTAAGAACCAACTCAACCATTCCTGCTTTGGTCACTGGCAGCATTTGGCATGTAGGTGCAACATAAATACAACGCAAGGTGCAAATTTAAGCTTAAATAATAATGCAGACAAGTTTACGGCGACATGCTCACTGACACACACCGTTCGGTTGTTGAGGAAATGCAGGAGGCTGAGGGAAAGGAGCCTGGCCGGGAAAGGCTGGCTGGAATGTTCCACTAAAGCTGGTGGGGAGGTTGTAGGCCGCAGCGTTCCCGAATCCAGCTGGCATACTCATGGAGCCGGTGCCGAAAGGTGCTGCAACGCAGCGGGACAGGAAGAGTTAGAGAAGCCTAAACGAGACTCAGCGACGCCTGAAGGCATGCGATAAGAAAACACGACATACTGACAGGCATCAGCACACAAATAAACAAAAGAAAAATGAAATAAAAACACATAGAGGGTTTTAAAATCAGTTTGTTAGGAAGACGTTCCATTTAAAGATGAGACCTTTACACAAAAACAAATACTATTACAATAAGTTAGAAATATGTCAAATGCACTTTGTGACAAGTTCGGCCAATGTTTATTTTTAAAGTTGCTAATCATATATGAGGAAAAGGTGTCAATGTGTAACTTGTTGTTTGGCTCAGTATTAAAAATGTGCAACTATCCATTCAGTTCTTGTTGTTGCTGAGATGCTAAGGATCTGACAGTGTTTGCGCAGTTCAAACAAAAAATTAAATACACTTCTGTGTGCAAACGCAGCTTTGGGAAAAGGTGTGAGTTTATCAATGTTTGAGATCTTATGAGCAAACGGGGGAACAACTGGGATCAAACAGCCAGCTTGCAACTGAGCAACCCGCTCCTCCTTCGCCCATACGGTAAAATGTTGACTCTAACAGGAGGCTGTGACATTCTGGAGCTATACTACAACTGCATCTTCAAGCATTTTTCTAATAGATTTATGTCAGAAAATATTAGTCTTTGTCGCAACAAGGCACAAGAGATCTGAAAACAAAAAAAACACCCCACACATCACACAGCAACCTACCAAAGGAGGAGGTATGACCCTGCCAATGAAGAGCACTCATCAAGCCTGTCCAGCATGGCAGAAATAATCACACAGTCAACCTTTAATTCTGCACCCTGCTATTTCTTTAATCCTGTAAGTTCACAGCAGCGAACACCTGCTACCCATTTACAGAAAAGGCTTAGGTAGCTTGAAGTCAAACCTTTTTTCCACATAAATTGGTTTTATTTGAATTATTAAAGTGCCCGAGTAACTGGTTTTACGTGCACACACAAAAGTGCGTCGAAACAAACCTGCTGCAGCCGCCACGCTTGCTGCTCTGCCGTTACACTGAAATGGGTTGGTGGAAGCTGCTGGGCCAGCGGCTACAAATGGATTTGTTGAAGGTAGTGCTACAGAGGAAAAAAGTAGGTTCACAATAAAGTAAAGGAACAAAAAAGTGCAGGGCCTAAATATGTTACAAACTTCTGCTTTTGAGAAGAGTGCTCAGTTTGAAAAATGAAACTTTGATTGTAATAAAAGTAGTAAGATTTGTATAATTTTTTAATCATACAGAAAAAAACAAACTTTTGAAAAGCAGTTTTATATAAAGAGGATTCCAAATGGTTAAGACATAATTAAAAAAAGGTTAAAGTCCAAAGAGAATGAATACAACTCACAAACAACTAACACGTCTTGATATTTTACAGGTTGAAACATGAAGCGTGTGACGCACAAAAATGGATTAATCACATCTACCATTCCCCGAGATTGTAAAAGGATCTTAAAACATCAGCTCAAAATCTGAACTGTTCAAGTCAACAAGAATTATCAAATGCTTTTCAACCCAAATAAGCCATTACTACAACATAGCAGAAACTGAAAGTTGCCCCTCACCTCCGAAGCCCTGAACCACGCCGGGCATGGCTTGCTGTGCTTGTGCTGCTGACGTCACCGTCTCCGATCCAAACATGCCACTGCGATGGCAACACGAGAAATGAAGAAGTGAGAGAAGTGTCGTGGCTACACACATTTTCAAAGTTATGTATTCGTCCTTTATTACAACCCCATGCTTTGTTCAGCAATACCTAAAATCCTCAGATAACATTACCACATCATGCTGAACAAATTGCTTATAATAGGTGTTAGGAGCACTTTGGGAAAATAAACTATAGGCTCTTTTATGTGTGTGAGGTTAATAAAGTGTCTCACCACTGTGAGGTGGTGGAGGTGTTGTAAACACTGGTGGCAGGAGCGGAGGAGCTGAAGACAGTGTCGAGCTCTGCTAACGCAGCGTAGCGGTCTCCCCCTCCGGTGCCCGCCAGCTGCTTCTGAGCCAAACCAGCAACGGCTCCTGCTGCTGCAGAGCTCACCCCACCAGGAACGGCCCCTCCTGAGAGGAAAGTGCATAAAAAATACAAGAGACTGGTTCAGTATTTCTCAGCTCAACTAAAATACCAAACAAGCTTGTCGACTTTCAAAGAAGTATATATATATATATATATATATATATATACTGTATATGAACATAACAGGGAATAAATGTTCAGTTATTTGTAAATTTGCATTTTATTGCAGAGAAAATACAGTGACTCACAGAAAATAAAACTAAAAAAAAAAGGTCCCAGAAGACTCACAGATGCTTGAGTGCCAGAATTCTGGCCATGTGTCATAAAAAACCCATAAACCATCACGTAGAATATTCTTTAATGTGAGTGAGGCACAGCAGCTTGTTGTCTTTATCCAGGCTGGTCCAGCGTTACTAAGGCCAGGGGACCGATTAAGGGGGGAAAGTACAGCCATCATCAGCCATCAAAGTGATAAGAGTCTGATGTTTGCTATAAAAAACTAAAACTCAGCCATGATTCGCATATATTCAACTCTGCCCTGGCAAGAAAAAATGCTCACAAAGACTTACATTTATGAGCCCAACTGAATAAAGTTTTTAATCATATCTTCCTTTTTGTAACGATCCTTTTGTCCTACAGTTGAGAGCTATAGAAACAGGCTAGGCCGGAGAAGTTTACCTTGCTCTGTTTTGCCAGAGCTAAACATGTTATCCAGGTGAGCCAGGGATGCGTATCTATCAGCAGGAACGCTAGTACTCTGTACAGCGTTATTGCCAGCTCCTGTGGAGTTACTCTGGGAGGGGGAACCGAAGGCTCCAAAGTCAGCACTACACGATTTGGGGAAGTTGTCAAAATTTGCAAAACTGGCATTTGCCAGTCCCCCTGAGGTGCTACCTGCATGAAAGAGAGAGATTAAAGAGTCATAAGGGAACCCTTGATTGCTGGTTTAGAGACAAAATAAAAAGAAGAGAGAGGAAAAAATAACAGTGGTATAGAAGAGTAGACTCTGTATAGGTATAGTTGGGGTCAAGTCATGCTGGGGAGAGATACCAGCATCATGTGAAGTACAGAGAGCAACGATTGTCCTCTATAAGTCCACATTATCCTGACCTTCTTTTAGCCTCTGGAGCTAAGGGACACATAAAACTAACACTTACTGACTCTGACAAACACAGCAGAGCAGCTTCTTTCTTATGTGCTCCTGTTAGACCGGACACCCCGACATGGGATACTGCTTGACTGTAAATTCACAAACCCTATTCTTATACTCCAGTACATGATTTCTGATAGTAAGGTAAGGTAAATCACTCCAAACTGAGTAATACTTAATAATACAATAAACACAAATTTATTTACAGATATAAACACTAATTATTCTGGACAACAGAAGAAATATTGTAAACACATTTGAGTGAGACTATTTGAGCAGTCCTTTCCTGATTATTACTCAAAAGGAAGCATGTTTCTACTCACTTTATATTTCACATTTTCACACTTTTAAGCTCTTCTTTTAGTTTTTTTTTTCTTTATAGTAATTCCGAATTATCACAAGAACAACAGCAACAGGGCTAAATATCAGTGTTAAAGCACTAAACATTGTTCTTGCTTACATGAAACAGGGGGAGGGTTGAAAGAAAGACGCTGACTGAGACAGCAGCTACATCCAGAAAAAAAGGAAGATCAGAAAGACTAACATGTGAGAGATGGCGGAGCTGTTATGAGGGCAAGCCCAGCGAGAGACTTACTGTGAGCACTCTGAAGAGGCAGAGCAGTGGCAAACTCACCCATACTGCGGCTGGATGAGAGCACAGTGAACGCTGGCAGACGAAAAAAACCAAAGGGAGGAAAAGAAATGGTGCGATGAGCAAGACAAGATGGTGAGGAAAAGAAAAAAAATAGCTCAACTAAATCAGTGGTGAAAATAAAAATGTTAAAGCAAAACAAGTAAATTTTTGTTGAAGCAAAGTATGAAAACTACACAAAACAGACCGGAAAGTTGAAGGATAAAAAGCAGCAGATCAGTGTCTGTGATGAAGAAATTAAGACAAGGAGAAGTGAGGTTTATTCATAAAGCAAACAAAGAATAAAGGAAACACAGCTCCACAACCAGTTCATTCAGACCTCCAGCAGGGGGCGGTGTAGCTCACAAACCCTTCCTTTAAATCAGTTTGCTAAAAAGTCTGTTTGTTAAAGGATGTGAAATTAAAGCCCCCCGAACAACAAAAAATACACACACACACACATTTGTAAATGTAACGTCATAATGTAACATTTCAAAACAAAAAATTGACTACATAAAACCGAGTACTAATTACACCCTACATTCACTTTACATTTACCAGTATTCCTGAGGTCTTCTGTAAAATCCAATACGAGCAAAAACACAGAAGGCCGCAGTTCCAGAAAAGAAATAAACCTGCTGTTTTACATGCCATGTGTCAAAACACCTACCTTTGTTTTAACCTTTGACCGTTTTTAACAGTGGCTATCATGTACTTCAAAGTTCTCAACAAAAAAAATGATATTTTAGTGGTTTTTGTGGTAAACCTTTGTGAACCAAATGCTTGAAAAGTGATTTGAAGTAGCTGGATCACCAATCACACCAACAGATGATGGTATAATTGAGTTTGCTGTACTGAACACATTCAGTGGATTCTTTTAACACACAGGAATGTGTTTAAAAATGAGTCTGAACCAGACTTGCACATTTTCTCTAAAACTTATGGGTTAAAAATGGACCACTTAAAACCACACAAAAGCTTGGTGCACAAAGGGTTTTCACAAACAACTAAATGGATGATTGTTGCACACATGAAATGGATTGGAACACAAAGGATGTGCTACAACAGTTATGGAGAAATGCTGATTTCACACCAAACGTGTATAATATTGCGTTGCAAATAAGCAATAAGTATGTTCTACTTGACTGAACTACAAGCCGGCTTCTTTATGTTAGTGTGCGATTGTGTTATTCATCCACTGAAATCAATTTGCTCTACCTGTATTCGGGGGCTGAAACGCTGCTTCTGGTGCAGATGGGAAACCACCCTTCGACTCAGAACCGTTCCCAAATGCATCGAAATTAGCAAAGTCTGCGCCTGCGTGGGTGTTCTGTGGCGCTGGAGGTGGAGAAGAGGTGAGGTTCGGACAGACAAGACAAATGAGCAACAAAAAAAAACAGTGAGGAGAAAAATAGTGCACGAATGGGTTTATACATGACATCCAAAGAAATGGGTGACTTTAAAAACAAACATAAATGGATTAGGAGGTATGAGTAGGACTGCTGAGTAAAATGAACAACTTGGAAGGCCAGCAAGATGGTGTGACGTTCACCATTTCCTTCGTGATGCTATAAAAACTGCATGTGTATTTACTGCTCCTTATTCCGCATCTTTGCTATTGGACGTGTATGCTGGTGCTCCAGTTTTCCTTGTGGAAATGTGCAGATGCCACTTAGTCGTCAAATGGTCCTTTGCTTCCTGTGGAAGATAATGTTCCCTCATTTCCCACAAACACACTAATAGCTTTATGTTACAGAAATTACTATCCATGGAGATTTGCCTGCGCGTCTTCGGACATTTCATCACGTACGCTTGTGTTTCGGAAACTTGGATCGGCACAATCGCACACGTTTAGCAAAGTCTCTTCTCGTACTTTGCCATGATTTACGAGAGGCCCTCGTGAAAAGTCAATATCAGTCAACAGCTTTTTGGTAAACACCTTGAAAAACGTTGGTCACTTCTTATTGGTTTTACTACTGGCTATGCTAACATTCGTTGCCAAATTTGTTGACTAGTATTGGTGAAATTAGTGGTTTTAAAAAACGTGAGTGAGCAGCATATAACTGGGGCAATTAGAGAAAGATATTTTTCAGGTTTCCAATAAACAGTGACAATTTTCAGTCATTTTAAGCTTTTTAAAATGCTGAAATTAGCCACACCGGAACGACCATTTTGCTACATTTTTTTTTAGAGATTTTCCTCTCCAGGGATACCTAGAAACCCAAAATGGTTTTAATGTAGCTGTTAAAACTTCTCCTTATTGTGTTTTTTTTTGTGCTGAAGAACAAGAATCCAGTGACATCTCCAGCATAGAAAATGACTTCTCCTGTTCCAGCCATTGTGCGCTGTATGATCAGCAAAGTGACTAAAGTCCCAAACCTTTCCCTTCTCTTTAAGTTGATTGCCTCATTTCAGAGTAAGAGCTCTCCTTGTGTGAAGGAAACCATCTGTAAAGCAGAGGTCTGGTAACCGATCAATAAAATGTAAATGTACAGTAATGGGTTCAGACAATATAAGAGTACACCAGAACCTCTTATAGTAAAAACAATATTAAACACAGCTAAAAGGCTGATCTCATGAACAACTGTTTTTAACATAGCTTCTAAACACACAAAAAGCACGAAGCACCATAGCAATAGAGATGATTTATGACAGAAAGAACAGGTTTTCCACTCATCCACCATCTACCGGTTGGCCATTATCTTACTTTTCTATTTGTCTCCGTGGTACAAGTGATGCAAATGCAACCAACAGAAAATCCCTTGAATGCAAGTAGTCCTTTAGGGAGCTCACTAGCTTTGGATCTTATGTCTTTCTACCTCCACTGTCTCCACTTTCATTGACCTGTAATTAATTTAGTTTATCCTATGTTGTTATTTAACTCACATTTAAAAGGCTTGATGGTCCCCACCCGGTTCAGAGTTCTCTGGAACTGTGTTTAACTGCTGACTTTCTACAGAATCGAGAGTAAAATATGCAAAAAAGAACTGTGTTTGCAAATGAACGTGATAATAATTAACTCCACTGGCAAGTAGTTGCTGCTTAAATTATCTAACGCAATGGAACAAAATGGCTGATTTAGGCATCCAGCGTACTTGTTTACTCTAGTTAAGATAAAAAAGGTAAAATAAGATTTGTGTAAAAATAACATCTGCCAAAAAGCTGCAGGCAGTCCGTGACGACTGACCCAATATAAGCTGGTCAGTTTTCTACAACTGCTAGTTGTCTTAAAATGCTGCAACAAAGGTTGAAAAGTGGCAACATACCAGGAAAAATACGCCTTGTGAAAATTAATCTCCATTATTCTTATTCTTTACGAATTTTAAATATTTGCAAACTGAAGCAAAGGATGATTTTCACCACGTGATTAATTCTGCTACGTCTGTCAGAATTTGACAGGAAGTAAGCCACTGTTCATTGTCATAATAAATTGATTTCAGGCACTTGTCCGTTTCTTACTTGTGTGGCTGTTGAAATGTGCAAAGTTAGCAAAGCCGGAGCCGGTGGCCGCATTCACATTGGTGGGCGGGGCGGCGAAGATGTCTCCGCCCAAGTCACTGAGGAGGTCGAACTTCTTGTCGTGGAACTGCTGTGGATGGGCTTGTCCACGGCTCACCACTGGAGACTGGTGGAGACGAGAGATAAACTTGAAAAAATGTGCACTCATGTTGGTTACCATGCATGCATGTGTATCTGAAACTGAGTCCTGGAACAACCTTCATTCAAAGACAAACAGAGAGGATAGATAACAGGTCACTGAATAAGAAGACTTATGGGTATGAGGTCAGTCCAAGTTTGCTATTCATATTAATTAACAATTTGTCCGATTTCTCCATTTGTACAACCTTTAGTGCGGCTTGACCTTCCTGTTTGGAGGCAGCTGGACTGGTGAACAAGTAATATTGTTGGAGAGGGCGATTAATTGTTTTCCTTTTCATCCTGTAAAGTACTTTGGATGTAAAGTGCTATAGAAATAAGATTTGACTGATTGTCTGATTGATGGTGTCTCTGGAATGATGAAGTGGGCAAAGAAAGAGCCATGATAACAGAGAAGTTGAGGCATCTGAGGAAAATAAAACATGTTTGCTCTGGCGCCGTCTGCCTTCAAGCCTACTGTTGTACTTTAACAACTCTGTCAAATAATCATTAACAGTCTTTGTAACAAATACATTTACTTCATATTCCATTTATAATTTAAGTTTATGTGCTGTAGAGACTTCTGCAAAAGATACACCAGTGTATCTCTGTTGATAGCTCATCTGACTAGCCTACTATCTTATTTATATGTTTTACTTGTAATAAATTAAGACATTTTTGTGACTTGGGTTTTTTATTTAGATTAGTAGGACTTTGGACAGAGGAAACCAGGAGGCACAAATTAAAGACAGAAAATGAGCCTGTGGCTAATTGCTTTGAAAGAGTTCACATTTTAATCAATCCTGTATTTTTTGGACTATAAGGCACACTTAAAAGGCTTCAATTTTCTCAAAAATCGACAGTGAGCCTTATAATTTGGAGCACCTTATATATGTAAGAAGAAGTCGTCATGTTTTAGTACGACTTTGATAAACTACAAAGCTGCACCGCTAGCAGCATTAAGGCTCAGTTATAGCTGCTCTTCGTAGTGTTGAACGCACGACGCGTGGTTGAGAAGTTTATACTTGACGCTTACGTCGGTGCAGTATTCTCCGAAAAGACAGGGGGCTGTTTTGTTTCGTTTAATGCGCCTTATAGTCTGGTGCACCTTATATATGACAAAAGTTCAAAAATGGACCATTCATTGACAGTGCGTCTTATAATCCAGTGCGCCCTATAGTCAGAAAATACGGCAATTATAGATCTTCTGTGACAGCATTTAATCAGGAATAAAAATAAACGAGGATATCAGAAGTTGGGGGTTTCATTTTAGTGAGAAATTCATTTTAACATACAGTGTTAAAAACTGCAACAACAACAAACATTTACTGCCAATCCAGTTACTGAAGCTGCTCATGGCTGAATCTTTCAAAGGTATCAGAATCTATCATTAGTTGACGTAGCCTGTCACATATCAGCTGATGATGCTAATTAAGCCGTCTGTCTAATGTTTAGATGCTCCAAACGACTGCTTTGTTGATATAGTAGTTATACATCCATCCGTGGGTGGAAATATAATCCAACAACTGAGTGCTTCATGGGAGCTAGTCTGTTTAGTGCAATCTGCTTTAATATTTTTGATAAGTGTCAATAATTCCAAATGCAAGATGCAAGTGTGTGTGTCAAGTCTTCACCTGATTTGGTGGAGTATTCTTGCTGAGGTGCAGAGTCGGGGCCGAGTCCCCCAGCAGGGTTTTGAGCGGTCTGACCTCTGGGGTGCTGTTGGTGCTGCTGTTTGAGGAACCGGAGATGGAAGCGTGGACTGATGCCACGACCTTGGCTTGTTCAGGAGGTACATACCTTGAAAACAATTCACAATGTGTGTTAAATTAAAACATTAACACAATGAAAAAAGCTTCTCATAATAAAATGAAAGGGCATATTAGCTTAAACTTATTAGATTAATATGCAATATATTCAATACTGATACTGAGCACATTTATTAAAGTCCTTGCAGATTACTTGCAATCATTTAAAAAAAAAATCCATTAGTACACCTTTACTAATGAGCATTACTGCACATTACAGAGTGAACTGTGCCTGTCTACAGCAAGAGAGACGTGCTAAGGCATGCAACACTTTCTCCACTGCTCTCCTTTTGAGCAGCCTTCAGAGACTAAACACTAAAAAAGGCTAAAAATAACACTTTCATAATAAGGTGAATTAACTAGCAGAATATGTAAATATCTAGGAAAAACAGTTTGCCCTTTAGATGCATCTCAGTTTTAGTGTCTAACCGCATAAAACTACAATTAATGTGTAATTATCAGTCTTTACTTTTACTTTCAACAGCTCAGTTCAGTTCAGTTTGTTATAAGAGCTCCCATTAGTTATAACTCTAAAATCATAGAACTAAAACATGCCAAACGAACTCGCCTTTTCACTAAAGAAAACTTATATATCCATAGAGTCGTTGTATTGCACATATAAAGCAGCTTGACCCATAATGACCTACATTAAAAGAGGAGTGTTAGGTGGTTTGCTAGAGGCTAAGCGCTGTGAGCTGCTTTTGAGACATTCCAAGCCAGAGAGAGGGAAAAACAGAGAGGAAAGCAACATGTCTGCACAGTACTCCGAGCAGCCTGATTCTACGTGATGGAAGCTTGTAAAACAGACTTACCATCTCTTCTTCTCGTACTTTTCTTGAAGGAACTCCTTGACCTTTTGTGGTTCTCTGAAGTCTGGTACTGATGAGGTTCTGTCATCATAGAGACCAAGCCAGATCTGTTTACATACCTGGAATATACAAAAAGAAAAGATATTTGTTTAATCATTTCTGTAGGACACCAAGGTTTACAGGACTTTATCAGCCTTCATTAGTCTTTAAATTGTTAAGTCAAAGAGTTTTAGTTACAAGATGATGATTAAGACATAAACCACAGTTAGACAGGCATACTAATACTTTGCAATTTGAACAAAATCAGATAAGGTTTTCATGTCTGATGTGATGCGATTAAAGTAAACAATGATCCTAAGCACAGAACAGAAAGTTTAACACAGCAGCACAAAATATGTCTCAGCTTTCACTGGCTTTGGGTTTTGGACAGCAATCCAAGGTATTTGTCTGATCTTGTAATGGGAGTCTTACAGGCTTTAAGTGTATGTCTGCTCAGGTTAGAGGTATTACAGAACGGTATTGGCAATGTGGCAGCCAGAATAGCTCTTACCTTGTTGTATCAATTTTTCTCCGAACTCCACAGCCCATAACGGAGAAATTAAAAAATAGCTTACGGTAGACATATTTATACAGCAGCCTTGAAGGATGCGAGCATCAGCTCCAACCTTGAGTCTCCTGCATGTCTGCCTACTTGGCCGTTTGCTGCGGCTTTTATTAGAGTGTGCTTCCCTGGTGGCACCGCACTATTTTATGCTCCGTTTATCAGAAACAGCTCTTGTAATAATGATGGACTTGATGGATTTTGGTTCTTCTGCATATTTAAGCTAATTCTACCACATCATGATAGATAGTTGGGATATTAAAAGACGAGCATTTCACAGGGTGACTCTTTGATGGCAGTCAATAAAAATTTTACAATGTGTGTGGGGGCTTTTGTCAGTACTTTGCGATATAGTTAGAAAGTTGAAAATCTGACTGATGTCAAAATTTAGTGCACTGAAAACTTTTGAATGTTTATATGTAATTACAAAACCTGTTATGCGACAGAGCAAAATTATTCCTACCTCATTGCCATGTTTCTGCAGGAACTCGATTTCCTGCTGCGTGAAGGTCGTCATGGAGATGGACTTGACCCTGTGGGGCGGATTCAGTCCTCGCCTGAGGGCAAAGAAATAAACAGCGGGGTCAGTTTAATTTAAGGAAACAATATATGAGAACCTCGTCCGAATCAACTCTACAGTGCACCTCTCTGGACAAAGTTGTTTAATTAGCTGAAAGCTGGGCGGCTGATGGTTTGTGCAACTGATGATAGGAAGGAGGTGTTACACAGCAAAATCCCAGAGAAAAATTGTGACAGAAATATGACAGGGACGCGACAAAGGAGAACAAAGGAAATGGTGAAATACTGTCTAAAGTTCAACTGACTGAACTGAGGCTGTCAGTACAATGAAGAAGTGAATAATCTTCCTTTTTATAGAAACCATTACGCATTAACATCCATTATTCCACACAAACTTGAATAATTATCATCAGAAGGTCTCAGCTCGTGCTACAAAACCCCAAAATACAGACGCCTCGCAACTCTGTTAGCGTCGTCAAGAATATTTATTAATTTAAGCTCCAGGAGTATTTTTCCTGGAGGTAAAAACTAATTCAGATCTGGCGGCAGGGTTATCACCTGCTTTCCAGCGAAGCTTTGAAAATAAAATGAACTTTTGAGCACATGAGCATAATATGCAGAGATCGGAGCGTCATAGCAAGAAGGATATGTCAGCAGCACAGGAAATGACTGTCCAAAGAAGCCTTTTTGTGAACAGCAATTACATGTTTGCTATTTGCTGAACAGTCCTATGCTGTTTGCACATAAGGTGGGGAGAAAGTAAACATAAGATTCATTACCACGATGGACCTTAAGATAAAAACTAAACCCAAATGCACCATTGCTTTTTGTGGGAGAAAGCTGACACGGTAGTCCATTTATTGACACGTGAATGTCGCAGTATTAACATACAGATCTATTATTTTTACGTTAATAGTGGCCTCAACCAACTCTCCCACAAGTATTCAATAGAAGTTCAAAAGCTACAAATGGCGTTAATGTCACTGAACATGTTCAGAAATGAAACAGAATTTTGTCTCTTCCTGTATTTGTAAAATGAGTGGTATGTTATTCAGTCTCTATTTCCTTTAGTTCTGTGTAAAAATAAATAAAAGGACAAAACACCAAATTTGAACCGAATTACTGTTGGCATTTTAAATGCAGGTGATGAGCTTATTTCATCGCAGACATGGGCGTATTAACAAGGACCGCGTTCCACTTCTGCAGCGGTTTGGGCTGGTTGTTCTGTTAAAAAAAAAAAAATGTTTACGAAAAGGAACTTCCTTTAAATGTAGTGCGGCCTCCAAACACAACTGTGCCTTCCCAAGTCAAAATGTCTGCTGCGAAACAGGCCAATTTAACGTGGGGCCTGAGAATAAAGGATTCAATCTCATCTGGGGGTCTCTCTGTGCATGCGTGGGTTTGCTCCTGTTTCGTCCCAAAAACAGGCACGTTAAAAGAAACTGGCAATTCTGTACTGAACTCAGGAGTGAACGTGAGCATGGTTGTGTAGCTCTGTGTGTCTCTGTGATGAGCTGTCGACCTGTACAGGGTGTTCCCCGCCTCCCTGTCGACTGCTGGAGATAAGGTCCAGACCCCGCCAACTCAGACTGGGTTGAGGTGGTACAGAAAATGAACAAGTGTCCATTAGTAATGACGTTACACTTACATTTGTACAAATTACAGCCATTTTTCCGAGTTCAATAAGTATTTTAAGGCAAAGCTTGTTAAAACGGTGCCTGATATCTGAGTGCACATATTTTAATTTTAGATATCATGGCAACAATTATGAATGTGAAACTCATTTAATTGTAGCTGCAGTTGTGACTGGAGACAAAGTTCTTGGAAATAAGATCTTATATTTCCGAATTACAAAGACATTATTGTACGCAAAGTGAAGCCAGATCCTATAGTGAAATGTGAGAGCAGACTGCTAAATTATTGACTGGTGTTACGTTTCACAGAACTTTTCATCTCACTCATTCCCCATGCATCAAATCGACTATTACTCAAAGTCTTTACGCAACAGGGAGAACAGTTAGCTCAGCCTTATTCCTCACATGCAGCACAGGATGGAAACACTCACTGAGAGCCACCAATTGAAACTGGAGGTCAAACGACGGATACCAGTCTCCAAACCACCATATTTCTGTGAGAAATCAGAATGTATGTTCTGTTTTAAACAGGAAGCAAATTTGTGACATTTACTGTTTGGATGTTTAATACTTTATGAACTTGTGCCCAGTCATGCCATGCTGACACTTTTCCAGAGAAATGTTAAAGGCAAAAAATGAGGAGAAAAAAACAAAACATGCTAACGCGAATGCTGTCAACATTCCCTGGATTTACCACCAAACCAAACCAAAATGATACTGAAGTGACTATATGATGTACAGACTAGACCTTTAAAACCAATCAAAAGGAAAAAGTGGTGAACTTACTGTATGTCCAAAAAAAAAAATCTAGGCAAAATTACAGTGTGAGTTTCTGTGTATTTGACGCGCTCTTCAGTACCCTGAGGATGGTAAGAAATCGGATCTCATTCTAATGAAGATGAAACTAGGTCAGAAACAAGAAAAACAAAATCCATCCCGTCCCTTAAGGTCTGATATAAAATCAGTGTCTCTGCCCAGTTGTCTCACTGGGGGGGGGGGTGATCAGGGGTTCAACAACAGATTAAATTACTTAGTTTTGATTCTTCACTTTGGTTTAAGTCTGACAGAGAGTTTCTAACACATCCAAGTTATTTAACATTTCTACTTGAAGCAACGTTGACACATATTGTAACTGTCAGGCTGCTGGTGCGCCTCGGATCCAAGATAATGGCCCTACACTCCCCCAGAGTTTCTATTTCGCAACGTTCAGTAACTGCGGCTTGGCTTTCTTGTCGGCAAGGTTTTAAACTGCAGAAGTAAAATTAATTATGTGAAGGAACTCTTTCTTGCCATCACGATTTTGGAAAAAATCAGCGAATTCTACAAACCTAAAGACCCTTTATGTTTCCTCTTTGCATACTAATTGCATATCAGAGTGTTATCACATATTGCACAGTAAAATAATTATGAACTTGCTGCTACTGTACGCCGAACAACTGAGCCAGGGAGCTCGGCTCATTTGCATAGTGAAACAGCTTCAGGCTGAGAGAAACTGGCAATTCTCAGAAGAACCAAGGAGCTGGCATAAAGCCTCACGTAACCTCTTTAAGTCCCTACAAACAAGGACTTTAACACTTCTTTTCCAGCTATAATAAATGACTTTTATCGCTAAAGATGTTAATTATTATTGCCCGCCATTAAAAGGCGAAGGCAGAGCGGTAATGGCTTTACCTGTGTCTGCTTGGGTGTGTCAGTCTGTTAGCAAAATATCTCATGAACCACAGAACAGAGGTTAAAGAGACTTGCAGAAAAGAATCATCAAATGTACAAATCTACAACTGAATTTGGAGTCAACTCAGTTTAAGATGGCTAGAACTCAGACAGTTTTACAGATACGAAACTAAACTTTGGTGTGGCATTCGGTCAGACCAAACCCCAACACATATTTTGAGCTCCAACGGTTTGCACAAGATCTTTGTTTAAGATGTAGCTGAAAACTACAAGGAGTAAACTCTTGTCTGTTAGCAAAATAGCTTATGAACTACTGGACGGACTTTAATGAAACAATCCTTAAGCTGTACCACGGCAACTGATTAACTTTCAGAGCCAACCCAATTCAAGATGACCGCCATAGCCAATGGAATTGTGCTGAAGCTTAGTGTGGTTGGAGCTGAGCTGCAGATGATTTTAGCCTAAAACGCTGGCCTGAAAGGAGGTGGGCGACATGCATTCCATCAAGGTATGCTGGGCCTATAATTAGCATCTAAAATGACACTATCATTAACACCCCATTCTGAACGTGCTCCACATAATGACCCGTTTTTGTTTTTGTTTTTTTTAAAGAAAACAGTCACCGGGAAGAGGAATTGTTTTACGCTTTAAGTCACGCTTGGCAGCTGTCCATGATACTTCGAGTGTGAGACACCTGTCCACCTCTCGTATTGTCTCGTCTCCTTTATATCCCTGCTCACACAGAAGACACGGGCTGGAGGGGG
>NC_051431.1:17713572-17730258 GCF_001649575.2 Kryptolebias marmoratus
GGGGGGGGGAGAGACTTCCCGTTAGTTCACCCGAAAGAGTTATTGTAAGTGGAGTTCCTCCTGGGAAGGCCTCCACCTTCACAAGGAATGTTTACATAGCAGATTCCAACACCGCCCGTTAAATAACCACAATTTAAAGCGGGAGATGTTTGTTGGGAGATAGGCAGGTAGCTGTGCACCTAAAGGGGCCAAACACAAAAGACACAAAAGCAAAGTACCTTAAAAAGAAATGCTACAGTGTACAATGCTCTTGTGTTCAGTTTTAATAGTTGTGCATTGTAAAAGGCATAAAGAAAATAAAAAGCAGAAATACCTTTTCAAGAAGGCTTAACTTTTCCTTAAGTGTTTTCTCTCCAATACATAGAAGTTGTGATGTAATATGAAAAGATGTTTTTGAGGCAGCAGTGAATGTTTGTGACTAATTAAAAGTGACTAATTAGTTTTACACCAAGACCATCTTATGAAATGACTTCTGAATGTTTTTGTCAGACCTTGAAAGTAACATTATGCACAAACTCACGCAATATCGCAAGATGTCACGGCACGCTCAGCATACATGTTGAGAACGACTCTCAGATACTGCTACATCAAATTTTAGCTCAATGTTTCGCAGCTTTTCTGAGTTATAGAAAGTTCTGTGTTGGCTAATGCCGACCGGGTGAGGCAACCACCTTTAATTGGAATTACTCCAAAAGTGAACCAGTTGTAGATATCTAACCAATGAGTATTTTCTGTGCGCCTTATTGGAATGTCACCAGTGGTTCATGAGATATTTTAGTAACAGACATGAACACACACACACGGGCAAAAACATTATTGTCTGCCTTCGCCTTTTGGCAACGAGCTGTAATAAACGACATACTCCTCTTTCAGGAAAATAAAGTTTTATTTGGATAATTGAAAGCAAACAATACTTCTGATAACACAACAATCAGATGATCCACCCCCCACCCCACCCCCCAAGTCTGAGCATGAATTTTAAGGCCGTTTCCTGCAAGAATTTAGCCTCTCTAGAAATGTTTAGGAACAAGAGAGGCCTGACCTCTCTGCCACTTCCTGTTGCGCACAGCATCACACGCTGCTGACGTAGCAGCACAGTGAGGCCACAACGCTTCCTGAGCCTAGAAATCACACCCAGATTCACGCACATGCCAGACAGGGAGAAGAACGGGTGAATTTTCAATCCCACACTGGAAATGGTGTCCCTGCTCAAATCGACCTGCAGAGTCACTCAGGTGACTCTGCAGCTGCACTAATTTCTTTCAAACCATGCGCTTCCCAAAACAGGACAAGCTGTTTGTGAGGAAACACAGCACTTTGTGAGAAAGCGCAGACATTATTTTTCACACCTACAACTGATGAACTTCTGGAGTTCTTCAATTTGAAATGGCCTGCAAAGCCAATCAGTACAGGCCAACAAAAAAACAGCTTTAGCTCCGTCGGTTTCACAGATGATGAGCTGAAGTTGGTCGTGGTAGTAGCTGACAGTGACTCATACCGTTCTTTTCAAGGTTTGACAAAATGACCACAATTGTCATGTCTCAACATAAGATAATCTTAAACTTCAGCATGAAAGGTGGTGCCCCTAATTTCCTCGGAGTTACTGGATACAAGGATTTTCAAAAGTAAAAAGAAATGATAAATTCTAACTAGGCTTGTTATCAGGTGGTGTTTAGGCTTTGTGACGATAAAGTAAAATGGTGAAAGTATAACTTGAAAAAGGAAAAGATCTGATCCCAAAAAGGAGTAAAATCTTTTAGTTCATAAAGGAATATATCACCCAGAATGCAACATTTAGTCATACATCCAGGCCTTTTGCTTAGTGGTGGTTATAACTTTTCCTCACGGTAATACGTGGCTTAGGAACTCTTTCAAAAGAAATGTGTCGAACATCACGCACACACACACACACCTAGAAAACAGACAAGTTTTGAACCTGCCGACAGCCGTGTTTAGGTGTTATATCTGCAGCTGGAAAACAAGACATGGAAGGCTTCTCTAATCCCAAATCCCAAGCTACAGCTGCTTGGTTACACAACTCAACAGCAAAGCTTTAAGTCAGACAAAAATAAATAAATAAATAAATAATAAACCCCACTCAGTTACACTGTAACTACCAGAGCTGTAGATGTTTAAAGTCTCTGGTTGGAAGTAAAGCGAATGCAGCAGGGAGAAAGACCTTGATCAGCTGGCTAAAGAGTGAAAGTTCACTAATCTTTTTTTCTGCCACAGAAAGATAACCGATGACGGCACTGTGACACTTATCGGGCCAATCTCAAAGTAATATGGCTTGGACACGCCCAGATGGCACATCTGCAGCAAAAAAAACAGTGTTATTACCCACCTAGAAAACGTACAGAGAGTATACCAAGTCAGCTAACTCAGTTAAGAGCAGAGCTCCCTAACGCTGCCAGCAACTGGTAGTAGTAGTATCTGGCAACTGGCTTATCTGTAGACCGAGCTTCCATGTGTCAGATAAGTTCACTGGCTAGCTCTGACAGCTAAAGTTAGCTACTATCTTTAGCTGCTGTTCTGTTTGCCTGCCTTGTGGAACATTGACACCTCTATACGTACCCCGCCCTAAAGACTGAGCACAATAAAGACAATGTCAAAAACCCACGGTTGCTCTAATGGTTGTCTACCGTTAGCTCCCGCTAACGGGGTTTAATTTCGCCTGCAGTAGGTGGGTGAGGGGGGGGGGGGGGACAGTCCCGAAACGTTATCTATCATGTGGTCGAAGATAAGACCAGTGTGGGCAACTCAATACTTACAGGATGCCAGAGCAGGAGGTGCACACGAAGGAGCCCACAGTCATGTTGGCATAGGTTGGGCCGCGCTGGTCGCAGTCAAAGCACTTTCTGTTGGGAGGCAAACTCGTCATTTCCCTCAGCATCTTCAGGTGTTTCTCCTCTTGTTTTCGTTTCGCGCTCGCCGCCATGGTGAAGGATAAAACGACGCGAATGAATAAAAACAATTGGGGGGTGTCGAAAGGTCAGCTCCAACTAAAACAAAGGGCTGTGCTCTTTAACGGTTGCCGACTCGTGCTAGCGGCAGCCAGGGGGTGGGTGAAGTGGCTCCGTTGTCAGGGCGGCCTCGCGTCTCCTCGAACAAGGAGTTTCAGGCTTCAGATCAAAGGGGAACAAGAGGCTTCCTGCCATCTACTTCCGCTTTCACCAAAATCCCGTTATGCGGAGAACAACGCTTCTGTTTTGGGGGCCAGGGTGAAATATTAGACCATTTTACGAAAACCTTTCGGAACTAATACAGTATTGTGACCACGCAATAAAAATATTTATTGTTGCCCAAATTAAATTTGACTGGTGTGTAGAGTTTATGGATTGGCGTCGGCTCGACAAAATATGTAAGCTTCTACAAAAATCTGTTCTTTATATTATCTTATCTGTTCATTTATTTATGATTATGATGTGTACAGAAAACACGATTTAAACCCTAATCTAAAACTCAAAAAATGCATAGCTTAAAGTATGAGCTACAGACAACTTTAAGAGTAAGAACTATCTTGTCTTAAAAAAATCTTTGGCAATACGCGTGACAGTGCAGAGACGAAGTCTTTAACACGCCAGCGCCACCCAGCGGGTTAGCGTAGTTACTGCAACACAATTAAAGGACGATGTCTGATTTATGTGGAACCAAAACTAGTGAGTAGACAAAAACGGAAGGAATTTAACAATGCCCATATGCATTGTTAAAGAGGGAAGTCTTGAGGGAAAAAAAAGTTATAACATACACATATTTATAAAATTTTATTACACACAAATTATATAACAGGATTTCAAATACACAAACACCAGCTGCATTATTTACAAGTGAATAACCAGGTGTCAGGGCTAATTGGTATAATATACCAATGAATCTGCAGTCTATCAACCACCAAACTACTGAATATATAATCATATTAAGCCCAAATAGATGGTCTAATTAATCCAGTAGATATAAGGCTTCTCGTTCAAAAACAGGTCAGAATTGTCCTGTAGCGTATTTGTCAGTGATAAGAACGCTACGGGACTTAAATTTAACTATCATCTGTGAAAACCTCAAGTCCATCTGCGCCCCCTTTGTTCAGTTTTATGCTGGAGTATAATTCCTGTGAATTAATTGCTGCTGGCAGACTGGAGTAACGGTCGCTGAGGTTGTTGTTGTGGAGAGAAGTCGAAGGGTTTGCGGTTCTCGGTGTAGCCGTAAAGTTTGCGAAGGGCCACGCGTGCCGCTTCCTCCTCAGCTCCAATAAGTGTCTCTCCTGGACCCTGGGCCAGCAGCTTTTTGTCACTGCGTTCACCAGAGGTAAAAAGATTAAAAAAATAAAAATAATAAGCACAATATCAACTATTGTTTATTGTCCAAATCTCATCAAACCCTAAAATGTAACTTGATGTTACCCATTCGGACATGGCAGTTGCTTATTTAGATCATTTAAAAGGATCACTCAAATAAAACGGCACAAACAACAACACACATACCTGTACAGGCCTACAAAGTAGAGCGGTAGGACAGTACTGGCTCCAGCAGCTCTGATGAGTCGAGGCTCTGGCAGAGGAATGTTCCTCTTCGTCATTTCCTCCACCAGTAGCCCCATGGGGTTGACCACAGTCCACATGTCAAACAGGTCTTTTCCTATCAGCTGAGTCACCAGGAAGTCCTGAGGAGGAGCACAGAAGGTGAAGAATAACGTCACGTTACTGTGAAACAACTGTAAAGAATCAGGATGAGCACATCATAGCTCATTTAAAAAAGAAATCTGCACGCAGCAAGCCTCTTACTCTAAGAAAAAACCCAGTTCTCTCTGCTCCGCTGCTCTCCTGCAGAGCTCCGATCACTGCCATAAATGTAGAATGGAGCACTTCATCTGGAATAGGAAACTCTGCGCTCATGGTCAGGTCCTCGATGCCCAGATTTCTTGCTGTGTGCGTTACAACAGCCGGGCTTGCGAGATGCCCGACAACAGCCTCTATTCCCTCGTCTGGCAGGTTAGGGAAGCTTGCCCTGCACCAGTCGGTCAGGAAGCGTTCGGTGAATTCTGCTCCCTTCTGACGTAGCTGGACATTATCCTGAAGAACCAGGGCTGTGGTCTCCGAGTCCACGCCCAACTCCTCCCTCTTCTCCTGCTCCGCCCGCACGTAACAGGGGTTGACAAAGGCCGTTTTAAGCAGCTCCAGGGAGAAGTTCTCGTGGAGGCGGGTGCTGAAAGCTTGGACCTCAGCACGGTAATCCCAGTTAGGATGCTGTGACCTGAAAATCAAATATGGAGCGGATTTTTTAAAAACTTGTTTGTGAAAAGATTACAAAGTCAGTCATAAACACATACTAAGGAACCAGTAATATTTCTGCTTGGATTTGATAAAATAGAGAAAAAAAAAGCAGACATTTTTCTGTCCTCTTCACACTTGGTATTAACATGCTCCGAATGACCCAAATTACATAAGTTTAATGCGTTTGTGTGATGACCCTCAAACATTCATAACACGTGCAACTCTTCTTTTAGGAGCTTTCTGCAGACTTTCATTTGTGATTTAGTGTGGAAAATTATGCAGTGCTTTTTGAACCCAACTTGACTTTCCCCTCCTTTAATCTACTGGAGTACACACGAAAAGCCTGTCTTATAATATAGCCTATGCAAAATTCGGAATTAATAAAACAAAATACATATCACAAAGATTTATTAATATACAGTTAAGTCTTGAATGGGAATGTCTGTATATATCAGAGGATAATATGAAGAATTATTATACTCATTTTAAAATATACTGTGACTAAGTATACAACATGAGCAGGTTTTTTATGTTGTGACACCAAAAAAAAAAAAAAACCAGCAAACGGGTGGTCACATGCTAAATTGGTGTAAAATGTTAAGAACAAAATTACAAAAGTATGACTTAACTACTCCACACTGTAGACATCTGAAACTAAACTCACATCTATATCAATCTATAGTGCGATCATTACCAGCCAAAAGTTTCATTCACATTATTTAAAATGAAAACCTATTCCAGATAGCTTTGATTTTAAATAGCTACACAACCCTAAAAACCTGTTAAAATATCACTATGTGCACTCCCCGTGCACAATAGGTTTTCAGGCAATAATAACTAGACTGACTATGAAAACTGTCACTAGGAACATCTACAAAGCTCATTTGGATATTGATTAGGAACTAAACAGTGTCATTTTAACACTGAACAGGGTAAACGAAAAGCTCGACAGTAACAATTATATTGGACATCTGAAATATATGTTTCTCCTTTTAAAAAAATAGAACTATTTTGCATAACCACAATGTTCGCTTTGAATAGAGGACAAACTTTAGGGCTCAAGTGTTACCTAAATGACAACAAACCTTGACCGAAAAACAGCCAGTTTCTAAATACGTCTGATTTCAGGTTAAAAAAACTAAAACTAGTAACCCTTCTACTGCTAAACAATAACCGCGTATACTAGCGGTATAATTTTGGTTTTTGTCAACCCCTCTTATTTGGTCTGACTTGCACACCAAGTGGCCTTGAGATGCTCTCGGGTTAGCTTTAGCTAGCTGCTAGCTTTACCGTGGCTTCGGTGGAGGAGGTCCTTCGAGCTTCAACTTCTTCGCCATTAGGAACATGTACGTTTTCATCCATCGCTTTTTCCCTCTAACCTGAGAAAGTGTAACACCTCTGCAAACAAGCTGGCGATGTATTCCAAATGTTAGCACGCCGCGACTGAACATGTAACCCGCAGACATGTTTCCACTACTAGCAGCGGCACGGTGCAGCGGCTAAAAGTGTCCGACGCCAAACGAAAAACAACATCCGGTGATTAGGACCGGACAGAGCGTTACCACGGTAACGGACGTAAACAGTAGTTAACGGTAACAAACCGAGCGGATTGCTGCGTGATATTCATCCGATTAGACAACTAAAAACTTGCATTACTAAATATATTGTAAAGATTTGTTACTTTGGTGTCTCCTGAGGACTAATTTCACAGAAGACTATCATTAAAAATTCCAAGAAACGATGGAAAATCAGTTGGAAGGCGGAGATACTTCAAAAACCCCTGGCACAAGCGGTTCAGAAGACGTTGTAAGGAGCTGTGATCAAGACAAACTGGAGGATAAGAAACTGAAGAAAAGCTCTCTGCAAAAGGAAAACCAATCAGAGCCACGTATGACCAAGAAGTTCCTCAAAGACCACTGCAAGCAGAACAAACTGTACTTAACACCTTGCCTGAACGACACACTGTATCTGCATTTCAAAGGTTTCTCCACCATAGAGAACCTGGAGGAGTACACAGGACTGAAGTGCCTCTGGCTGGAAAGCAACGGCCTGCGACGCATTGAGAACCTGGACGCCCAGACTGATCTGCGCTGCTTGTTCCTCCAGCAGAACCTCATTTCGAAGCTGGAAAACCTTGAACCTCTGAACAAACTCTGCACCCTGAATGTCTCTAACAACTACATCCACGTCATAGAGAACATCTCCTGCCTTCCTGACTTGAGCACTCTGCAAATTGCCCACAACAAGCTGGAGTCAGTGGGGGACGTGGAGCATCTGAGACGGTGTCAGGCCGTCAGTGTGTTAGACTTGTCTCACAACTTGTTACATGATCCAGACATCCTCTGTGTGCTCGAGGCCATGCCAGAACTGCGAGTGCTGAATCTGACGGGAAATGAAATGGTGAGAAAAATCCCAAACTACAGAAAGACCGTGATCGTACGCCTCAAGCAGCTCACTTTCCTTGACGGTCGCCCCGTGTTCCCCAAAGATCGGGCGTGTGCAGAGGCGTGGGCCAGGGGAGGACTGGAGGAGGAGTACAAGGAGAGGGAGCGGTGGGAAACAAGGGAGAGGAGGAAAATTCAGGACAGCTTGGACGGAATGGCTCAGATCCGAAAAAAGGCCCTGGAGAGAAGGCGCCTTCGAGAGTCACAAGAGAAAGGTGAGCATTATTCTGCTTTCGCAACACTAAGACACATAATAAATGCAGATTTTAACATTAAAACTACTTCATTTCAGGTGAAACCGAGCCTCCCCCCACTCCTGAGATGCTCTGTAAAGAAGACAGCATCCAGGGTTTGACTTTCTCTCAAGAAGAGGTCTCAGTCTTTGTGGAGGATGGCCTGAGTGCACATGAAAAGTTACCAGAGAGTCCATTAGAACAGGAGGGGGATGAAAATCAGGTAAATAGTGAAGATGAAGAAGTAGACAAGCTGCAGAGAAAAGACGATGAGGATCAATCACAGATGAAGGAAGTGACAGAAAAAGGAAGAGTGACTCAGGAGAACTCTGCCCAAGGACAATCATTTGCAGAGGAGACAAAAGAGGAAGAAGAAAACCAAAATGGGTTCAAGACGATTGAAGGAAACAAGCAGCCTCCTCTGATCAGCTCGCTACCTCCCCAAGCAGATGGGCTTGGATCTGTACGTGGTCCTGGACCACTAGTGACAGAACTGGAGGACGAGGAGCAGCTGGTAACCATTCACCTCCCCATACGGCAGTCACTGCGTATCAACGACCTGCCTGATTTGGAGGACGTGGACATGGAGGAGTTCACTTCTCCTCAGCAGGTGACCAAACCCAAGATAGAGGTCATATCAGGAGGCGGCGATGAAGAGGAGGCAGCTGGGGTTCGGAGTGATGCCACCGCCGCCTTTAATCCAGATATAAACTCATTGTTTGTAATGGGTGGCTCCAACAAATCTGACGGGCTCTTTGGTAATTCTTCATCACTGGTGTATCCAGAGGACGAGGACGCCTTTTTCCAGCCACCAAAGTCCAAAGTGAAGCAAAACCCCTCTGTGCCACTCTGCCTGATTGAAGAACTGGATTGATACTTTTAGATTTGAGAACTTTTACTGAGGCAACATTAGCCGAGTGCTTAATGAGTTGATTTTAAACAGCGTTCAATATCTACAACCGAGTTTGGCCGTGAGAATCAAATAAAAAATATACATAATTAGCTGTTAAAACTAGAGATAAGTAAGGTTTTACAGCTGTCGTGTTTTGTCTGTTCTAACACGTTTTTGTGAATAAAATTCTGATTTGATCTGCTCAGATTTCTTAAAAACACTTTCATTCAGTTGGTTTTAAGTTTAAATAGTATTATATATATATATATATATATATATATATATATATATATATATATATATATATATATATAAGAAAGTACTGAAACTGTGGATGCCTTAATTGCATTTGTGGGAGATCTTGTGAATGTTTTCATTTCCTGCATGAATAAAAACCCATGACAACACATCAGTTAGGGTTTTACTAAGTTTTATTGCATTTCCCAACACAAGTTGCATATTATTCTCCCTCTTTAATACTCAGTGTGTTACCACGACAGAGCTCCAAACGCTGTAGCTCTTTTTTTTGTCCTTTCCTGTTTTGATAAACTAAGCCATAATGTATCTGTGAATCTTTCAACAGACTTGAGTGCTATGAGCAAATATTTACAAGTCTTACTGAAGTGGCACTGGGGGGAAAAAAAACAACAAATTGGAAAGCTAAGGAGGAGAAAACAGACCGGATGAAATAGGAGTAAAAAAATAAAACTGTACATTTAAATAAACAAAATCAAAACGTCGAGCCTGAGTGCAACGGGTCTCGTACAAGTTCCAGGTTCTCCTTGCACATTGCAGCGAGTAGCTAATGTTTGATACGCCGAATAATGAATAGTAGGTTCTCCCGTCATGCCCGCCCGCCCGCTTTAACGCCGCAACCACACCCAAGTGTTGACGAGCCAAAAAGCTACACTGATGGAGTATATGATCATTTCTCGCTTCGCTCGCTCCTTGTTCTCCTCCTCCAAGTGCTGGAGTCTCCGGTTCAACTTGATCAGCTGTTCAAAATAAAGAATAAAAGGTTTCTACTTAGTCTCAAAGGCTTTAGTTGTTTACAATAAAGCATTCGTTAAGAACTAACCTGGCGCCTGAGTGTTGTTGCATCGACGAGTGTCAGGTCATCAGCCGGCCCTTCCAGAGCAGGTTCATATGTTGAGAACGCCAGCCTTAAAAACAGACCAGAGGATCTTTCTTTCAAATAATGCACTTCAAATATTAAGATATGAACAATGGTCACGTCGACTTTACTTTGACTCAAAATACACGAGGCAGGAAAGGAAAGGATGAGGAAAAACAAAGGAAGAGGAGGATGAAGAGCCAGGTGAGGTTACCTGGAATCAGGCAGGGGGTTGGAGCTCGAGGTCGACCCCCCTCGCAGCGATGGTTTGCTGAAGAGGCGTGGAAAGACAGAGTTGGGAGAAGGCAAAAAAAGAGAGCTAGAGAAACACATGAGCGGAGCGCACAAACACACAAACAGAAACTTGCGTGTTCCTTTCATATCTACGGTTCTTCTTCTGTGGTAGATACAATAAAGCCAGGATTTCACTCGAGAGCTCCTAACTGGCATCTTTTACAGTGTGACAGTTTTGTTAAAAAAAAAAACAGAATGAATACACAAAAATCCTTTTCTTTCTTCATTCACCTCATGCCAACATGTGTTTTTGATGGCTCAAAACCAGTAGGAGGATGGGGGAGGACAGCTGAGATGTTCAGGTGAGCATTTTGAGAACCTTTCTGCTAATCCAAGTGTGTATACATTCTGGGTTTCAGGTGCAGACCCCTGGAAGTTTTGAACTTCAGGAAGAAAATCTGCGCTGCTTCACTTCATTCTTTTGCTTCAGCTCCACACTGTCTATGTTATTTCTGAAGATGGCAAAACAGATTTCCCCTTTCGACTATTTCTCAAAAGAGAAACTGAAAGTTTGCTTTCAAAAACAAGTCAAACAAGTTGGTCAACTTTCACCTTTGATCAAAAAGAACCCTCTGTCATTAGGATTACTAAGTGTTAAAAATAGGTACTCTGCTGTGATGGAAGAGGGGAAATCTACACAGATCTTAATAATACAATCATTTAATGAAGTCTGTATTAAGCTCGCCAGTATCTTTTTGGCCAGTAAGAAAACGGGTGCAATAAAAGACCATATGATTGGAAGGTCACCTGCGTGGGTTCTCATCCAAGACCTCCAGGACCTGCCGGTAGGCCCGACGTGTTGTGGACTGGATGAAAGAGAGAACACCGCTAGTGCTGTGCAGGTTGTTCTCTTCAGCCACGGTGCGAGGGGGGCATGGCTGGACAGTGGCTGGGGGGCGTGAAGCTGCACTGCTCAGTGCCCATCATTAAAAGGAGAAAATTCAAAAGAGGGGGGAAAAAAGGGAGAAAAAGGGGCAGAGGAAAAGGAAGAAAAAAGGAAAAGGAATAAGGAAAGGATACAAGCCCCCATCTCTGTTGACTTTAAAAGAATAGCAGCTAAAAGCATAGAAAGAAACCTGCCAACCACTAATGGCCCTTCAGCTAAAAAAGGCTACAAAAATAAACAAAACCACAGTGATCACAATCTTACAACTGTTGAAAACAATTTTATAGGATGTTTAAAATTATGCTGATGATGAATGTGGGTCAGAAACGAACACGACTGGATTCTGAATCGACAATACAAGCAGCACAAGTTCTGTCAAACAAAACCAATCAGCAGCCAACCGGCGACACAATGAACCAAAGGAAAACACTAAGCGGAAAGAAAGATGCAGCTTCCAACTACAAGGAAACAACGCAGGAGCTACAACAGAGCTGGTGATAATAATGACGTGTGTGGACGGACACTTACGCAGAATCGTTGTGGACCATCGTGTTATGACGAACAGCTGCATTCTCGCTGGCCGAGCGTTCTCGCTGCAAACGGCCGTGTGGTCGTATCTATTAAAAAAAATGAACACAAATACAATCAGTAACGACAACCAGTTTGCTCTGGTTGTTGAATTTTATGCAGTGGTCATTGTGATAAACTATTCGCTGCTTTGTCGCTCACCACCTCCTCGCTGTCCGGAGCTGCCCGCTTCTCCTCCTCCATAAAGTCCAGGGGCCGCTCGTTGAGGGTGAGGACTCTGGGAGGCGTTTTAAGCGACAGGGTTTCGAGAGGTGTTGACTGGATAAGGTCTAAGTCTCTGGGTCTGGACAACTGGGGGTCAGAAGAATCTCCTGACAAATAAAGGAGTAAATTAGCATTCAAATGTTTTGTTTGCTTTTGTCTGTGTGCTTTAGTTTCATTTTCACATTTTAGTAGTTGAGATGACATTGAAATGGATTGCAAGAACAGAATGGACAAAGCGCTGAGAAAAAAAGATATTTATTATTAAATAATAACTGTGAGAAAGACATGTCTGCGCAGTGATGATGATTTTGTGCATAATAAAATGACTCTAAAAATGTACCTGCAATCACAATTCTGTCTGGCACTTGCATGACGACGCTGTGGGGAAACTCCTGTCCTCCGGCATCGGGCTCGTCGTGGGGCTGAGGAGCCACTTTCAGCATCTGTGGGATGCGCATCTTCTGGCTGATCCCCTCGGTGTAGTCCAGCTCGTACTGGATGCGGTTTATCTCCGCCATCTCCACTGTTGGGGAGGGAAATGCTGCGCCGCTCATTAAGCTGTGTGGAAGGACTTTTAGAGAAAAACAAAACGGGTTGTTAGCCACATAGGAGTCATAAATGTGAAAAATCCTTGATCTCAAATGCTTTTATTGCTACCTCTAATAATCATGACGCAGACTGCTGGGACCCAAGTTAAAGCGTCACATAACTATCATTTCTTCAGGGATTTTTTGATAAGGGGGTGGGTAGGAAAGAGTTCAGATGGGAACAACGACCCCGTGACACCATCATATGATGCAAACAGTGTTCTTCGTTTCTCAGAAGGGAACAGAGGGCGTATTGACCACACACGAAGCAGTAATATTGATCTTATCAGCAACTGTATGCTGCCTAATCTTAGAGCTAACACTATGCTAACGACGGCAACCTAGAATAGTTCCACCTAAAATAACAACAGCTATATATTATCAAACAGAAACAAGCACCCAACATTTGTCGTTTGATATGTGTTGTAGTATAATGCTGTATTACATTTATACAACTGAACAACAATGACAAAACGGTTTGGGATTATTTCTTTTTAAGCTAGTAGTTAGTGCCGTTTCTCACCGTCTGGATGAAACTGAACGCAGCGATATTTATCAGCTCCTGAACGGTCTCAAACTCCCATATGAGCTCTAAGTTAGGAGAAAGTGTCGAGGAAAATCGAGATATCGAACATATCCTAGTATTAATATGACTCCTCTTGTTTCTTCCTGTCTGTACTTTACACAGGAAGTGTCGTCATCAGCCCAGCCGGAAGTTACGTTAAAAGACAACCGGAAGTAAAATAAAAGCACAAGCGATAGAAAGTTCAATAAAAACGTCCAGTTTTATTCGTATTTTGCAGCAATTTAGAAATATTACACTCAACAAATTTTAATTTAGAATATAACCTTCTTGTAATTAACACAAAACTGAACGTTTTTAAGCCAAGAATACAAGTAATGCACCGCATTCCTTTATTTTTGTTCGAGTTTTGAAACACCAATGCGAATTGGGATTTTTTTAAATTTAAATTTATATTGTCTGAATTAAAAAAAGAGCTATAGTGCTTAAAAAACATGAGAAAAACATGGGTTGATAAGTATCTATTAGAGATCCCTGACAGTTTATGGGTGATGTTAAATCCACTTGTTCTGATGTGTTTAATGCCATGCTCACTCGTGAAATCAGCAAAAGCAGAAAATATAAACTGTGGTCCATTATCGATTGTGATGGGTCAAGGGTTTCCTTCAAGTGCAAAAATCAGAAGTCAGGAATGCAGTGTGCAACATAAAAATATACAATATGCAGCAGTATAATTGTATTGTTTCATGTCTGTTTCCTTTTATTCCAGCTTCTCCTTTTGAAGAATATTTATTAAATCTTTTTGAATTTGTTCACGTGCTTCCAGAGCTCGGCTCTGCAGGAGACCAGCGAGGCTCACCTGGTGGGGCTTTTGAGGACACCAGGACTGAAGACACATCGTGACAGACCGCTACAAGAGATCCTTCCTGCCCCCAGCCATCAGCATATAACAACTCTTTAACTAAACCATGATTATGAGCTACAACAACATTTAATGTCCCTTTGGGATAAATAAAGTATTTCTGAACTGAATTGAAATGCATTTAGTTATCAGTTCTCTAACTTTTCTAGTTTAAAATTAGGAATTAAAGTTTTGATTATACTAAAGCTATTATAAGTAATTTTGGTCAGACCTTTTTTTATTTCATGTCTTAATTTCTTATCAATAAACAGTTAAGTGTTAGATGGTCCTGAACCTTGTGAGTTGAATGTTTGCTGATTTAGTGTTTAACACACACAAGTAAAGGGTGTCTGATGCTAATAAAAGCTGATAAAATGTTAATTTTAAACAAAAGTTTGATTTTGGTGCAATTATTGTTCACAATTCACCTTTTTAATATTTATTGTCAGGAAGCATTCAGGAGTTGATTCATGGATTTTGTGTTTTTCAGTTTAACATAACTTTTGTTCAAAGGTTTAATTCATTTTTTTTTATAAAGAGGGTTAATTTTTCTAACGTTATCACTGATGCTTAGATAAGCAGGCTATTTTTTTTTTGTTATTTTTGTTGTTGCTGTTGTTTTTTAAAAGGTAACGTTTGTTAAAATATTTTGATAGCAAGCAAAAATCAGATATGACAAGATTCCCCATATAAAAAGTTATACATTGTTTTAATTTACAGTTGGTTCCAGCATCACGATCACATTACAGGGTTTAGTTTAAATTTTTAAACCAAGGACAGAGAACTTATAGTGGAATATTGTGAAGAAAAGTTCTCAATTTTAATATTTCTTTTGACATTTTTCTTCTAAAAACAGTGCCCTGGATCAGTTTCAAACTTGGTCTGCATCAAAAACAATGCTCGGTGCTGAAAAAGCACACTTTTAATTCAAATATCCGTTTTAGGAGACTTTTTCAGAATTTACCTTAAAACGTGTTTGGACATTTAGGCAAAAATAATCTTTTGCTGTTCTTTAAATCCACATTTGATGTTATACTCTATTTAATTCCCTGATAAATCAGCTCATCCCTGATGCCCCTGCTGTACTCCAGTGTTGCTCGGTGGATCTTCCACTCGTACAGGCCGCACTCGCGCAGGTACCGGAGGAAACAGGAGCATCACTGCATCCATCTGTCTTAAAGCGCAAATTATAATTTGCGCAGAGCGCAGGAAGACCACGGATTATCATCTGGGGATGGAATAATATTCCACTTATCTTCAACTTTATAACAACAATAAAATATTGCCCACATTTGATAGAAAACCAGGTGTTTTTCAGTGTAAGTTATTATTATAATCAGTAAATGAAGCAGAACGTTCGGAAAGTCACGTGACTCGAACCTTTTCCAGAAATTCTTCTTCTCTAAACTCCAAGATTCGATCAGAAACACAAGATTCATTTCTCCTGAGTTACTCAAAGAGTTCAGAGCGAAAAACCCTTTTTCTGCATCTGTTTGTGTAAAACATGGAAAAGCTGCATCAACGAGGCTCCGCCGTGGAAGAAGTAAGACTGATTTCATTGCTGCTTCGTGTTTTCACCTGAAAACTTTCACTGATGGCTTTAAAACGCGACTTTCACGGATTGTTTCTGTAATGAAAAGTTAATTATGTTTCCTGAACATGTAGTTTACATGATTACAACCAAGAAAAAAGTTACTCAGCAAGTTTAAACAACTTCAGTTAACAGAAATCTGCATAAACACCTGTCAGAGACTGTAACTTAGATTACTGAAGCTAAAATCTCAGAGGGTGGGGTGAATGCATATCGCCCGCCGCCTGTCGTGTCAGAGTTTTAATCTGAGAAATGATAAAATTATGACTGTTTGGGTCAAACATTAAAAATAAAGTTATGTGTTAGCTAATGTCACTGTGACGGCCATCTTGAATTGTGTTGACTTCAGTAGTTACTCAGGTGTAGATGTGTTTACCAGAGCTTCATTAGGAGAGGAGGGAGGAGTTTATGAAATATTTTGCTAACAGACAAACAGGATCGGCTCCAGTGGTTTAATGATAAATCTTGAAGCTAACATCTTGATTAATGAGTCGCTCTCAGAATACGTGTTGTGATTCTCAGCTACTACCACACCAAACTTTAGTTTAAGATCTGTAAAGCTGGCTGGGACAGCTATCTGTAATTAGATTGGCTGTGGCGGCCATTTTGAATGTTGTTGGCACCAAAAGTGACCTCAGGGCACTAAAAGCAAACAGGTCCAGTTCAGATCAGATTCCAGATAATCCAGTTCAGTCCAAAACATTCAGGTTCAAATCGAACAACAGAGATCTGAGCTGAACAGCATCAAAGTCTTCAGATCCATTTATCTCTCGTTAAAACACGACAAAGAGGACAGATAAAGATGAGTTCAACAGTAAAACGAGACATCTGCTGCTTTCAGAGTAACTTGTACCAAATGGTTTCAAGTACATCAACTTTCTAATCTTTCTTTAAGTTCTTACAGTGACACGTTAACATAAATGTTTGTTTCTGTCCTCAGAACAACTACCTCCACGTCTGGGGGAGAAGTCCGCTTCTGGATCCAAACAGGCCCGACTCTCTTCGAGCTCCGTCACCAGAGCTGACTGCTCCAAAAACCCCTGGGCGTTCATGGTTCCCATCAGACTCCTCTTCAGAGTCAGAGCAATGTCACCTGGACTGTGAGGTACTGGATACTACTACTGCTGATACTACTATTACTACTACTACTACTACTACTACT
>NC_051431.1:17732670-17792588 GCF_001649575.2 Kryptolebias marmoratus
GCCAGACTACTGCTGAAGTACGTCTTCCACAAAAGCTCACGCTTATTGATCTGTTTTCTGTTCCATCAATAAGCTACAATCCTGCTGGAGACACTGTCCCCTCAAAACGAATGTGTCCTCAACGAAAGAGCATACTTATTGATGCATTACCTCTTCCTCCAAAACACCGTTGTCACGCTGCAGACCCTGGCCACTAAAAACACCAGCCTCCTGCTGCTGTACCTGCTCTGCCAAAACGCTGTCTTCCTGCTGCAGGCCCTGTCTCCTCAAAACCTGAGCTTCCTCCTCCAGGACGTACTCCTTCAAGCCCAAAACTGACTGAGCTCTTACCGGCATTCAAGCAAAATGCCAAGAGGACGATGAACTTTCAAAGAAAGAAGCAGCTAGTCCTCCACCTGCTCTTTCTCTCCTCCTCCAGCTCCTCCTCCTCCTCAGGCTCAGTTCATGCCTGGGGTCATGGCTCAGTCCTGGCATTTTATTCTAAATAAAATATTTGAAACATTTGAAATACTTTGTAAAAACGTGTATTTATCACATCTCAAATAATATTTATGTCAATAAGCTCTTTGGCAAAGTGCAATATGTGTATATTAATAAAGTTTACCTCAGCTGATGCTGAGAATGGGCTGTCATCAGCATTTATCTCTTTTTACAGACTTTCAAAGGTCAACAATTTAATGTTTCCTATTTTATGGAGAAAATATGATAAAATGTATTGAACAGTGCTTTTGATATTTCTGAATATGTCATTTTCACAGAGGTGATCTGAACTGTTAAGAAATGCTCAGTAATTTCCTGAGGCCCAAAGATACCAGGGGCCTCATAAATAATCCAATAAACTCAACATGGAGTTTAATATTTACCTTTGAGTGGGTAAATGAGTGTTATGTGACTTAAATGTGTGTTTAATATTTTGAAGCACAGTGTAAAATAACCTAAAAGTAAGAAAGATTAAAAAATGTCTTTTTTACTGGGAGTAAAGTTTTCACTGGTGCATTCAGTCAGGGTTTGAACGGTCTGAAAAAAAAAAAGAGCATTTAAAGGCAGGTTTATTCAGTAATAAATTCAGTGAAATTCAAACGAGAAACTATTCACAAACAAAGTTATTTATAAATGTTCGATTGTGAAGGATGTACATACACAGGCTGATTTCTACCCCTCCAGCCATGACCAGGAGTCAGGACAACAAAAGTCACACATCTAAAAGTATCAGTTCACAAACTGTAGGAGCAGAAACTGCAAACATCCACAGCTCCTGATTAACTGAACCAACATCTTACTACAAAGAGATTTTAATAAGATTGTAGTTTTTATTCACTTCCCAGGTAAGATTAATTTGTAGCAACAAGCAACAATGAGTGACCAAAAAGTCTTAAATTGCTGTTGGTGACTCAAGAGGGATCTTCTAAACATGCAGCACATCGCTGGGATTTCCACCTGGAAGCTGCTGATCAGAGTTCAGAGATAAGAACTTGTGTCAGCACAGGGAGAGAAAAGATCAATGAAAGAGAGAGAGAGAGAAAAAAAAAAGAAAAAGAGCAAAAGAACAAATAAAAACAAACAAAAAGAAAAAGGAAAATAAACAGAACAAGGGGGGGGGGGTTGTAGGATGGCTCCTCGGTCACTGTAGGTGGCGCTTTTACGCGGAGCACAGAGGCTGACGGTCTCTCCAGCTTCAACCAGCACGTCCCGGACAGGAACTCTGGAATATCAGCGCAGCAGAAAACAAAAAGAGAGCCATGAGCCATGTCTACAACTAGGACTTCCCAGTCAGGAGGATGCTCTTGATCTGAAGGGAAGCTGAGCGCAGACGAGTCTCCAGCTCCCGTGTCTGGGTTTTGTTGGGAATCATGTCTCCAAACAGTTTCACCCTGTGGGTGAAGCTCCTCAGCACGGTGCACGTCGTGTCATCTCTGGAGCTGCAGCTTGGCATGTGAGTAACATCTTTAAATTGTTTCTCTCTTGTTGTTCTTAACTTTCTGCAGAATTACGAGGTTCGGAGGAACCTTTCCATTCACATGCTTTGAAATAAATTATAAAAAAACAGGTTGTAAATAGATGATTTAAAAGTTACATGACCCTTAAAAAAAGAATCATTTCAATGTTGCTTTGTCTTTTTAAATGAGTTCTCTCTGTGTTACTTCCTTCAGCGTCCACTAGGAGGCTCTCTTTCAAGACCTGCATGAACTTGGATGTGCTTTCATCATAACCGAATACATTTTCACTTTTTACATTTTTATTTATTTATTTTTTATTTTGTAGACACCATTTAAGTACAGGGTTCTGATTTTAAATAGATTGTGCAGGAGATTAAAGGTGGGATTATTTTCATTACCAGAAAAGAAGAATACTTCCTCTAATTAACTCCAAACTGTATTGGAGCCAGACGGTTGCCGGAGGATGACCTGTTACCTACACAAAATGCAGTGATGCACAGTTCAGACTTGTAGCCCCTTGAAATGAGTATCTTCATGCAGTGGTGTTGCATGGATTGTTTTCTAAATAACAAATGTACCAGCAGTCAGGATGCTATATCACAAATGTGTACACAAGCTGATGTTCAGATTCACATGAACATATTATTGTTTGAGAAAGTTCTTTGCTGTTCATTCATTGCTGTTTAAATGCCACATGTGAGAGCGTTGGAGCATCACCAGGCTCTCCAGCCTCTCAATGTGTTCACCAGGCTCCGTATGAAGTAAAATAAAAACGGGTCGCTCAGTCTTCGGCTTGAGAGTCCTCATAAAAGTTATATTTTATGAACTCAGTGCTCGTGGACAGATTGCATAAGTCTTTTCCCTGGGTTTTCCACCCACAGGCCAAACGTTTGTTCTGACCAGGAGATGTCGGTGTTTGGGGTCCGTCAGCCTTGTGTTCAGGCCTTCACCCGCATGGTGAAGGTGTGGAAGCAAGGGTGCTCCAGCCCCAGGTGGTGCATAGGCTTTGAGCGGAGGTAAGAATGAGCTTGTGTTTGACACGGCACACTTTTTGTTCAAAACTACATAGGAACATTTTTAATGAGTAGTTACAGACACAAGTGTTTTATGATCATTCCTTTTTAGTATCAACTGACATTCACTGACGCTTTCATTCCTTTTTTCCATCCACTTTGTTTTGGAGGCCAGAAATCTCAACTTAAAAAGGAAACTGCTAAAAGAACTGCCAATTATTACTACTAGTATAAAAAACTATATGCCTAAGTCTTCTCATAATGAGATTTTAAGGTAATTTGGAGCTATCTGAGGTGCACAAATTGTTGTGTCGAGTAAAACAGACGCTTTTTTAACGATTCAAGGGAAAATAATTGTTATGCAAATGTAGTCTTGTTATGTAGTGCCCTAAAATTTAAAAGACATTTCTCTGACATAGGACTTCATACTACACAGTCTACAGACAAGTCTACAGCATCGACTCTCACACAGTCTATAAATGCTGCCCCGGTTGGACCCGGAAAGATGATGAGATGGGCTGTCTACACCGTGAGTATAGAAGTATTTTACTTCCACATTTTAAATGTCAGCTAGGCATTTCTTTGAACTAGTTAAGAAATTGAAAAAAAATCAGTCTAGATTAAGAAAAAGATGTATAAGCTTCAAAACTGCTCTGATGAGGACAAACTCAAATACCTGATGTAATATCTGATGCTTACCACCTGTAGGAGTGTGCAGGTCTGGTACTTGTCTCAATGGTGGGAGATGTGCAGAGAGTGGGGACCTTATCTGTCACTGTCCATTGGGCTTCAAAGGATTTCAGTGCCAGCATGGTGAGTTTTCATTTTCATTTGATGAAAACACTAGGCCTTTTCAAATAACTGTCCCCAAATGGACGAGCTCTTCTTTAAGCAAACTCTGACTGTTCATAAATCAACAACTGAATCGGCTATGTCCTGTGACGATGCGAGCTTTCATAAATAAAACGGCATTGTTGCATAACAGCAGTGTTGACGTAGAGCACATCTCCCATTCTAAATCCCGTGGCTGGCTGGTGGCATAGACTGTCTGTCATCCTACATCACACCCTCCAGCTGCGAAGCACACATATCAACCATTTCAGCTCTGTGACTACATCTCATGGTAGAGCAGAGCCCAACCCACCATACCAACTCTGTCCTGTCATACAGTAAAACACACTGAGATGGGAAGAAGGCCTCTCATGCCCATCTTTCAAGTGTTTTGTGACAGAAGCTTACTGTTTGTTTAACACTTACTGGACATGTGCTGTAGCTTAAAAAAAGTGAGTTTTGCATTGTGAGTCAACAAACTCACTTTTATCTTTGAATGCAAGTGTGAAATTTTGGCTAAGCCAATCAGATTCCCACTTGTGTAAAAACCAGACATTATTAAAAGCACTTTAATTTTCTTTAGTACAAAGCTTAAAATTTGAAAATTATAGACCTATCATCCTTTGAAGGAATGCATATCGCCTGTCGCCTTTTATATCAGAGTTTTAAAATAGAATCATCTTTTGCTGAAAAATGACAGAGTTAAGGCAGTTAGGTAAATGCTTGAAAAAAAGGTCAGCTACATCCATTTAACATCATATTTTAGTTAAAGATCTGTAAAACATAATGTGTTAGCTAAAGATGATTAGCTGCGGTAGCTACCTCAAATTGGATTGACTCAAAAAGCTAATTAGTTGTAAACAAACATTTAATGCCTCTCAGTATTTTCTTGCTACTCTCATTGTCTTACCACCAAACTCAACAAGTTTATATCAGCACTCAAATAAGGGGGGAAGTTGTTCCATTTTTAGAAAACTCCTGCAGAGACAAAATGATGTGCGGATGACATTTGGTCCCCCTTAGCAAGCTCGTAAACAGGCAAACACACACTGTAAAGCTCATCCCGTCTGATTCCTTGACTTTCCCAAAAGGGAAAGAGCTGCCAGAGGATTTAAACAGATTCGCTCCTGTTTCTTTTTCACAGGGATGTGTTGTGTTTGTTAGCGGCAGCTCTCGTATGTGTTTTGACACAAGATTAGGAACAGAAATATTAAACCTAATCAGAAAGTCTTTCAACCCCCCCAACACCCGTTTTGTGCTTCAAGTTCTCTATGGGAACTCACATGTTGCTCGTCTCTTTTTGTAAAACACTTTACCTTCTCCAGTGTCCCAAGGCAGATTTAGCCACTCTTCTGTCAAACTCATTATTCAAAGTCAAGCCAAGCTCCTGCGTTCAGCCAGTTTTTTTTTTGTTTTTTTTTACTGAACCTTGAAACATGAGTGAATACATACACAAAGAGCTGAGCTTTGAGGTTCGGAGTTATTTGTAACAAATGCTATTATCAACTTTTTTTACCTGAATTTCAAATATGTCCAATCTCCATATTTCTCTGTATAAAGATGACAATATAAAATAGCTGTAGAAGTACTCAGAGCTTTTAGGAAATTTAAACATCTTATCCATGTGATGAAGACATGCATATGTAGTTAATAACAAATCCAGTTTGAGTGATTAGCATTTTCTGAGATGTGAAAAACTATTTATTCATGGAAAGCAAACACTTAGATGTGTGATTTCTTTTGTTTCCACCTAAATGAAAATGTAAAACATTTTTTTTCAGTGAAGTATAGAATAGAACAATGTTATGTTTCAAAGCGTCCAATAGAAACATGGTTACAGTGATAAAATGATATTAATAATTGGCTCATTGCTATGAATTATAGAAACTAGATGGAGCTTTACGGAGCGCAGTGCAGTCTGTAACAGAAATCTCTCCTTATTACCAAGAGAGCCTTGGAAAAGTGGAAGTCTCTATTTGTGTTGTGAGCTTTTACATTCCTCAGTTGACAGACTTATTGCTGCTCCAGTTCACTTATGATTGAGGAAAAGCAGATACAGTAAAGAACTAGGAATGTTGACCTCTGCAGATTTATCTTAAGCTAATAAATTAAACCAATTGTCCTCTTTTACAGTCATAAAGACTTTATCAGATTTATTTTATGGCGTTTCCTGTAATTTTTTACATCCTTCCCTGACGGCTTTTTAACTTGCTGCATGTTTTGTCTGGCGGCGTAGATGTGCAGCAGTGATGTATAGTCCTTCAGATTCTGTGTTGTAAACTGCAGTTTAATGTATATCGGCTGTTGAATGGCATAGAAAAATCATTCTTTCTGAATTGTGTTGCTAGTATTGTAGATGTTTTTCTTGCTCAGATCATTTTGAGGTTGCTGCTTAAGTCTACAGAGAAAGTAATTGTACTTCTTGTCATGTTCTGATGGTGGATAAGGACGTAAAATGTTTTGGCAATATGATTCCCCAAACATCCATAAATAACTGACTAAACTAAAACACCTCGTGGGGTTGATGTGCAGCAGTTTCATCTTCTTGAATAAGTTAAAAAAAAATCTGTACAAAGAAGCCTGTACACCAGATGTTGCAGGCTTTGATTAAAGTAGATATACAGTAATTTGCACTGATATTGGATCACAGTTTGAAGCAAAATTGGTTGCTTATACCGAGGAAGTCTTACTTAATTACATAATTTGAAAACAATCAAAAAAAGAAAAAAAAGCTATAACACTCCATACCAGCAACAAGAAAATCCCCAAAGGAAGTTGGCAGATGAACTTATTTGAGCACAGAAAAACTCAGAAGTCTGATATGCCTCCCTGGAGTTGATGCAGTGCTTACGGTCAGTGACTCAAAGAAAAAAGTATTCGGCCTCTTCAGGCTCCCTTCAGACTGGATGATGTCCCTGCTAAGCTCTTCAAGACCTTGATGACCTATAAGAACATGACTGGATTATAGCAAATTTGGAAAACCTCCAACAATGTGACGACAATCATGATGCTGCTATACTCTTAGTACTTGCAAAATAGTTTCCTTTCTATTTTCTCAGTCCTCGAGACGCTCTCCTTTACCCTCACCACGCTCTGTATAACTGGCATGGCATGACTCTCCCAAATCACATCTAAATGTAGCTGTATGGTTATCAACGCCTGCACTGGGTTGTTCTCATGACCTTGTTAATATCACAGTTGTAGCCTTAGCATAGAGCCAGTGCTGTTAGGGTCCTACTTGAAATTCTTAATACCCAAGCCACACTGGTGTGCATGGACCTCACGCCATGAATATGGTGCCACCACTGCCCCACTTTCTCAGCACTTCACCAAGGACTCTGATATGCTGCCACTATAATAACAAACCACTACAACCTCTCTGCTGAAGATAGTGCATGCTCAAAATCATCATGGCTCTATCATGCTCTATCAGGAATCAGGAGCTCACTGCATTCTTAACACGTGCCTAAAGACCCGGCAAAGGCCATCCTTGTTCTGGATGCCTTTTTATGTTGTATCAAGATCGTCATACAGTGTCATACATTTTTTTAGCACTTTTTTTAAAGGTACAAAACATTGTAGGTAAAAACGTTCTGTTGCTTTAGCAGTATGTTCACAGTAAATGCCATTCTTAAAGGCATCGTAAACAAGTTTTTCCTAAGAATGTGTGATTTATCGCTCACTTTATCACTATTTATCGCTCTTCATCTCCTTACTCGTTTCTTAGGTTCTGTCAAAGAAAAACATCTCAAAGGTACAATGATATAATCTGTTATGAAGCAAGTTTGCACCAAAGGCAGCATTTCTTTGTTGGTCTAGTAGTTCAGTTTTAATCTCATTTGACAACAGCTGCTCCTTCACATTTAAAGGAGTCAGTTGAGGTGGTTTGAGCATCTGATTAAGGTGCCTCCAGGACGCCTCCGTTTATAGGTTTTTTGCGCATGTCCCACTGGGAAGTAACCTCTGGGCAGATCCAGAACTCGTTGGTTGGAGGGATTACATATCCTCTCTGGCATGGGAACACTTTGGGATACCCCAGGAGGAGCGATGGAGAGTGTTGCTGGGGAGAGGGATGTCTGGGGTTCTCTCCTGGACCTGTTGCCCTGTTGCCCTCCATGACTTGACCACGGATAATGACCGTCTTAATATTTGAAGATCATTATTCATCTCTTATGCAAGAATAAGGACTTATTGAGGGACTGATGCAAGGTTAGCGTATCAACCTTATATTTTTTTGCTCAGTTATGGCCTGAAAGATTTCAGATGACTAAAAACCTACATGGAGAGCTGTGCAGAACAGTCTATTTCGTGTTTCTCCTTCTTTCCTCTTTTCAGCACATTTCATCAATTGGTCCCTTAAACTCTCTTTGGTGTAACAGCCAAGTTGTGGTCATAGAGCCTGCTGTGTGTCATGAAGGTCGCCTGGCCACCTGCTTTCAATCTCTTATAAAATACAGTAGGCATTGTCCATGGAACTGTATGTCAGCCACTGACAGTAAGTCTGTGGTGTTAACACTGTTATGTATGAAACAGTCTGAATGTAGCCCAAGTCACATGCTGAAACAACGGACCCTGTAATGTAATGGCTGTATTTACCCCTGCATATGAATCCCACTCTGTCACACACCATTAAACCTTGGATAAGGCTTTGCTTAGGTAAAATTGGTGCACAGGTCTGAATGAAATTAAGAAATTGCAGGCAACCAACAGTGTGAGGACAGAAACCATCTGGAATTCGCTAAATAAGCCTGGCTGTTTTCAATGCACTTTAGAGAATAGTTGCTGTGGACAGTGCTTGAGACTGGATCCTGTTTTTCCACAGATTTAGGAATAGAAGGAGACAACAAACAGCATCAGCAGATACAAGGAGTTGCCAAAACTGCAGCTGATTCACATTGTGATAGTAAGCAGCTGCATTAATGCAAAAGCTCTGTAGACCTTTCAGAAAATGTCTTGTTTTCACTTTTGTTTTACATTGTTCAGACATGTGGACACACATCAACAAAGTCAACACAGAATCCATTGTTAGGTATCCCATTGATTTTGTGTTTTATTCTGTTTGAACTTTTTATTTTACAATTGAAGATAAAATTACTAAAGTCTCTGTGTCATGATGTAAACGAACCAAGCATCAATCTTTTATTTTTCATACATGTATTGTTTTGTTGAAGTCCTGTCTTTGCAGAACATAAAACAAAAATCTACAAATTACATTTTTCAGGGGGAGGCATTTTCCCCAAACATGATAGTTTTTCCAGATGTGACATAGGGCTACCATTTTCCCCTCCAAACCAATGAGAGAATGTTTTATTTTTAGCACACTTTTATTATCAAAGGCCCTAATTTGTTCATTGTGGATGGAGTAACGTTGGTTGTAAAAGTGCAAATATTTGTAGAACAGAACTGTGAATATAAGTCTATTTATGTTTTCTGTCCCATAAGGAAAAAAAAAGAATGAATCTTATAAAAGTTGGAGCAAAAATTTAATTTTCATCCCAGTAAGATTTTCCCCTCTGGTTTAAACATTAGCAAAACATTCATTATATAAAAGCTCAAATTTAGTGTCAAAGGTGCAAATGTGAATCATGTGGGAAAAACCGTTCATCCCAAAACTTCAGGACTACTGGTCCTCTGTGAGAAAACAAAGATGAGAAACCTTTGGTAGTGCTTGTTACTGCGTATGAATATTCAACAAATAATAAAATGCAACCCACTGACCGCATGAATTAGGACCTCATGACAGTCACCATTCTTCCCAACTGATTGATCGCAGCCCTTCCTGAACCATGACGAATCTCGGGGACAATTTCAGTTTTGTTTCATGTTTTTTTTTACCACTAATAGAATTGCTGAAGCTGACATTCCTCAGTGTGACAGGTTCCTGAAAGCTCCTCAGCTGTCCTTTGGTTCAGCTCATGGAGACATGTGTTTTTCTTATCAGCATCTGATGGGATATTTTCTTCCAAAGTGCTCTATATAAAGTAACCACTGAAACCAGCTAATTTCCTGTAATAGTGACCCTGTGCTTTACCCAATAATAACTATGGATCAAGTTCTAAATTTTACATGCATACGTGAACTCGATCAGTGATCTTGTGGAACATTTCAATGGAGAAATCTTTCAATTCTTTAAACAGCAGTGATTGTTGTGGATTTATTAGTTGGTGTTGCTGCATTGCTTTTGTGTGTTCAGAAGAACATTTGGAGGTTTCTTGTTTCCTTAGTTTTTCTAAAAGGGGATCTTCTTCTCCATTTTCATTAATATGTCAATCCCTGTAAAATAAAAACTGATTGCAAATTAAAGGCCTGGCATTCCACTTGTTGCCCGCCACATTTAATGCCGAAGTTTTAAACTAAGAAAGGATGGAGTTGCAATTGCTCTGGTCAAACCATGAAAATGAAGTTATGAACAATCTCAAGCAAGATCTTGTGAGATCTGTTAGCTCTCAAAGAATGGGTTGAGGACAACTACCACACCAAATTTTAGCCCAGTACCTGTAAAATGAACTTTGTTGTGTTTTCTAAGTTTGCTTAGCTGAGTCAGCCATCTTGAATTGGATTAACGTCCATGATTGATCAGTTGTAGATGTACAGCCAATGATTACTTTCTGAGAGTTTCATTAAAATTAATTTAGTGGCTCATCAGATATTTTGCTAAGACAAGAGATGATACGATTACATGCACACTCTCTCACACACACACTAACATAACATGGGCAAAATAATTATCCCTTGCTTTTAAAGAAAAAAAGGACAATAATGATTCCTTTTACAGGCAAAGCCCGAGATCATGGTTGTAGAATCCACCTGTCTTGAACTGTCGGGAACAAGCTCTTATTAGTTTCTTTTTGTTACTGTAGAAATGTGGGAATAAAACTTTTGGAAAAGATGAACAATTTCTTTTTGTTCCATTACTCGTAAAAAATAAAATCCGAGTATAGATCTGAGTATCTCCTGTGACTATTGAGGTCATTGAACAGGTCTGAGATACAGCTGCAGTCTATTGCAGATCTGTTATTGATCTGGACCTAATGTTTTTACCACAAGGGGGATGGACACATGACTGGGGGCTTCCTGATTTATCCAATGTCCCTGTACTTCAAATAGGCTTCTGAGTGGGAGGAAAAATGTTGGTCCTTGGAGGGATTACAACAGGGATGCAGTGCTCTGCTGTGGACGGTAATGTCAATAACATCCGATGAGATATGCAGGAGGCAGGAAGGACTCAAGAGCATCCAAAGTTGCCTGTTTTCTCTGTTATCTGGTGAGAAACCATTATCATCCCCCATCCACAGAGCAGCAGGAGGCCAACACTTTCTATTTTGGGCACAAGGTGTTCCAGAAATATTTATAAATGAGTGTATCAGAGATACACAGTAACTTCTGCAAGCTGTAAGATCTTTGCAAATTTTCCAACCTTTAGAATGTTTCAGATTTATCACAAAATTAATGCAGTTTTTTTTTTCCCCTTATGGTTTAGTTTCATCTGTTGTTTTAGCAATTACCACTAGTCATGCTTTATAGCAGAAAGAGTTTTAACTTTTCTTATGAGTTAGCTTGCAAAATTTTTAAATTATTTTGGAAAAAACCTTTAACAGGTTGTATTGAGAGCATTGATTTTTCTTTTTTCTACAGGTTCTGTAGGGACTGAGTCATTTCAGATTTTTTTTTTTTAGATACAGGCTTTTGAGTGTTTTCACTGCTGTATTCTTTGGGTCATTTGAAATCTAAAATGGGAAAAACAGTTTGATGTAAGGTGATAATTCTACATTATAGTGAGAGACATACAGACACATTAAAAGCAGATGTCCTCTGTCTAAAGGCCTTAAAAAAAACTGAGTGTGATAAAAACTGATGAAGTTTAGCAGGTACAAGGCTCGGAGTTCACACCTGGCTCTTGGTGATTAATTCAAGCCTTTCAATATTTGGGTGTCTTGAGACCTGGAGCTAAAAGGACTGCTCAGAAGACACTCTCTGGTTTATAACAGTGTTTTATGAGGTACAGCTTGTGTTGCTTACACACTTCTAAAATAATGTCAGGTCTGGAAATTTTATGAAGACACAGCATAAAATTATTTTTTTTTGCTAAACAAATGACTGGAATTGATTAAGAAATGCTTTATAATGTGTATTTTATAAAAAAACAACAACTTTTATCTTGGAGGGTTAAAGGTCCACTGATGACATCAGGCAGATCTGTTCACCAATGTAAGTCAGCCTGTGTAGTTAAATGCATGACCACAGAACTAAACCAAACGGTTAACCTAACACCAGCATGTTTCAGAGGTAATACTAACACAGGATAAAAAGCTGCAGGAACAAGTGATTTCCTGCCTCTTAGATGTTAGAAAAACCCCAAAGCTGATCAGAAAAATCTGCATGTGTACAAACCCAACGTTTTTTGCAAAAGATCATTTTTAAAAGAACTAGCAGATTTAGACAGCTAAATCTGCAATAATCTGCTCAATCCAGGAGAAGTTCCACCAAATGATCCAGACATACCTGCATGCTCTTAGAAACCAAGAGTGGGTGCAGCCTGATGAAGAAACTTGGCGACCCATCCTTAGTTTCTGAGGTCTTGTAGAAATCTACAGGTTTTTCATAGCATTTTGCACAGGCAGTAGGTCCAGGATAGAAACCCAGACATCAAGTTCTGGGGAATCTCAAAGCATTCCCAGGCCAGACAGGATGTTCCAGCGAGTTCTGGGTCTCTTCTCAGTGGGATGTGTCCAGAAAACCTTCAGAGGGAAATATCCAGGAGGTCAACTCTGAGCTGCCCCTGAATGATTGAGCTCCTCATCTTAAAGCTAAAACTGACCACTCTACAAAGGAAGTTCATTTCAGCCACTTGGATCTGGAATCTCATTCTTTTAGTCAGGATCTATATCTCATTACCAAGTGAGGGTTAAAATGTAGATGGACCAGTAAATTGAGAGATTTGTTCTTTGGCTCAACTCTTTCTTTACTTCGACAGACTGGAGCAACCACTGATAACTGTAGATGAGCCACTGGTCTATAGATACTGTACATCTCCCACTCAATCCTACCATCTCTCATGAACAGGACACTAAAATGTTTGAACCTCTTTGCTTCAGACAAAGATTGGCCCGCAGCCCTCAAATTTATTAAAATTTGATCCAAAAATAAATCAAAACATCCCAATAGTTACTGGTATTTGCTTGATCACCAAACTTAACTGACCATTGTTTGTTATGAAATACAATCTGATGAACATCAACATTTTTGTGCATTTTTAAAAAATAAAAACACAAAATAAATATTTTTTAACCCTCCTGAAGCCCTCATAACTGAAGAGAGGAAAGACAAGCCCTTGTCATTTAGAGTCCAAATACACCAGAAGGTCACGGGAGGCTTTAAGTTCTTTTTTTTAAAGTGTTTTTTCAATCTATGTTAACATCCTATGAATATTTAGAATAAATAGTGGGATATTTAGTGACTGCGACACTGAACATATGGTATTACAGACACAACCATTAAAAGCTTTAATTACAAGCTGCTCATGATTAGATGCACTTCCTCGATTGTTAAAGAAGAGCCACAGGCTGTATCAGACAGATGTTTGGTGAAACATCTGTCTGATACACCACTGTAACATACGAAGAGAGGTTTACTGTGTTTTCAATGTAAACAAAAACAAACAAGATGCCAAACATCTTGTTTCTTTTAAACACACACACACACACACACATATATATATATATATATATATATATCACACACACACATATATTAAGTAAGTATAAGCATTTTTGGACCATATTCCCTGTCAGCATCTCCTTTTTTCTAATCATTTCATGCAGAACTCAGTGATTTTGATGATCGAGAAAAAGAACTTCATGGACATTTACTCAAGAAACCACCATGACAAGAAAGAATGAAAGAAGAAAAAAATTCCAACATGTGGAAAGATATACGTTTAATGTTTTCCTGTTTTTTTTTTTAAATATAGGCTACTGTATATATTATCGGTCTGTATATATATTATCAGCAACAGACAATGTAGCAGCGTTTTTTTCGCTTTTAGCTTCACTGATGTAAAAAGAAAACACTGTCAAAAAGATTTTCTTGAGCTGCAACAGTATCCGTTTAGCAAGAAGGGACAATTAACTCTGTTAGATTGATTTTTAGGGGAAAAGAACAAAAACTAACCCCCTTTGCTCATTATTTGACCTAATATTGAAATAGTTTTGGTAGTAGAGCATCTTTATCTCTAATGATTGATAATCTGATCCCCAGCCATTTAAATGTTGCATTTTCTTTAAGCTTGAATCCTGAAACCCAAACTACCCACAGTTGGCACCTGTGCTACTATAGTTTGAGTGTTTGAATTAATAAATGGGAAACACTTTATAGAAGCATTTTGTTGAAACTGGGTTGGATTAAAATCAGCTAAAAAGTTGTGTAGATGTTTTTATTATTATTATTTTGTGGACTAATTAATATTTTTGTTCTCTTTTTTCCCCCCAGATGTTAACGAATGTGAGTCGGATGAAGGTGGCTGTGAGGGTTTCTGCTGCAACACCTTCGGCAGCTACTACTGCAAGTGTCCTGAAGGCACCAAACTGGCCCCTGATGGCAAAGCCTGCCACGGTAAGACTGACTGATAATAACACAAATGACTGCTTTTAGTGAATACAGTTTCTATTCACACCTTCTGTTTCCCCCCTTTGTGCTTTAAAGTCTGAGCTCGCACATGTCTGGTCTGCTACTTCGCCCTCTTGTAGACGCTGCCTCAGAACCCGATGGTGTCAGATGATATCATTTAGACCTCACGCCCTCTTACCTTTGCCGCTACTCCCAGCCCTGATTCTGCACACACCACCTCATTTGCCAATAAAATGCTGCTATTATGTGTTTCCTACTGAAACCCTTTTACACATGGAGACCAATGATTAGATTAACCTTGACAAATCTCCAGTGTTTTCTGTTTTCTGTGTTAGACATTTTCTACCAGAGCCACATGTGTTTTAAAGTACAAGCACAGAAAACTCCTGCTTCACAGCCACACACGCCACAGGCAGCTGTAGAGGGGTTTTTAACCTTTATTTGAATGTCTAAAATTGGGAAAAATCATAATTTTCCTAAAGCTGGCCATTATTTGACACCACTCTTCCCGTTAACTTCAGTCTGAAGGTCATTTTGAGATTTTTGCTCCCATGGATGAACTGTAAACACAGCTCTTAAAAGGAATTGGACATTTATTTATCACAATAAGAAATTTATGTTCCAGAAACTTTGAAACATTGATTATTTTCATTTTCGTCTTTCTACAGCAAGTATCAGTCAAGCGTGGTAATGGTTCTGAGATATAAAGGGAGTTATAGGAAAAATGTAAACTTCCATTCATTCAGTGTAAGCTTTCTAAAAGTGATAAATATGTTCTTTTTTTCTGAGAAGAACTGAGAAGTTGATTATGTGTGCTTCTGAATCAGAGCTAGCATCTTTGTAAGTGGAATGAGAGACAGTAATGGCCTCTGAAGTCAGAAAACTTTGCAGACTTTTCAGGTTTATCCAAACAATCAGATGCCTAGCTCCAGCTCATTCAGAAAACATCAGTCAGAGATCTTACATGCACATAAGATTTCAACTCATTACTCAAGTACTAATGTCACTTAAATGGCTCTCGTTAGAGTGAACTGCAAACTGGTTGGATGTTTGTTTTGAGACCTAAAAAAAAAAAAAAATCAAAACTTTTTACTTACTACCATTTAATGGTTAATTACTATATGGTGTGTGTGTAAATTCACATACATTTCTGTGTGTAACTGTACTTGTAATACTTTTTTCTTATTCATAATAAGGTCTGGCTACAATGATGTTGATTTGTTTTATGTTGATCTTTCAGGGTTTTATTATTATGTACTATGTTAAATGTTCTTTTCATGTTACTTGCACTTAACCCTTTGTGTTTTATAATATTCTTTCTAATAATACTTTGCTATTTAAAATGCCTGTGCTGTGATGTATAATTCATAGATTTTTTTCGTGTAATGAGATATAGCGTAAAACTGCAAAAAATTTTCATTCAGTCATTTTTAACTCAACCAGAGTGTTTCTGTTGAAGTTTGATGACTCTTGTGATCATGGTTTGAGGCTTATTTTTTCTGGAAGATTTTCAAATGCATATAGACATAAATTTATGTCTACATTCTTTGTATCCAGATATAAATGAGTGTGAGGAACTCAATGGAGGATGCCAACATATGTGTGTCAACACACAAGGCTCTTATCACTGTGAGTGCAGCGAAGGATTTCGAATACACATCGATGGTCGGACCTGTATAGGTAAGTGTTTACCTCCAAAACAATTGCAAAAAAAGAATGGTTTGAATGAACGACATAGACAGTACTGTTACTGTGACAGGCTTTAACATTAACAATAGTCATCAGTGCCAATAATCATACCTCAGATTTTTTGAAGTAAGGTTCTGTTGAAAGCTTATGAACAATGAAAGCCATGCCTGTTGTAGGTACAGTTGTCGTAAAAAGAAAGTCCACTCTCTTTCAGTTCTACAGAGTTTACATATCAGGATATAGTGCTGGTGTAGATTCTCAGTCACCCAAGACATGGCAAACTCAACTCATTTTTCAAAAACTCAAGCGTTTGAAAACATACAACAGATTCCACCAAGCCATCATTTATTCAAGATAAACAAAGCCAAAGTGGAAAAGCTCTGAGTGAAAACTAAACCCGTCCTCACTTCTTCCGTAGGATTTGAAAGGGAGACTCGTAGCCAGGTGCTGCTGATCAAATGCACTTGATTAACAGATTTCCATCAAGTCTGACCACGGCTATAAAATCAGGAGTTTTGGCAGTTTGCTGATCTGGAGCATACAGGTTAACACAATGCCAAAAAGGAAATACAACAGCAATGACCTCAGAAACACAACTGTTGATGCTCATCAGTTTAGGGAGGGCCAAAGGGTAATTTCCAAACAATATAGAATCCATCACCCTACAGCGAGAAAAAAATATTTTGGACAGCTGACAACCTTTCCAGGAGTGGGTGCCCCAGCAAATTCACCCCAAGGTCAGACCATACAATACTCAGAGAAAATACAAAACCCCCAAGAGCTTTATCTCAGACCTTTTCAGGAAAATAAGATTGCTTTGTTTTAACATAACTTAAAAATGATAACCATAAAGCCATTTTTTTAGTTCTGTAATAAATCTATTTGCCATCTGGAGCTTAGAGTTAACAGATAGTCATTTATCTAATTTTGTCTGTTGATTTAATCAGTGTTAAAATCATGTTTCAGTTTTACAACTGCTCTGTGCCACCCTGTCAATAGTTAGAGCACCCAGAAGGCGTACGGTTAATATTCACACTTGGCACATTGTGAATTCACAGGAGCAACAGGATGGAAATATCATTAACATAGTAACCAGTAGTATACATTTAAAGAGGGTTGAATATCGTTTCCCAGTTTCCAGCCTTTATTCAAATGTTTTCAATAACTGTTTGACTGCTGAGTTTGAGGTGTGAAAACTGATTTGGTAAGAAAGTAATTGTTTTATCTGTCATCTTGTGTCAGACAGAGTTTTACTGTCCTTTCATTTTGATCTAAGAGGTGTTCAAATGTGTTTTTTTTTTATTATTACTTTTTTACTATATGTGCTTCTGTGTTCATTTGGTTGTAAAGGTGTGAATTCTTGCTCTGTGTCCAACGGTGGATGTGAGCACAAGTGTGTTGACATTGGCAACAATCATTACAAATGTGAGTGCCGGAGGAACTACCAGCTGAAAAGAGATGGAAAACACTGCGAACGTAAGTCATGCAGTCAGAAAATGTCCCAATCATGCAGGTTGTCTGCTCCAAACTGCTCTAAACAGAAGCACACAGAAAACATTTTTGGCTACTTCTAATTGGTAGGAAAATATTATGAATAAATCAATAAAACAAGGATGCTAGAGAAGAGTCAAAGTAAAAATTCTGATTCTTATTTCAAATAAATTTCTTAGTTCTATAAGGATTTTTGTAGCATCGTTGCCACATTTACAGTGTGGGCAGTTTGCGTAGTTTACAAAATTAGACATCACTCGGAAGTTTGTTTAAAGCCACACAGATAACCCATGGAGCTATCTATTGTGAATCTTGTTGTCTGTGTGTGTGTGTGTGTGTATATATGTGTGTTAGTGAGGGACCCCTGTGAGGAGAGGAATGGTTGCGCTCAGCTGTGCAGTTCAACGGGCGGCCAAGTCCACTGCAGCTGCCGATCTGGTTTTATGTTGGCTGGAGATGGCGAGACCTGTGAAGGTGAGGACTATCTATTTCTGTCACACCCTCACACGCAAGAAAACCTCAATTTATGCATACACACATATGCAAATAAAAAAACAAACAAAAAAAAAAAACAACAAAAATACTGCATATAAAAAAACGACAGCAGAGATTCTGGATGAGATTGGAAGTAACTCATTTAGTACGAGGCTGATTTTTTTAAAACATTTTTCCTGCTGTCACAAATCTCGATTTTGCTTGTGTCATTTGTTTGTTTGGGTGTTTTTGTGTCCGGTCCCATTTGCTACATCTGCATCTGTTATTATCATCTGTCTCCTGCAGACATCGATGAGTGCAGCTCCGGTCATGCCAAGTGTTCCCATGGTTGTGTCAACATGTTGGGTTCCTTCAGATGTGTGTGCCACCCAGGTTTTGAAATCGGTGCTGATGGCAAGCAGTGCTACCGTAAGAACTGTACAAATTTATTGTCATTTATTTTTTTAACCTTCTGCTGAGTTAGTCTTTTATCCTAAAGGACACTGAATTGTTGAATATGAAAAGAAGCTAACAGCATGAGGACCCACTCAACAAGTTTCAGCATTTTATGACATTGTTGACCATTAAACCTTTTTTTTTAACATAAATTAAACTTTTTTCCAACACTCCATCTAAACTTGAGAAAACAAATTATACATTCCAATAAAAATATCAACATCTTATTCTTAATTTATTATCGTGTTTTGAAACTCCTTCAGTAATTAACCTTTTTATTTCATGTTTATATGTGAAAGTATTGTTGAGTCTCTTAAAAAAAGCTGAAGTTACTGCAGTGAAAAGTTTTGGTTTTAAATAAAATGCAACTGATTGAGCGTAAAAGGGAATGTTTCCCTTTCTATCATCGCCACTTGGTGGTCATTTTGGTGTATTATTAAACTTTTTTTTTTGTTGTTGGTATATTGTGATTTTCTGTTCTATCTCAGGTTCAAAGTGCACCATCTTTTCATTTAATAAATTTGAGAAGTTAAAAACTTTCCTTGTCATTCAAGGGTGATGGTGAGTTCCAAAGTGATGTGTTGTAAAGCACTTTGAGTCGCCTTGTGCTGAAAAGTGCTATATAAATAAATGTACCTACCTACCTACCTACCTACCTACCTACCTACCTACCTACCTACCTACCTACCTACCTACCTACCTACCTACCTACCTACCTACCTACCTACCTACCTACCTACCTACCTACCTACCAAAGCCAGACAGGTTGAGAACCACTCTAATCTACTGGTGAAAACCCAAAACTAAGCTTCTATTATAAACATTAAAACAACCTCCTCTACTGACCTGCCAATAGATACTTAGGTTTTACCAGTGAAGAAAATGTCTTTCCCCTGTAGGCATTGAGATGGAGATTGTAAACAGTTGTGAGCAGAACAACGGAGGGTGCTCTCATCACTGTGAGCACACCACCAACGGTCCCCTCTGTTCCTGTAACCATGGCTACCAGCTGGCCCAAGACAGGAAGACCTGTGTAGGTAGGAACTCCTGTCTATAACCCATTTGTGTCTGACCTCCCGTCTCCTTTAGTTACAATAGTTTTCGAACCCTCTGTTTTCACGCACTCTGTTCTTTTCTCAGACAGTGATGAATGTTTCACAGAGGAGTCCTGCTGCAGCCACTTCTGTAGGAACTACCCGGGTGGCTACGAGTGCAGCTGCAGAGCCGGCCACAGACTCAACCCAGATGGCTGCGGCTGCGACGGTGAGTGCGCAGGATTGTTAGCAGATTATCTAGTCTGGTGCTTTTCAGTCTTTTCTAGACTGTGGAACAGCTGTGTTGTACATTAGATCCCAGTGCACGCTTGCTAACTCATTGCTCAGAAATTAGGCCTTTGAAGGCCACTTGTATGCAGAAAATGGAAAGCAGAACACTTTGCTTATGTGCAACCATCACATGGACAAAAGATGGTAAATTTAATGCAGTTACTAAGGGAAAATTACATTTTTTAAAAGACGCCAAAGTGTACAGCAGCATGACCTTGTACACCTGAATATATGATTTGAAAATGATTTCTAACCTTTATGTTATGACGATTATCATGTGCAATCTTTATTTTTTCCATTAGACATTGATGAGTGTCTGGCAGAGACATCGGGCTGTGAGCATTACTGTGTGAACACGCTGGGAACATATCAGTGTTTTTGTCGACAGGGTTTCCGCTTGGCTCAGGACCAGCACTCATGCATCTGTGAGTCACAAGTGCCCCCAAAAAACAAAGATTTGTCACATTCACCAGCAAGCAGAAATAAGAAATGTGTATCGAAAGCCTTACTTTATACACGGTGTGTCTAGCTCTGTATAGCAGAGACACGGAAGAGGAAGAAGAAGAAAAAGATGAGGAAGAGGAGGAGCTGCAGGTTGACAGATTACCAGACCTGCTGTTTCGAAATGCTCCTCAGCTCCTGCATTACACGGCAGCTCTGTACTCCCATTACAGTATTGATGATGATGATGATGATGCTCGCCATAAAGAAGAGTTAGAGACCCAGGAGGAGCACAGAGGAGAGCTGAGACTGGAAAGCCACATAGGTACAGTAAAAAGCGTTAATGACTGTTTGATGTAGGAGCCCAGTCAAAATCTATACTGTTATTGCTCATTCAATAAATCTTCACACAAGAAGTTACTCGGAGTTGATCATTTCCCTTTTCAGTGTGTTTCGATGGCTCCTTCGGGGATGATTGCAGCGTGACCTGTCAGGACTGTGTGAACGGAGCATGCAGTGAAAGCAGGGACCGGTGTGAATGTTCGCCGGGCTGGACCGGAATTATCTGCAACGAGAGTAAGAACAGTAAACCTTTGCGTTTTTAATATTTTCAGAGCTCTGGGGTGTTTCTCCTTCACATCGAAATGCTGAATACACATATAAAACACTGTCTGGTTTATCACCCAGTGCTGAATAGCAAAGGTGGAAAACAGTGTTGTGCTTGTACAGGTGCTGGTCATAAAATTAGAATATCATGAAAAAGTAGATTGATTTCAGTAATTCCATTTAAAAAGTGAAACTTGTATATTATATTCATACATTACATACAAACTCATATATTTCAAATGTTTATTTCGTTTAATTTTGATGATTACAAATGACAACAAATGAAAATCTCAAATTCATCATATCAGAAAATTAGAATATTACTGAAGACCAATAAAAACAAAGGATTTATAGAAATGTTGGCCAACTGAAAAGTATGAACATGAAAAGTATGAGCATGTACAGCACTCAGTATTTAGTTGGGCCTCCTTTGGCCTGTATTACTGCAGCAAAAAAAAATCTACCATCTCACTTCACCTTTTTAGCGAAAGTAACAACTCTTACCCATGCAAGTCCACACAAGCTGGTTGTCCCCTCAAAACCCTTCCGTCTTTCCTGTCTGTTTGAAATCCCTTAAGTATTATTGTGTTTTGTAAGAATGAGATGAGATAGCTCACTGTGTGCATCGATCCAGGGCCATGAATCAATATCTGCTGTCTCCTCTGTGTGGGAGGCTGGGTTATTTATGGGCTTCAGAGCACAAGGGGGACCAGAGGAATCAATCTGTTTGATGCTGGAGTGTGGCCAGGGCCCACAGCAAGACTACAGCCTGAGGTCAAGGATGTCCACTGCTGGGTTCGAGAAAGAGACTTCTTTGTTTCAGTCCAGCAGCATGATTAATAGCTGTCTTTGGCCTGGTGGAGAGAACCGTGTGGGGTATAAGTACATTAGAAACAATCTGTCACTTTAAGAACTCACTCTGGAGGTGGTACCATTCAGAGGCACATACTGAAGCTTATAGATCCAGGCAGCACTGTTGACTGATGCAAAGTATCTGCAGCAAGCAACAGTAAAATGGTCTACAACCGATACCCTTAACAGGCCTTAAAGCAAGAGTTCAGATCTTTTGAAGCGGGGTTTTGTAGAAAGGTCACAAACAGTTAATGTCTTACCTGTTGTATGTAGCTCATTAGGTCTCCTCAATTTGCAAGAATATTAATTAATTCTGACTGTATTAGTCTGAGTGTTGCCTTAAAGTAGTTTTTGTGAATGTTGTGTTAGAAATCTCTATTATGCTGTCCATTTTGAATTACAGGAAGTGCCCCAGGCTGCACTGGAAGTGCTACAACTAGCTGCTGCTGCCACTGTTTGTAAATAACCATGCAATATAAAACTGACAAAAGTGTAAATGTGTATAAAATGTCATTTGCATCAACAGTTGTGAAATCTGTTGTTTAGGATGGTAGCAATCTTCTATAGTTTCTTCCCTTCATGGACTCACTGTTAGTTCATTGATCTGGTCAGATTTAAACTCTCTTTGTCTAAACTGAGGTCATTTAAAGAGCTGTTTGCAACAAGTAAGATATTAATTGTTTATAATCTCTCTGCAAAACCCCACTTCCAAAGATCTTATCAATATTTTTAAGCAGATTTCAGACTGCATCAAGTTTCTCATAATAAAACAGAAACAATGTCTTCCTACTTTGCCAAGTTGCAAATAAACACAACAAGTTTGTGACACGATAGAATGGGGCTGAACTTGCTTTAAAAACTTTGGGAAATTTTGATAACATGTTCTCTATTTACTGACAGTCCTTCTTTATGAACTAATTATGAGGTGCATTAAATTTTGCATAACAAACTACCATGATGTTGCTAATTCCAAACTCTTTTTAAACTCAAAATACAACAGGGAATTGAAGCAGACATGGTTGGTATTTTGCACTTTAGCACATCCTAAACAGTCAGCAGGATCATGTCAGAAATGGTAACGAGACCTGTGAGAATATGAACGTTAGATGAGCACCATGTGGAAACAGAGTATGGAAGACAAAAGCGTTCACTTTGCTTTTACATGAGCACAACCCTTAAATTATTTGCTTTTATTTCCTCTTTTTTGTTTAATTTCAAAGACTTTTCCATAGTCTTGTCTAGGAAGTGATGCTGTAACTAATGCTGTAACTAATCTCCACCTCCTGTCTCTCCAGCTTGTCCACCCGGAAGCTTTGGTCTGGCCTGTAACAGTGTGTGCCAGTGTCAGAATGGAGGTTCCTGTGATCCTGTGACCGGGAGGTGTTTGTGCCCCCTCGGGGTACAAGGCCTTCTTTGTGAGGATGGTGTGTATACATTCTCTTTTATAAATACATTAGTTCATTTTAGTAAATTTTAATGGTCTGAAAAATTAAAACAGACACCAAAAATTGAACCTAATTGTATTTGATATCCAAAACATTTGGTTTGATCCTAATAATTCATCTTGTCTTGCAACTCAAAGAAAAAAAAAAAAAAATTTTTATTTATTTGTTTTTTCTTGCAGTGGTTCCTTATTGTAATTGTTTGTCCCTTGTTTTCCAAAAAAACTGGCCTTGTGAGAAACTGTAAAAATGTAATTAAACACAAAATACATTGATTTACAAAACATTAAATATCTATAATGTCATGGAAAGAAAAAAACAAGTGATCACTGTTTAAATGCCAATGTTTTACATATGACAACAAACGTCACCAGCATCAAATAATAAAAAATGATCAAAATACAAAAACACTTCATTTTGAAACATTTGATATAGTGCCTATATTTGACGATTAATTAGTGAATTTGTAAACAACTGTTTCTTTTTTTTAGACAATTGGATTTTCTTGACAAACAGAGATTGTGTTTTAAAAGTGTAACAAGTTCTTTGGCATCGTTCCCACTAATAGGTTGTCCAAGGGGGTATTTTGGGATGCACTGCAGAAGAAAGTGCAGTTGTCCCAACAATGGACCCTGCCATCGTTTGTATGGAGCTTGCCTCTGCTCTCCAGGATTATATGGCCGTTTTTGCCATTTAGGTGAGTAAAAGGTTAAAAACTCAGCTGTGCTTAGCTAATAAGAATATTACTAACATGATTGTTGTTTTAATGACATTAGTAACAAAATATATTACAAGAATACAATTACAGTATATAGTTTATATTTGGAACTTTTTGTAAAACTTTATGTGACGATTAAATGGATGCGTCACTTGGTGTATTTGGCTGTTTGGATGGTGGTACCAGATGAGAGGGAAGCTCTTTAGGGAGCCAGTGTCCCTCCAGCTTTCCCTCAATAAGGTGGGCCGCCAAAGCGAACTCCTCATTGTCCAACATGCCGTCTTTATCAACATCAGCCAGCCTCCAGATGTGAGCGAGCACAGAGTTAGGCAGAAGAGTGGTTGTCATCCACTCTTTGACTTTGGTGCCACTGAGTTTGCCGTCCCGAGGACTCAGGTTGTAGAAAATCTCATCGTATTTGGGTTTGTATTTCTCCACAGCCCACTCGTCAAAATCCATCTCGCTGCTCTCATCGTCTTTGATGATTTCCTTAAACGGATCTTGTCTGAAATGCTCTCGCCTGAATGTTCCCAAAAATTCTCCATCCAACACGCTGGGGAGGGACTTCTTCTTCTTCTCCTGCAGTTGGAGTAAGGGAACCAGCTTGGCTACGTCTGTGGTCAGAAGTTTATCCAAAGAAGCCATCAGGCTTGGCTTCAATGTCTTGAACTTTGAGAAGTCCTGACCCAAAAGTTTCTCCTGAAAATGGACACAGTCTTGTGAGGCTCACACAACACTTTGCAGTGAATTAAATTTAAAAACTGTCGTAATCATGCAGTAAGTGAAAAGCTTTGTTTGACCTGCATTTTGGTGCAGTCGGGAAAGTCTCCAGCTGGGACTCGATGCTGCTGCTGGATCTTGTTGAAAATCACAGGAAGCTGATAGATCAGGTTGTGCTTCTTGCTTTCTTTGCAAAAAATCGTTGGCATCTCCTGCTTCAGATAGCTGATGATGTGTGCATGAGCCTGAGGAGAGACCAAATCAGACATAAAACTACCGTGACAGCTGTAGAATTTGTAAATACATTACTAGAGTTAAAGTTCTCACCCTGACTAAGCGAGCTCTCTTCACCAGGTCATTCAGCTTGCGCACTACAGCGTTGCGTGGCAGGTTCCTTACATCAGCCAGCAGATCCTCCTCCTCCAGCTCGATCAGCTGGTAGTGATCGCACATCAGCCTCGGCTCTGACCAGAAAGATCCGATATAAACGCGCAGGATTTCAGGGGTTCGGAACACTTTCCCCAGTGACCACATGAGGGCGCCATACGCTCTCATGAGCTGCTGAGAGTCCACCCTGTCCGCTTTGTTGAGAACCACTCGCAGCTTGTCCTCATAGCCATACAGAGCCCCAAAGGCCCGGGTGAGCTCATCAGAGAAGTCCAGTTTATGAGCGTCGAACAGCAGGATGATCCGATCCACACGCTCTGCAAACCACCGCAGCACGGCTGGGAAGTCGTAGCCTGTGCATAAGGAATGGAACACGGGGTTTTCATTAGTGCAGTGTGTAATGGGGAAATCCAAACAGCCAGCAGAACTACAGTACCATGTGACTAATCCCAGTGGTCCTCACTGGTTTTAAGCCATCTCAGTTACACCCACAGACATATACATCTTTATAACAAAGCAGTTCCAATCCTCCCAGTGCTTTAATTTGGGCCAATAATTTCCATTTTATTGTTTTCTTTTCTATGGCTTTTCTCACAGAAACTGTATTCCCCCAATAACACTTGATCACTAGTTATCTGGAAGCAATGCCTTAACAGATCCTTCTGACACTAACAGCATCATGAAAAGCATTCAGTCTCACCTCGGCTAAGCTTCCTTTTTGCAGCTGTTAGGATGCCCGGTGTGTCGACTATGCTGATACTCTCCAGGACTTGATTTGGCATCTGGACACACTGAAACCTTAAAAAAGAAAAACAAACCAATACATAAACAAAAAACCCCAAGAGGCTTAATTTAATGGTTTAAGTTCGTGTATCTTTATTGCACATACAGTAATGGACAGAAATTTCTAAAAATTTTTTAGATCAAAAAAAAAAAAATTATTTTTTTTCTCTTTATGTCTCAGTGTTTCTTTACTTTTGTCTGCTGATTCTCCCTCACCTGTTCAAAAACGAGTTTCCAAATGGATCGAGATTGCGAAAGGGCATTTTTGGATCCACTGTTAAGGCATTCCCAGGAATGGTCTGTGTCTTTTCTCCATACATGAGGGCTGTAAAGCAGTCGGTGGTCGGCTCTGGCCCAACTCTGCTGCCAGGAAAGTCTTCCTCTATGAGGTACCTGAGGATACACACAGTGTAAACCACAACAAGTACCATTTTCGACGTTTCAAACACACTATGAGCTGTGAGCCATACCTGATGAAAGTTGTCTTTCCTGTTGAGTACTGTCCCATCACCAGCACCATTGGTTTGCTGTCAAAATCTGCATCCTCGTAGCTCGGTGAGTGAAAGTGATGGAAGGAATAGTATTTCTCTATCGGCAGCAGCCTCTTGTAGTAAAGATTCTTCAGCTCCTCTGTCACCATATTGACGTCTCCCAGCGTTTTAGGGGTGCTCCAAAACCTCCGGATGGACATTTTGGGAGAGGTTTTGCCTTTTATTCCTCGACGTGGAAGCTGCTCACACTTCTAGGACCAAGCTGACCGCTGGAAGAATGTGCACAAGGGTTATCAGCAGCTGTCTGCTCCATGCTGCAGTGGGACAATGAGAGGGTGGAGAGGGTGTAACCGGAGCCTGCAGCTGCACCTAACATGAAGCCAGTGTGGAGAGGGACAGGGTGGAGTGCAGTTCAGTGCTTAATGATGAGTTGGAATCATCTTTGCCAAGATTCAGCCTCAGTGATTGTGGATGTATTAGGAAGCCCTTCTCATACAGTATGTGCATGATTTTTTTATACTGTGTCAACATTACTCTTGATTATTTTGTTAATTCAAACTTTGTTGGATAAAGATTTGAACAATACGGTATGATTTTTTTTACAGGAAATTCAATAAATTTGGTCAAACTTAGACCAGCAAAAATCTGACATTTATGATAACATGGTGTTTTTATTTGGTCTCAAACTGCAAATGAAATCTGGTAGTTGAGAAAGTTTTCTTATCCTAACTACCGTCTAAACTTTACCAAACAAACGTTGCCATGTGAACTTGTTTTTCGTAGTGTTATAGCGCAGTATTAAACACTACACTGTGTTCTGGACCACCCCTCAGCTTGTCCCAGGTGGACCCACGATGCTGGCTGTTCCAAGGAATGCGACTGCGTCCGAGAACATTCTGCTGGCTGCGACCCCAAAACGGGGAGCTGTTTCTGTAAGGACGCACACCACGGTCCGCGGTGTGAGAAAGGTGCGAGTGCTTCGCAAAGTGTCCCTTGGATTTGATCTGCAACATGGACGTTTTCAGTTGAGCTGAAAGGTAGACCCAGCCAGAAGGTGTTTTCGAGGCCACGTTAATGGGTCGACAGATTCATAGAGGGAAATGGTAGAAGCAACCAATTTTTTTTTTTTTTTCCTGTTTAAGTAATGCAACACAAAGTCAGCCATTAAAGGGTAGGAAACGTGAAATAGTCTCTTTCGTTAAGATGTTGTTTTGATATAATAGTGCATAACAGAAAATTAGTTACAGCATAGTTTCACAAAAATGTCTTGTGTTTTGTCATCGCGTAATCCTCCCCTTTGTTCTGTGTCACGATGCAGAGTGCGATCCAGGCTCCTTTGGTCCCGGCTGCGAGCAGCCATGTGACTGTCCAGGTGGAGGGTCGTGTGACCCCAGGACCGGCGAGTGCAGCAAACAGTGTCCTGCAGGCCTTGGAGGAGATCAGTGTCAGCTGGGTGAGACAAAACGCTGCTTTAATGTCTTACAAAGGACAGACATTTACAAAACAAATAATTATTAAAACAGATGTGGAGTTAGTTCGACTTTTTGGTGCTTATTTGCTGCCTTACAGAGGTTTAAAACGGATTCATGTTGGATTCTCTTTTATTAAAACAGAACCACAGTACACTGATGTCATTATAATATGGTCATCATTATATATAATAGTCTGCAAAAATGTGGTTTTTCTGGCATCACACTGACAAACACTAAGTAACACACACTGTTTTGAATCTCTGTACTTCCACAATGGGTTCAACAATTTTCCCTTTTTACATCCATCCGCTGCGGTTTTATTTGCTCTCTGCTGCTTTTGATGAATTGAATGCATTTAGAAGGTGAAATAAATAAGCCTTTGTCTTGATTTCAGCTGGATACGTAGGTGTTCTTGTTATTCTAAGCTGCACGACCACACAAATGACTGTTCCTGCTCAGCAGGGTGTCCTGTGGCTGTTTATTCTGAGGGTTGATGAAAAGTTCAACCCTCTGTTCTGTGTTCCAAACTGGTACTGAATAATGTTTATGAACTGAAATTTAATTTTGGGGACAGGACTGAAATAACAGAGCCGAGTTACTCAAAAATATGTCAGCATTAATGCAGAGAACATGTCTAGGTTCAGCTGAGTTTCTCTGAGACACATAACAAAGCGTATCATTTATTTTTTCTGTATTTTCTGGAGCTCAAGTTGCAGGCTGGATCATGACAGGGATAATTTACTTCGGTTACTGCTCCAGAAGCTTTTGGCAGACGCTGAATAAATAAACTTTTCTCTAAATTTTCACTCGAGCAGTTCTTTTTTTCTCATCCAGAGATGTGCAACCCCACGTTTTCTCTTGTCTTTCGCCCTGACCGTTGTGTTATTCATCTCTGCTTTGAATTTCTCTCGTGTTTGTTTGTTACCAGCATGTCAAGCAGGAAGCTATGGTGAAAACTGTCGCCTGACCTGTGACTGCCAAGGAGCTCCCTGTGATCCTGTAACCAGAGAGTGCATTTGTCCTGCTGGGAAGACAGGAAATTCATGCCAAGAAGGTATTTATTTTGTCACATGGTCCTTTAATAACAGTTTGAAGAGAAAACACAAGTTCTCGGGGTCTAGTTTGAACTCACTGACACTACGAGTTTGCCATAATTGTAAGTCACTGAACAACCATGCAGTTTTATGCTCCTTTATGCCGAACCAGTTTGCAAATGTCCTTTACATCAAGTAACCAGCGGGAATTACTTACTGCTATATTTTTTTGAATGTGACTTGCTGCTTCCTAGACTGCCCTGATGGATTCTGGGGGCTAAGGTGCCAACATTCTTGTCCTGACTGTGAGAATAGCGCATCCTGCAACAAGAAAACTGGTATCTGCGACTGCAAGCCAGGCTTCATGGGAAACCTCTGTCAGAAAGGTGAGTTTGCATAGAAGCTGATGTAAATGTAATTTCTGCCATAATAACAGAGGGGCCCTTTTTCTTGGAAATTGTTAACTGATCACAGATCATTTTATGTGTTCATAAACACATCAAAGTGTTGTTCATGGGTACATATTCATAAGAAATGCTGCAAACTGCTTTACTCTGTTGATCTGTTCATATTTAATCTAATCACCTAAAAGATGACAAAAACATTTAAACCCTACAGTTTGGGGGTTGAAAGCAACGTATCAAAGGCTGTATCTGAAAAATCTGTTTGCAGTTATTTTTATTTGACGTCGGCAGCGTAGTAAAATAAGAGTAGCTTTTCTTGAAGGAATGCGTATCACTCACAGCCTTGCACGCTAAAGTTTAAAACAACTATCCATCCAGTGGCTCATGAGATATCTGGAAACAGGCTAGCAGAGTTGGCTCCAACAGTTAAAGTCAAAGTTTTAAACAAAGATCTTGCACAATGTGTCGAACTTAAATCATGGGTTGGGGACATGTCGCAGCTTCTACCACACCAGATTTTACCTCAATGACTGTAAAATTGACTGAATTATAGCCATTTTTGTTTTCCAAGCTCAGTTGGCTGTGTTGGCCACCTTGAACTGAAAAAACCTAATTAGTTGTAGATGTGCAGCTAATTATTACTTTTTGAAAGTTTCATTAAATTCTGTTGAGTAGTTTATGAAATATTTTACTAACAAACAGAACAGACTCTAATAGTTAATAGCAAAGTTTGAAACCAAGATCTTGGTCAGTCAGTCAGTTAGTACTCAGATTATGTGTTGAGGATGAGTCTCAGCTAGTACCATACCAAATCTTAGCTCAGTATCTGTAAAAATGACTGAGCTACAGCCATGTTTGTCTTCGTTAAAGTTGATTAGCTCTGGTGGCCATCTTAAATCAAGTTGACTACATGAGCTAATCATTTGTAGACGTACATCTAATTAATAGTTTCTGGGAGTTTTATTAAAATCGATCCTGCAGTTCATGAAAGATCTTGCTAACAGACAGATAAGCAAATGCGCACACAGACATATACAATTACATAATAGGCAGGCAAATAAAAACTAGATAAAGGCTAGACGTTAATATTTTTATGCAGCATGATGGCAAAACAAAGATTTTTTTGATGAATTATCTGTTGTACATAGAGTGTCCTGCAGGGTTCTATGGACCAGGCTGTCTGACACCTTGTTCTTGCCACCCTGGTGCCAGCTGTGACCCAAGGACTGGACTCTGCCTCTGTCCTCCCGGCAAACGAGGCCACGACTGTGCAACTTGTAAGCGTTTACTGGGCAGACAAATAATACAAAAAAAGAGAGTTTACAGTAACTCATCATCAGAGCGGTGTGCCTGTTTGTCTGCACGCGTGTTGCAGCGTGTGAAGCAGGTTCCTGGGGCCCGGGCTGCACCGGTCGATGTCAGTGCCAGGAACGCCCTCCGGGCTGCGACCCAGTCAGTGGTCAGTGTGTGTGTGAGGAAGGCTACACCGGAGACCAGTGTGAGGAGAGTAAGCATGGATTTCAGGAGTACTGTCGGAGTTTGAAAAGATTTAGCAAGTGCTGCCACCTTGGGGCAATTACACTCATAGCATATTTCGAGTTAATGTACACTGATATATTTGTTGTACATGGAGTTTTACTATTTAATCAGGTGTTTCTAATAGTGTCATTTTTTTTTTACTTGAGATTTTTGAGTTAACATGTGTTTTGTTGTTGTTGTTTGAGATCATAATGTGATTCTACATCTCGTGTCGCCTTATAAACTCATATAGCTCCCATTTCCTGTCCTCTGCAGAGTGTATGAATGGCAGCTACGGTCAGGGCTGTGCTCAGCAGTGTCGGTGTCAGAATGGAGCCCTCTGTGACCATGTGAGCGGAGCCTGCACATGCTCCCCTGGATTTACGAGTGCTTACTGTGAGAAAAGTATGTCATTTGTATTGTTTGCATCATGAGAAGTTCTTAAAGCCTCCCTAACGTTTCTGTTATGTTTGGTGTTACTTTTAGACCTGGCTGTGTTTGTTATTCATAAACGGAGTCAATTTAAATGCATGGTTGAGTAAATGTCAGTTGGATTCCTATTGCCCATCGCCATGAAAGGTAGGTGATCATGTAATTGCCTCTGTGTGTGTGAGCACGTGTGTGTGTGTGTTCGTTTGTCTGTCTGATACCCATCCCCAACACTTCAGGCACTAATGGATCACATGAGATCCCATGTTGCACATATTTTCAAGACTGGATGAAAACAGCCACAGCTTAATCAGCTTTTCAACATAAAAAAATAATTTTAGTTTAAAACTTTGGCATGAAAAGTAGCTGGCGATATGCACACCTTCCAGGAAGAAATAGGTAATCGGACATTGAAGAACTCCTTAGTTTGACCAAGTTAATAATCTTCTTTTAAAGTGGTACCTGCCTCTGTCTGTTAGCAAAACACCTTGAATTGGATTGTTAAAAGTTAATCAGGTGTAGATGTACAGCCAGTGATTACCTTTTCAGAGTTTCATTCATGAAATGTTTTGCTAACAGACAAACACACACACACACACACACACACACACACACACACACACACACACACACATGGCAGGCGATAAAAAGCATTTTGTGTTTAGACACCAAAATTTTCTTCTGTTCTAATCTTGGGGTAAAAACTAAAAACTGAACTGAATTGTATTTGTTTTTAAAACATTTAGTTTAATTTTATTCTTCATCTCAGAATCTTTTAAACTGTATAGTTTCCACAAAGAGGCGTTTTCATAAAAAAAAAAAGACACAGGCAGTAAACATTATTGTCCGCTTTTCAACTTTCTTTAAAAGAAATAAATTACTAAACTTGACACTTATCACCTCTAATTTTTGCTTTAAATTTTACTATTTATTTTGTACAACTTGAACAATAAAGTAAAATTAGACAAAAATGAAAAATTAGCTATAGAACCAAACTTAAGCAGTGGCTTTAAAAGCTACAAAATAATTACTGGAAATGATAATAATTACAGTTTATACTCACCAGTTTAACTGTAAAGCCACTAGATGGTGCTGCAGGACATTCTTCTGATCGTCTGAGCTTTCCCACAGTTTGAGTGGATCCAATGAATCACCAGATTGCTCGTATAATGTCATGAGCAAAACCATTTTGAAACCACACACATCCCAAGATGTAATTTGTATTAGTCATTCTGGGACAGATGGAGTGTGTCTTTGCAGCCACTCAGCCATAGCAAACCTTTCATGCAACTATTCATCTCACCATTATGATGTTTGTCCTGAACTGCAACAGTCCAAGAGTTTTAGCCGTGTAATAGATTCATCCTTGATTATAGTCTTCTGACTTGAAGTGGCCTTGTGTTATTACAGACTATAAGATTTACTGGGAGTTCACTATACCAGCCGTAGAAATTCATACCACCTCCGTGGTACACCGTAAATCACGGCCATGTCACACTAGAACGGAGCTTCACATCTCTAGTCATAACAGTCTAATGGCCTCACAGGCGGTTGTCACTCTGATTGGATGTTGCTGTGGAAATGAGGCTAGCAGTCTGACCAGATTTCATTTTCTTAGGGCTTAAACATAGGTGTCCAGTTTCTCAGTCATCTGCTGGGCCTCTTCCTTCGCAAGGAATCAGGAAGAGGCCTGCGCTGTGAGAAGATCCAGATCTCCCTAGTTCATGTGTTTCTCAAAATAGAAATGTAAAGACGTGCCTCAACAATGCAGAGTTTTATCGTACATGGGCAATCCTTATTCATGCATTTAAAATGTGTCTTAAGGCGATAGTCTGGCAGTTTTTGAAGTGATGCTCTGATTTTTCAATAGCATGTTATCAGTCGTGACATCAGTCATAGAGCACTGAGTAGGGCAGAAGTCTTTGTCCAGGCTCAGCTAATAGCAAGCCAGACGAGGGGCAGTTTTATATCATTTTCAGCCTTTTCAAACAACTCTTTCTCAAAATTGTCAATCTGATATGAAAGAGTTCTACAGTAGATAATATTAATGCATTCAGCAGCCTCAGCACCATATACATGGTCTATGCTCGGCACAGACACATTTGTGTAGTAACATGGACGTTGTTTGGTTGAGAAAATGATGACAAACTAAACAAATGGTGTAATGCAAAAGTGTAGAGGTTTAACATTAGCTAATGAAGTGTTCTCTCCCACTGGTGTGTTGTTTATGAGAAAGAGTTGTATAAGCATGAAAAACTAGAATAAAAACGGGCCCTCGTTTGGCTAGCTATTAGCCTAGCCTAGATGAAGCCTTCTGCCCTTTTCTCCATACTCTTTGCTCTGTGATGTCACAGCTGATTTGGTACTAACTGTTGATAACTATTTGACAGAACATTACTTTAAAAGTTACCAGACTATCCCTTTAAAGCTTGCATGTCGTTACTGTGGTCCCACAAGACTTGGATACCTTTTTATTTTTGCCAAAAAAGCCCTATTGTGGTGCTGGTGTTGATGCACAACTTTTCACTCAATAATTATCAGAAAAAAGAGGCCTGTGCGTGTTGACGTGGGTCCAGCTTTCCACTTTTTCAACTGACATGGATCAAGCTGGTCTGGATCTTTGATGTTCGCATCAAAACAGTTTACTTGGTCGCAGAAGAAAGAACTCTGGTCCGACCGACGTTGTTTTGTTGCTTGTTTAATTCTCGTACGGGCCCTGAATGGCACCAGGAAGCCCTATTCTGTGCTCAGTCTATCCGCTCTGTTTCTGTGGTCTGCTCTCGCTGGTTGTGTGGTCTCTGGACCTTTTTTATGGGCTGACAGCAGTGGCTCTTACACAACCAGGGATCTGGAAATAATCCTGCTGTCTTAAAGAGCTCATTTAGTCAAGAGATGGAGGCTTTCAATGATGGCACTGTGTGCGTGCGTGTGTGTGTGCGTGTGCTGTGGTTGTCGGAAAAACCTCCGCGTCTACCTATAAACAAAGACTCAAAGGGAAGAGTCTACATTTATAAATGCTAGCAGACAAGGCGCTAATATTAGATGACAGATTGCTGCCCTGTGGTTTGGATGAAAACTAGTCTCCCCCTGCTGGCTTTTACAAATAATACACTCCACCCAAAATATCTTAGGCTTTAGCTCTGAAGATGTGTGCTGCATTAATGTCCACTTGATGTGTAAGCTACTGTTGAATGGGTAAAAGACAGGCCATGTTTGCTTGTTGCCATGGCGTCAGTGCAGTCCTAACAATAAACAACAGACAATAAACCAGCGACACTGCTACCGCTGAGTTAATGTCCAGCTGTATTAGGATGACAGCATCCTCAGTGGGCTAGTTTTATTAAAAGTGCAGCCTAACCACTACTAAAGCTGGCAAAGACGTCATGCTGTCAGCGTGGGAACACGGCAAGAAACTGCTGAACAGGAGAGATACTTTTCCCATTTTGAGACCTTGAGTTAGAACAGGAGGAGTGGACAGCATCATCAGCTGGAAGTGTAAGAAGAGCTTAAGATGCATTCACTGGAAGGGAACAGCCCTAGCACTGTGATATTACAGTACATATAATTATCTACATTAAAGAAGGGTGAATGAACAGATTTCTTAAATATGTTTTAAAGCCTAGCATTCCTTAAAGGAATGCCTTTCAAGATGCTTAATACTTATATTGCAAGATCTTGCAGAGTCTGACTCTGTTACTCCCACCTCAAATTTTAGTTCAATAATTGTAAAACTGACTGTGTCATAGGCACTACTGTCTTGTGGTTTATGAAATATTTGCTCACAGCTTGTCGGAATTGACTCTATCAATTATTGCCAAAGTTTAAAACAAAGCTCTTACAAAGTGTGTAGTGTTTAGAATGTGTTGGGGGATGACTCTCAGCTACTACCACACCAAAATTCAGCTTAATTAATAGCTGTACAAATAACAGAGGTATAGCCCATTTTGTGTTACTGATTATTTGCGACCGTCATCTCAAATTGGGTTGACTTCAAAAGTTAATCAGTTGTAGATGTATATCCAGTGATTACTGTCTCATCGTTCATAAGATATTTTGCTAACAAGACAAGCAAAAGTGCAGCCACAGACAAAAACATTATCACCTGCCTTGTGCATTTTAGTGGCAGGAGATAAAAAGCTCTCTGCAGCCTAAATTTTCCAAGAGCAAACAGAGATATACCTGAAGAGAAAAAACCTTTGTTATCAACAGACTTTAACAAACCCAAGAGCGGTGTTTCTGTAAATCAGTGTCAGAATCAGGGAACATTTTGTGTTTTGCAGAATACAGCTATTATGCTTGAGTTAGCCTGTGAACTCCGCAGTGACAAATTGAGCCATCAACAACAGGCGCAGTCATTCTTTCCTGCCCCAGTGAAGTCATGCTTACAGACAATATTTACATCTAAGCAGTGTAAAGGTTCATTTATCCCACTGCGTCTGGTTAGCTTCTTCTGGATAGCAGGCACCATGTTTAGCAAACTCTGTGAGTGTCACTTGACTGCATGAGCACACTTGAAGAGTCTCTCTAGCACTCCCTGAGAATGGGGAAACAGACACTTGGACTGGCATCTCCTGCAACTCTGTAGGTGTGTTTGTGGAGAACACTTACCAGGCATTGTTTTGCCGTGTGCCGGTGGGGTCTGTGGACACAGCAGGTGCTCTATTTACCGGCTCTTTGTGCCCCCCTCGCAAAAAAAAAAAAGAAAAAAAAAAAAGGGAACAGCCTCTGATCTGCCGTAAACTTTGATGTGGCCCAGATCCAGCACACATGTGTGGGACAGGAGCTCACTTAACGAACGCAGACTCTTTGCAGCAGCCGCAGCGTGGTGCTGCAATTTGATATTGGTATTTTCAGGAGGTTGCAGGGCAGAGAGGGAAAGGCGAGAGTGCAAGGTAGGCAAGGGAAGAGAAAAAGCTACATTCAAAAAAAAAAAAAAAAAAAGTTAGGCATTCAAATCTTTTCCTTTCCTTTCCTTTTTTTTTTTTTTTTTTTGTGAAGCTGCCAGTTGTAACCAGTTGGATGTTTTATCTCGACCCACAGCGTGCCCGGACGGCTTTTACGGTCTTGACTGTGGCCAGATGTGCGAGTGCAGGAACGGTGCCCGCTGCCACCACATCACAGGAGCTTGTCTATGCACCGCCGGCTGGGCAGGACCACACTGCATTCTGGGTAATGGAAGCCACATCATTAAAACAGGGTGTGAGGGAGGCCCTCGCTGTGGCCCATCACGCCATCCTCTCTTTTAAACACAACTAAGATGTGTTTGTGAACAATTATCTCTATAATGAGACATTGCCAATGACTTTTTTAGGGATGGGTAAGGGAGGAGAAAGCAGGGAGGACGAGAGTGCCCTCTGGCACACAGGGTTTAATTGAGGTCTATTCTGGATAAATGCACCCACATGTACACAGCGATCAACATCAGGAGTGAGGGAGAGCGCAGCTTGGAAGACCCTTTTAGCAGCTAACCAATCAGTGCTCTCAAGCCAGAGTTTCTTGAGGATTTCATGCCTTTGTTTTAATGAATCTAGTGAATTGCCCACTAAAGTTCTTAGTCTGTCATTCTGCAGCTTTTTGCAAGACTTTGCTCTTGCCACAGACATTTTGTGGTTCTGAGTACCAGATTCAGAGTCAGCAGAAAGCCACTAGCATGACTTAATGGTCCATCTTTGTCGTTTGCTCATTTTCCTCGTTTATAAATGCCAAATGGCATGTGAATCTTTGATCAGTAATACAAGCTTTGCAACACAAGTGCTAAAAGCCACAATCTCTGCAAATGTCAGCTAAACTCACTGTTCCTATACATTTGCAATTGATGTTGTGTTGTATGGAATTTTGATTGAGGACACGTTGTTAAATTACCTTACATGTGTGTTATTTGTGAGGGTAGAGTGCCCAGAAGGTCATTTTGGAGAGCAGTGCAGTCAGACCTGTGAATGTCTGAATGGGGGAAAGTGTGACCACATTACTGGGCAATGTAGCTGCACGGCTGGTTGGACTGGCTTCAACTGCCAACTGCTTGAGTAGTTCTTTACTTCAATAACTTGACTAACTTCACTTGAAAGCTGCCCAGTTTGTTTATTTAGAGGCGTACAGTGGTGGATTTTTGTGCAGCTTTGACATTGTTAGCAGACTTAAACATCAAACTCCTCACAGCGTGTTTGCAAGCTTACAGCTTGATGCGAAGCAGAAAAAAAGTCTCTTTATAGAAATAAACCAACAAGTCTGTTATAAGGATATAATGGGAAGGGAAATCTGTAATTGCATGCTGAAGTTTAAGTAGTAAATTAGTTGGCTCCAATCTGCAATTTTGCCACTAGATGGCACTAAATTTCAGCCACTGGACACCTTATTACCTCTACTGCATGAACTGTGACATTTGCCTGCATGTAGCTTGTCCTCTAGGACAATATGGGGAACATTGTTCTGGCAAGTGTCTGTGTCAAAATGGAGGATCTTGTAATAGTATGAGTGGACGCTGCTCCTGTCTGCCAGGATGGACCGGAGCTGCTTGTGAGTTGGGTGAGTCCTAATATCCGTACTATAGAATTGCACTTTGTAAAGACACTTCTAATGATGCTGTTAAATGCTGCTCGAATGTTATCTTGAATGTAGTTTTTGTTATTTTCTGCCTAAGAGTGTGAAGAAGGGCATTATGGAGAAAACTGCAACAAGACCTGCAAATGTGCAAACGGTGGGAGGTGTGACCGAATGACAGGGAAATGTGTGTGTCTGCCCGGATGGATTGGAGAGCTTTGTCAGTCAGGTGACCTTTTAAAGTTGGTTCTGTTTGGCAGCATATTATTAGATTAAAAAAAATAAAAAAAAGAAATAAAACATATGTAAGTGTAGCTTTTCTGGTCACATCTTGTAGGAATATTCTAAGATGGTGAGGTTTACAAACTCCAGAGCTCGAATGCATGGTGACAATGAATGCTTGTGTGTTTTGTCTGAAGTGTGTTCAAAGGGATTTTTTGGTGAGGGCTGCGAGCAGAGGTGCGACTGCGTCCACTGTTTGAGTTGCCACCACGCAACGGGTCGCTGTGAGTGTGAGCCAGGCTGGAGAGGAGCCAGGTGTGACAAACGTGAGTGTGCATGGCCAGCAGCTGAATGATACTGGCTGGACAGAACATTTGGGTGAGCTAACTTTGTGTCTCTGTGCATCCACCCTCAGCCTGCCTGCCAGGGTTCTTCGGTGCTTCCTGTGCCCAGATGTGTCAGTGCCAGGCTGGGGTGTCCTGTCACCATAAGACTGGGAGTTGTGGCTGCCCAGCTGGTCTCACAGGTTCAGGCTGTGAGAAAAGTAAGAAGAAGAAGAACAGCAACAAAATATTTATATGTCAGCTAAATTAATTTATATCAATAGCATCTCCCTTTTTTCCTCTTGGTCCTGGGAAAGATTACAGTTTTGTCCATTCTAGGAAATGCACTCCACCTCTACATGAGACCCTCACTATCTCAGGACTGTATAAGAATGTTTCATTATTCACACCCTGTAGGGCTGTATACGAGCAGCTTCACTACTCAACCCCTCTTCGCTCCTTCAGCACCCCCCCACCCCCTTTCACAGCCTCAGCTCCCTTCCTCTCCTTACACACTCCCTAGACATCTGATAAATGTTACACACCGGCTGCCAAGTAAAACAGAAGGCATTGTTTTTGTCTCCTCGGCGGCGGATAAGGGCTTTTGGAAGGCAGACATGCATAATGACAGCGCTGTAATTGCCTCTTTAGTCTGGAGTCCTTTCTTATCTGTCCCACACGCTGCCTGCTGCTGCTTGACTGAGTAGCTGAGTGCTGCGGTCTCACCCCAAAACATGTTTGGTTCACAGATTCATCTTGGTCAATATGACCGATTGTCCTGGGACTTCATTCATTATTGTGATGAGTGTATACGTAGGGATGCAGAGAGGGTGTGTGAAAGAATGTTCCTCTGTGAGCGCCTGGGCTTTGGGCACCAGGGAAAGTTGTTGGGATTGTTACCAGTCAAGTGCTGAATGCCCCTGTATGTTCACAGATTTATCTGGGAGAGGAAAGGGAAATGGCCTGTGTCTTTGTTCCCACAAACTGCTGAATGTGTCCACGATTAGGGCCTTATCTGCAGAGCTGTACAGTGTGATTATTTAACACTGCAATAAGGTTTCACTTGCCACTATTCCTGCAGTTATGATTGAATTCCAAAATAAAATGAAGATAGAGGCAAAAACTAAGACATGTTACCTGAACACCTAAATCCTAAAGTGATAGTTTAGTTCTTTTGAAGTGGGGTTCTGTGGACAATAAATATCTTAAATTTTGTTCTGACTGGACTGGCGAGCTAACAGCTAGTCTGAGCAGGGCCAAGACCAAATTGGATTACTTTCATCTTAAAACAACTCCAGTTTTTTTGAAAAAAAAAAGAGCCATAGGGGTTCATGCAAACACTAATTTATAAACCTTTACATCCCTGTCAGTTTTATGTCATACACACATGTCACACAGAATTAGATGAACATTTGCAAACACAAAAAGTGGAAGCAGCAGCTAGGTGTGGCATTTCCAGTCCAGTACTTTCAACAGGAATATCATAATATTTCTACCAAAACAACTGTGTAATGCAAAACTGACAATGATACAATTGTTTATAAAATAGCTTTTACATAAACAGCTTTGAAATTTTTAAAGATAAAGTTGTTTTAGGAAGGGAGCAGTCCACTTTGGTCACTGGTTACTTAGGTCATTCAAATATCAGTCTACAACTGGTGAGATATTATTTTTCATAGTCTTTCCGCGGAACCCAGCTTAAATAGATCTGAACTAACTTTCAGAAAAGGTTTCCCTCCTGCTGTAGGCCTTCTATTATACTGTAGATTCATACAAATGCTTTCATGCCCATTCGCTGAAATGCACTTGATGCTGAATGTTTCTGCTTGTGTCCCCTCAGCTTGCCCTGCTGGTTTGTTTGGACAGAACTGCAGCCAGCTCTGTCAGTGTTCAGGAGTCAATGAACAGTGTCATCCTGTCATGGGGAAATGTAGCTGCTTACCTGGTTACTACGGGACACGCTGCAGGCTTCGTGAGTATACGTAACACCTCTGAAGAAACAGTCATTAGGGTTTAATGCAGTGAAATGTGGCAGAAAGGTGTATGTTTTGCCTACTGCGGCTATTTTCACAAAAGCAAAAGATTTAATGAAGAACTTTATAACTTTTCTCTTTACCCAAGATTTTATCATTCCTTAGCTAGAATTGGAAAGCCCATGAACACAGAAACAACAGACATAAAAGCAAAATGAGTAAACTTTTACCACTTTTTTTTTTTTTGCTTTGCTTCCAGGATGTCGAGCCGGCACTTTTGGGCCAAACTGCAAGTCCAGGTGCAGGTGTCTCAATGGTGGTCAGTGTGATTTCAAGACTGGGACTTGTTACTGTCGTTCTGGTTTCATTGGAGCTGACTGTGGCTCAAGTAGGTCTTCAGAAAAATTGTAACCTCTTGTCCTACAGAACAACAAATTCTTTGTTTGCTTATACAGGAATTACCCAATGCCACAAGAGTGCTTGCTGTATTGGGAAAATACTTGTCAGTTAGAGTTTAATGTTGTTATCTTATTTATCTTTTTGTGTGTTTCTTTTATCTCTTTCCTTTTACTTTGCTATGGATCATCCTTGAGTCTGGAAAAAAAGACTGATTAATTGATTGATTGATTGATTGATGGCTAAGAAATTATGACAACAGGGTGTCTTTTTGTGCAGGTTGTCCAAGTGGGTATTATGGTAAAGACTGTGCAAACTTGTGCTCCTGTGGGGAAGGAGGGCAGTGCCACCCAACAACTGGAAGGTGTATCTGCGGCCCTGGTTGGATGGGACCATCTTGTCATCAAGGTAAGACAAAAGCTGCAATTAGTTTTTTTGTCAAATTAATTAATATATTTGCACACTGTCTATCACAAAATAGACAATGCTCATGTAAAGTTTAGAACTGGTCATAAAAATTTTAAATTGTTGTTTTTTAGGCAACAAATGACTATGTATTACATCTCAAAAGACATTTTATTTGACAAGTGTGAGCAAAACCATATCACAGATTTCAACCTTTCAAGTTTTTAATCCAGCTCGTTTTATCTTTTACTATTCTCATGAGTAAACAAAGAGTCACCGCTGAGGCCGATACGCATCATTTGGAACCATTGGCTTTAATGAGTTCTTTAGAAATAAGAGACCGAAAAAGAGACTGACAAACAACCAGTAAAGCGAGGGTGTAGTTTTCAACATTTTTCGCTGTATATTTAAGGAACAAATTCTCCATTTCCTCTGAGTATGACCTCTGATGATCACAGGGCTTTTTATTCCCGGGAAACAGACGCAGAGCTGAGTTTTCTTAATCTCTCCCCTTTATCAGCAATTCAGCTGGATTGCAAACGGGAGGGAGAGGGTGTTCCAGCCCAACTCGCACTAAATGTTCTCTTTGTTAGCCTTCCTGCTTGTACTTGGACATACCACCTCTTAAGTCGCTCTTGTTGAATGTTTACACAAACCTTTAAGTAGCTCATTCTCTGTGTTCCGTGTCGCTGGATTTTGGCAAGCAAGCAAATAAATAAACAGGGAAATCAAAGATGTCTTGCTTATTGTTTTACCCGTTCTAAATTACCCAAAGAAACATGATTATTCTTTTATATCGGCGCCAAATTAGACCACTTTGCCATCTCTTTAATGATCTGCTGCTTAAATAAACACGAGTGTGTGGTTAGTGCAGTCTTGTGTGTGTTTGAACAGGACAGACAAAGCACATACCCATCGGTTTTATTGCTGAAGAGAACAATCTGCAACTTTGTCTTTTTGTCTTTTTTTTTTTTTTACGTTTCTCCAGCATGCCTGAGAGGGAACTATGGCCTGCAGTGCAGAAACACATGCAGCTGTCAGAATGGAGCTTTGTGCGATCCTGTTGGCGGGTCCTGTAAGTGTGGACTGGGCTGGGCTGGACCCCGATGTGAGACAGGTATTCTTACAACTTCATAAACAACTGCATGATTTGTCTTTTTACAGTGACGGCTGCAGCTTTCTGCCAAAGTACAAAGTGTCTGTGTGGGACACATGCAGTTTGGATAAAGTTATTGTAAAATTAAGTAAAAAGAAAACCTAAAACATTTTTTGACTCGGGACATTTTAGTGGCTGTGAACACAGCTTGGTCTGCCACTGAGAGAAAATGTCCAGAGAAGCATGTTTTCATCGTGTCATATAATTTTCAATAAAACTGAACAGAAGTGGATTCTGGTACTGACAAATTCATAAGCTAAACAAACAACATAAAAAGTCCCCAAAGCTATTGAAAAACATCACTTTAGTTTATCTTTCACTTTAACATCGTCCGCCGCCATATAAGGCAGGCAATGATGTCATCACTTGTGTCTTTGTCTGGCTTCAGTTTTAGATTTACAACCAATAATTACTTTCTGTCAGGTTGGGTGGAGAAGGAGGCGAACCCAGAGCGCAGACTCATCTTTCAAAAATGAAACTAATTTATTAAAATCAAAGATAATCAAAAACGAAGGCTGACATGGCAGCAAAACCAAACATAACAAAATCCAAAACTGAGACACAAGACGAGAGGGACATGGGCATGAAGCGACAATAAACCAGCAGTGAGTGGAGGAGATGACCAAGTTTTAAAATAGGGTAATTAGGGGAAGTGGGTGAGATGATTACAACTAGGATCAGGTGAAGATGGGCGTGGCAGGAAAACAAGAGACTGACTGAGGAGAAGTGAATAATGACACGAAACAAAGACAGGAGGAACAAGAACTGAACTAAGACAAGGCTAAACACAAAGAACCAAATAACAGAATCAAAGAAAACATAAACCCAATACAAAAAACCCTAAAACCCCCAGATCCTGACATTCTCTGAGATGTCATTCAAGTCTGTCCAGTGGTTAACTGGATAGACTTGAGTGGTTAACTGCCACAGTTTTATGCAAATCTACTGTCACACCAAACCTGAGCTAAAACGTGCATTTTAGTTTTGTTTTTATATTAAATATCACACCTAAAGATTTCCAGTTTTCCTTTTTCTTATCTTTTTTATCAGTATTGACAACTAGTTTACAGAGAATTTTGCAATTTGTCACTTAGTTTGTTCATTCTGTATGTTTTTCTATGTTTGTGTAGCCTGCTCATCAGGAAAATATGGGCTCAATTGCACGCAAGATTGCTTGTGCCTCAACAATGGGACCTGCAACCGTTTCACTGGCAGCTGCAGCTGTAGCTCTGGGTACTACGGCCCCTCCTGTCAACACGGTGCGCATGCTTTCACAAAGGCCTCATGATAATATGAGTCTCAGTGACACTTGTTATCTTTGCTTCCAAAGTGAATGAGGTGGCTTCAGTAACTGGATCTTTTGTGTTCCTCCCAGAGTGTCCTTCCGGGTATTATGGGGTGAACTGTGCCATGTCTTGTGACTGTAAGATTGGGCAAGCATGTAACCACGTGACAGGCAAGTGCTTCTGTCCACCGGGATACAGTGGCCTGCAATGCCAGAGACGTAAGTGCACTATAATGTGACAACCTAAAAGTGAAAAATAAGGAGAAGGTGCATAAAATTACTTGTGCACGTTAAAGACTTTTAATACAAGTTAAAATGACTACAATAAATAAAACTCTGCTCTACCATATACAATAAATAAAAAAGTCTTGAATTAAAAAGGTGTTTAGCTAGATTTAAGTCACCTGCAAACAGAGTAAAAAAAAACACAAGAGTAAAAGTGCCAAAAACTAACAAGAAATATGTGTGTGTTGCTTTCATTCAGTCACACCATCTCTGAAAGACAGGTACTTTATGGATGTTCTTCTTACCTCCTTGTGCCCTCCCACCTGCTCTGGGGGCTCTCAGCTGTAGTGTGAGTGCCTAAATGGCCACTTCAGCACCAGCAGGAGATACGACTGAGGAGCAGCTGCAGGCACATGCTTTCAGAAATAAAATTGCCATAGTTTTTTCTGTGTGTTTATGAAAAATTAACAAAATGCTTGATTTTTTGTTTGGACTTATTCAATTTTTTATGTGTGGTACAAATGCAATAGGACACTTGTTTTTTGCAGGAGACCTAAATGTTCTTTAAAGATGGTCATCTGAAGATCTAGACTTAATGATATAAAACCTGTTTTTTTATATTTATGTGGTAGGTTTACTAAATGATCCATTGCAGCTGTAGAATGTTGGAAAAAACAATGATGTGAATGGCTTTACAACTGTAATGTGTTTGTGTGTGTGTGTGTGTGTGTGTGTGTGTGTGTGTGTGTGTTTGTCTTACAGGATGTGAAACTGGCAGCTTTGGACCGAGCTGTGCAAAGTCATGTGATTGTGTTGGCGAAGCTCCTTGTGATCCATCCTCTGGAAGGTGCCTCTGTCCCTCAGGACGCTGGGGACAGAGATGTGAGAAAAGTAATGGCACCTTTTGAGAGAACATCTTCTATTTAGCATGCTAAAGACACATTAAAAAATGCCCACATTGACTCTCATTTAGGATATGTCCTCCCTTTCAAACCTGTCTTTTCCTTCCATTCTGTTTCTTTTTCGTCAGACTGTGACGGAGGCCATTTTGGCCCCGACTGCGCTCTGCTGTGCCAGTGCTTCCAGGGGGCCCGCTGTGATCGAGTAAACGGGAGATGCCTGTGTCCACTCACCTGGCTCGGCCCAACTTGTAGTGAAAGTAAATGTACTTCCACACATGTTGAGCTGTAAAGCTAAAACAAACTGGGACACATGATGACACACGCTCACACACACACTCAGAGGGCTGTAAAGACTCACCAGCTTTAGTGAAATATTGTGTCGTGAAGTGTGAGAGGCTGAGCTCCATCACTCTGCGTGTCACCCTGTCTCCCTCAATAGCTGCTCCTTTCTCCTGACAGCTATTTTAATCTGCACCCAGCATGACGCCGGGCTTCAGGCTGTCTTCGTTTTACCTCCTCAAAGCCAAGCTCACGGGAGACTACGTAGCAGTTACCTCGTCTTCAAAAACCCAGAACATTTGCTTTTGATTTTCAAATAGTGCTGATAGCTTTTTGCCTCTCCCTTCATTATTTTTTTATTTTTATTTTTTACAGCGCTGCTGCACCAAACCTCCGGAGAGCCGAGCTTCTCCATATCTCACAGAAAGAGAAGAACGGGCAGCAAAACCACATAACCCAAGCAGAGGTGCAAATTCGAGCGCAGGACTCGGCTCAGCGAAGATTCCCTCTGATCATCTGTGAAGAGGTTGTGTTGGTTCTGTAGAGCTGTCAGAGACCGGCACTCCGTCACCGAGTCTGAAGGCCGAGACGATCAACCACAGGAGCTGACGCGTGAGACGTCTTCAAAAGACCATAAAGTCAAACGTAGGCCAGCGTGTTTAAGATTTAAAGTTCCAGCTTGTACGAAATTCATAGCAATACACGGGTTACTGTTGCTGATTGAAAGGGGATCATTTTGACATTTAATGAGTTGTAAAAAGAATTTTAGAATAAGGGAAGGCCATCCAATTCCATCCCTTTTTTTTGTTGTTTTTACATCAAAAACAATTCAGAACCAAATGACGTCATGAACTAAATCTAAAGAAAAAAAACATGAAATATTTGCAAGTTTATTCCTTATTAAAAAAAATAACAAAATAAAACCAAACAAAAACTAAATGTGCTTTATTTGAGAGATAAAAATATTGTCCAGCAACAACAAGGAACAACGTATTATACAGGTCTGTGAAGGACCGAGTTTAAACAGGAGGAGTCCCAGGAAATATTAGAAAAATAGAGTTTCTTTTATTTTAACCCAACAAAAAGACAAACTGACCTCATAAAAGAGGTAAAAAAAAAAAAAAAAAAAACCTCAGGCAAAAAGATACAAACCCTGGCTGCACAAACAAACATAACTGACCTTCCTTAAGAATTGACACACAGGGGTTTATATACTGGCTGATCAGACCAATTAAGACACAATAGGGGTAACTAAACAGAATACAATTACAAACAACACAAAACAAATAACAGTACAGCTAAGTTTGGCTAAACTAAAGACCCAAAAATAAAACCCCAAAATATTAAACTTTAAACACTCATATTTACTTAAAATACAGAAACCTATCTAAACAAAGAAACTACAAATCCCCCTCGCCAGCAGGAACTAGTGGTGCAGTCCAGTCAGCATTTGAACCTGCTGAGCCCTGGCCCCCATCTTTTGTCTGGCAACTCCAAGGCAGGTAAGTACCGGCAAAAACAAACACAAAGTTAATCTTAAGCAACAAATTAAGTTGACATAAACACATATGTTAACTAAATGGACGCGCTAACAAATAGAACAAATGTATCCAAATCAACTAATAAATGTTTTTATTGCAACTAAAATATTATTGTGTTTGTATGAAAGAAAAAGTATAAAAAAAGTGTATAAAAGGAGTTACTGACTTTAGGCTTTAGAGTGTGGCCATGGATTTGGCCATCACAATGTCACTTAGACTCGGTAAACACTAGTCTTTTCTTTACAGGTAGACTCTCACCATCAAAATATCTCCTATTTGGTTGTGTTTCTTCTCTTGTTCATAAATATATGATACATTTTGATGTTGTGATTTTCAAGATTAGCTTTTTTTTGTTATAAAAAAAATCAGGAACTTTGGAAATGACGAATAACATGTTTAGGAAAGCTTTCATCACGTTACAAACGCCTTCTGTTTGGTATCATTGTGGATTAGTTTTACTCGAGCCCTGCAGGCAATCTGTACACAGCTGCCTAAAGAACGGTTATTGAGTTAGCTGCTGATTCCAATTTAGTGAGATGCAAAAAAAAAAAAAATCTTACATTTTAATGGTTTTCTTTTCTGATTTGTGGTTTAAAAGTCAAGACTTAATTGTCATATGTACAGTGTACAAGGTACAAATAATTTCTTGAAAGATGGAAGTTAGGATACAGAACGTAACAACGAGCAGTGCAAAGCCACAAAAAGAGCGAGTCACCGTGGCCTAAAAGGTTTAGGTACCTTGCATCAAATCTGGTCTGATTTTGCACAGACAAGATTCATTAAAATTTGATTATCAAAAGGCTTGTAGTTGAAAATGATTTTTAAAATGATTTTTTTAACTATATCATTTACAATTACATTTTAATTTTAATGTTACTGTTAAAATAGGAAGAGAAAGGTTCGATGCAAGTGTTTGGATAAACACTTGTTTTCATCCACAAAGAAGCTCTAAATTCTTAAAATTTGAGTGGCTTTTAAAATGTCTGATGTTTTTGGGAGCATTTGCATGCACATCTCTATAATTTAGGTTTAAACACAGAGGGAGTGTGTTGATGTTCACTGGAAGACTGTAGAGCCTCGTGACACAGATCATTTTTACAGTAATCATTTCATTATAGGTCTTCTTTTTGGCTGACATTTTAATATTTGTCAGCAAGACAAAGCCACTCACAAGTTTAAAAACATTGTAAATGATGGAAATTATATGAATCCTAAACATTAGACCTGCATTCGTCCAACTGGTTTAGGTCAAAATGCCTGCCGTGAATTAGACCTATTTTCATTTCTAAAATTGTCCAAAAAAAAAATAATACAATGATCCTAAAATTGTTTGTGAATTTGTTTTATTTCTTATTTATGTTAAGTGTTTTTTTTTCTTTTTTTTTAATGTTTACATTTATACCATACTTTTATAGTAATGCAGTTGTTTACCTGGGGTGCACAATGACCTGCGTTTCAGTGGTGCTATCGTGTATAAAATCAAAAGATTTTATATATATATATATATATATATATATATATATATATTTGTAAATGATTTTTTTTTCTTGAGTAAACTATTGAATGTGCTTCAAACCAAATAAATAACAGAAAATCTGTGGACACCTCACTTAAGGCTTTTTTTTCAGCTGTTTGGTTTAAATCAAGCATTAACTACTGTAATCCCAGAGCAGAGCTGAAGAATCAGCTCTTTTTGGATGTGAAAAAAAAAAAGGTACAGGAAAGTTTCAGGCGTCACAAAGCTTCAGTGGTTGTGCAAAGTGTGCACATATTTGTACAAGGCTACTACCAGGCCACCTCTCCTCACTCAGGCCAAGTTCAAGCATCATCTCCCTGATAGCAGTCTGAAGTGGGAGGGGATGTTGCACCTGAGCTGTGGTGCTGAATTGTGTGTGTGAGCCAGAGAGCACGCTTCTCGAGACATTTTTCAAGCTCACTGGAGCATTTTCACTTCTAATGGCCAAAAGGCGACTGTGGTCTGGCAGAAGCAGGCAGGTGCCTGGACTGAACATGCAACTCCCCCCCTACCCACACACACACCTACGCTCAGCATCCCTGGGGTGAGTGATGGGTGAACGGGCTCAGCAGCAGAGGACTGAGCCCCTCACCACACACACACATATCCAGGTCTCCAGTGCGTCTGATGGATGGTGGAGCGTTGTGCCTCGCTCTGTGTTGTGACAAGCAGCAGATGTTCTCCAATAATGTTTATCGGCTGGGCCTTCATCTTCAGATGACACACACCTGTTTCCAGTCAAACAGGCCCACAGAGGCCATTCATCCAATAAGTGCTGGGTGGCCGGTGCACCTTTACATCAGCCCTCCACACACACTACTCAGTTAGCAGAGACACAATTATAGAGCTGGCACCCCGAGATGTATTTAAATGCTACAAAATCAGAGGAGAGGAGGTCAAACAAGCTTGCAAATGTGCAAATACTGAGTTTGTGGGGTCCTTTTTTCTTCATTTTGAAGCCATCTTTAAACATAATTTTGTTTTACTTAATGATGTTGAAACTTCGAAAGCCCAATTTGTTTGACACCGATTATCTGTGAATGCATAAAAAATGGGTCTTGCGCTAAAAGATTTTTGGACCAAGCGAACGACAAGAAAATAAAGCACTTGTTTGGACGCCTGCTTATCAGACGTGCGAGAAAGAGAGGGGGCTCAGGAAACTGGACGTGAAATCGCCCGTAAAAGCTGAGATTGCATCGTGGGTACTTTTTTGCTGTAATTAAGCTTACACCACTGTATTTATTTATTTATTTACTTATTTACTTTTTACAGAAGAGATTCTATCACTTTGCTGCCATGGCTTCACGTCCCAGAGATAATTTCTGCCCCTCAGCGTAGAACCCAGAGCGGGGCGGGGTGGTGATGAGGCGTTTTGAACTCCAGCTGATAAAGCTGTCTGCTCAGATAAAGAAATGAGGGGAGGGGGAATCATTTCAACACGTCTTGCACCATTTGTGTGCTTGTTGCCTGAAAAAATAAATGGTAAATGTTGAGGCTGCAAAAAGGAAAGATGCATATCAAGAAAGTCTCCCACACTTTGGATCTGTGTTTTGCTTTAATTTAAATAAATGAAGCTTTTGGTGAAAAATGAATGCACACATGTTTTGTCAGATCTGACCTTCACATATGTTCCAACTGATGACTTTGAGGTTAATTTGAACTTTAATGTGTTTAATAAAATTGGGCAGGTTGGCACTTTGTACCACTAGGTGGAGCCGTGTGCAGGAAATAGCCGGTGGAAAGAACTGTCTCAACTTTGATTCATGAATACATGGACCAGGCTAAATGAACGTCAATGTAGAGTCAAACTGTGTTACACTGACGCATATATTTTATTATATCCCATCCCAGTTTCGGCTTCAAACGCAGAGCTGATGGCTCAGTTAGTTATTTTTCAATCTAGGCTAATCTGAGAGCAACAACAACAAAAAAAGAGGTTTTGAGTGGTTCTGCCACCACGCCTGTCCTGATTAGACATGTCATATTAAAACCATGTGCACGGCTGCTCTGCTCAGTCTCAGTCTGTTCTCTGGAAATGTACTGAGTGTCCATCAATAACACTAATGACCCATGGCTTCCAGGGAGAAAAACAAACAGAGTAACGTAGCCTAAACTTTAAACTCTTCTGCTTTGGAAGAGGCAGAGAGGAGACACTAAGCCAACCACAGAAGAAGAAAAAGGTTGTCTGATTAGCCTGCAGTTGGTTGCACATTCAGGGAAGCTGGACAGAAAAGGAGGCATCTTTAGTTTAAACACAACAAAACCTTGCTGTGGTGATTTGTGGAGTTTCCCCACCCAAACGCTCACAAACTGTATACCCCTCCCACTTCTGCCAGCTGTTAGTAAATACAAACCTCTTTTACACCCCCGTTTTTATGGATACACACCCTCACCCTTCCATGCCTCCTCCTCCCAAATGTTTCCCCTGGTGTCTGAGTCAGCACGGGTGCCAAGTCAATCAGTGTGAGAGCTGCCAGCTGCAATGGCCTCCCACTCCGGGGGGTTGCATGTGATGTATGTTCCACCAAACCGAGTGGGTGCTGTAAGTTACTTGCCACAGAGGGGCTGGAAGGCATGGACGGGTGGCAAAGGAAAGGAAAGGAAGGGCTGGGGTGTGGCGAGAAAGAAGATGAAGAGGAGGAAAGAAAAGATGGTGAATGAACGGGAGCTGTAATGAGGCCTGATGGATTATGAGGTTGTGCCAGCTGCCCCATTAGCTGAGTGGCTCCATGCCCCACGATGCTCTGCCCACAAAGTGCCCATCAGAGCACATGCACACACCAGAGGGACTCGGCAGCTTGGGGATACAGCCCCTATGGGACATAAACACACTATTAATAACATGTACTCCTCCGCCTGAGATCCAGGGTCCTGTCAGTCATAGCTAACAACACACTGAGCCTTTTATGCAAGGCTGAGAGCTAATGACCGCAATAACTTTGCTCAACGTGTTGATTAAATGTGAGAAGAATCCTAGGTGAAGTTTGTTATATCGCTGATCAAACCAGTGACGGTACAATATTAAACATTAAAGCAAAAGTTCGGATGTATACCATATCTTATTTGTTGTAAATAGCTCTTTGAACAACCTCAGTTTGGAGTTTAATTCTGACTGGATTGACAAGCTAAAGGCTAATCCAAGCAGGGCCAAGAACAACATCCAGAAATACAGGTGAGCACAGGGTGGCTGTACAGGAAATGATATCTCAAATTAAATTAATATTTCAGATTTTTAGAAGAGGGGGTTCTGTGTAAAGGTTATGACCAATTAATCAATTAATATCTGATCTGTTGTAGGCTGTTCTTTAAATCACCTTAGCACGACAAGCTATCAGTTAACCCTAGCTTATCAATCTGGTCGGAATTAATTTATTTCTCAAAACAAGTAAGATAATATTTGTTCATAGCACCATTTAAAAGATCTGAACTACCCCTTCAAAGCTAACTGGATCAAATTATAAACACTCCAACAATTCTAAAAAAACCCCTAAATGATAAGCTGATGTCAGGTTTATATTAGCTATAAAGAGTTCAAGTCACAGAATTTGTGCTAAGAACCAACTTCTTTGCCACTTCATTATGACCATGGATTGCACTGCCACTATCGTCAGTGCAGCTGACCTCATCAAAGCTGGACGACCCACGCTGACCTCATCAACACTGCCTGACCCTCCGCGACCTCATCAAAGCTGGACGCCCCATGGAGCCCTGATGGCTGACGACAGGCCCTAAGAAAACAACCCATCCATTAAGGTGCCAAAAGCACTGTAAATGTGGACCGTCAGCGCCAGCCATCCTCACTGTCATGCCCAATTTCTCCACTCATCCCCCTACCCGCTGGACAATGGGGCTGCGAAACCTCCAACCCTCCCAGCTACAATGTCCGCCCACGTTGGCTGGCAGCAGCGACAAAAAGGGTGTTGGTGTTGGTAGGGGGGGTCGCCGGATGGGGAGGCCTGCTGCAGGATGGGACTCTTATTGAGTGTTTGAGCGATGAGCCAGGTCATCACATCTACCCACCTCATCCATCATGCCACACAAATGGACACAAATAAAGAGGACACATTCCTGCCTCTGCTCCCACTACCACATTCAAGCCCTCTCCAGCCTTTTTTTTTTCCCCCTCTCTGCTTCCTTCTCACTATGTGAGCCAATAAGGCCTTGAGGAGAAAAAAGAAGAGCAGAGTTCAGGCTCTCTGTCGCTCTTGGAGGCCATGGGAGCGCCAGAAGAAAATGCCAGGTGGTGTTCCGACTCTTGTCTCTCGGTCAAAAATTTCAATCTGGAGCAAAAATGATAGGCAGCCAGAAGGACTCCATGAAACGGGGAGGTGTGACAGAGGCGGAGGACAATAGGGTGAGTTCAATGTTAAAGGGGAAACAAAAGTGACACCAGAAAACGTGTCAATCCACATTGTAGTCTTTTATTTTTCTTAGTTGTTCCTCCCACAGTATTGAATTGAAATGCATAACAGTTACATTGTAGAAAGCATTAAAACAAAGTACCTCAACTTGCTGATTACTTTTTAAAATCGATTATAAACAAAACAAAGATGAACAGGAAATCTGGTCCCTCAAAAATGGGAGAATAAATGAAAGTAATCCGTTATTCATCATAGGTTTGGCACAAGGGATTAACATGAACCGAACATCACACAAGCTTGCAGACAATTGTAGAAAATGTCAGATACAGATCTTACCAGACCAATCATGCGCTTATGATAAAATTAAACCTCAGTTGTTTTTATTATTCATTCTTTAAAAGGCTTTTGATTCTTTTTTTTCTTTTTTTTTTTTACAATTGGATCAGTAAATTGTCATAGAAAAAAACCCCTAATATCTATCCATCGACCGGTTTTATTAGTAGAATAAAGAGTGAATTGTATGTTTAATACTATCTGGCACTCAAACATAATCTACAAACCCCCAATGAACTCTGGGATAGGCCCGGTTAGGATTCTCCCCTTATTTCCCGGGCTAAGAGCAGTGCTATTCAGTAAACAAACAAACAAACAGTTTGCCAAGAAATAAATACAGTTATCAAAAATACAACAGCAAACAACAACAACAACAACAAAATAGGACAAAAAAATACAAACCGAAACAAAACAAATGATTGTCTAAAAATGAAAGACACACAAGCATGGAGTAGCTAACAACTAGCATTCAGGCTATTTTAGTGGTATTGTTGGCTGACTAGGATGAATTCAAGGATTTTCGAAAAAGACATATGCCCTTTACAGAACAACAATTAACTTTAGCACTAGTGACTTATCTCAGTAAATAACAACAAAAAAAAAGGAAAAGTTGTGTTTTTTTTTCTCTTCCACTCAAAAAACGTCCATTTATTTATATCCTTTCACAGATAGCGCAGGTGGAGAAGAGTTTTTTCAAACTTGTGTACAGTGCTATGATTGTACAGACACACGCGGCGACGAGAAACTGGCCTGATTTCAGTTCGATCGTTTACATCAGTTCCTAAAAGCGCTGCTCGTGCTGTCCTCACATGGGAGCAGGTTTTTCAGCTGCAGGTTACTCATTCACTTTTATCATCAAGTACACGTATTTATAAGGAACATCTGTGGATCTTCGAGGTGGGAGGGGGGGCATGAATGGGATTCTTATTCTGACTCTTATGCTTTACACACAATGACTCATGCTAGGCTGAAACCAGCTGTCTTAGATATACAACCAAACTTGAGGTAATGTTCTCCTCACCTTGCACGTGCTGGGCGTTTCAATCGTTCTCAATGACACATCAGCACATCCATCTTCCTCCTCTATCAGCTGCCTTTGATGTGCAGAACACAGAAACTCAGAAGAATAAATACAGTTATTATTATTTTAGTAATTTTTTTATCACCTCAACTTGGTTAATGGGAGAAATTAATTTAAATTTGTTTGTATCTGTTGGAAGTTTTCAGGACTAAGGGGTCTGGGCTCTGTGTGGGACAGTGACCCTGCTTCGTGTTTAAGGCAGTCAGATAGGCCGTGGTTCTGCTGAGCAGTCACTCTGTGGATGATCAGGGGGCCCCTGCTGATGTACTCCCAGTGCCGTAGGTAGGTCAGGGGTTGTGAAAAGGTAGACGCCGTACGTCGTCATCATACGTGGCTGAGGGATTGGATGGCGCTGGATTCAGCGGCAGCCCGCGCCAGACTGTGCCACATGGTTGCCGGCGTGTGGGTGGCTGAGTGAAGAGAGTCCTTTTCAGCCAGGGACAGCATCATGGCATACGCCTGAGAGAACACATAGATTAGAACTGACATGCTCAAACGCAGAGATAGATCTTTACCGATGAGATAAATCGGGAGTCTATAAAGTGTCAATATTTTTTGTACCTGAGACTTGGATTTTCTGAAGAGTGGCTGTTTGACTGCCTCCGTAAGAGAAGGGGATCCAAACGCTCTGTCGTCCTCATCTCCATCTCCGTCACTCAGCTCACTCTCCTCCAGCTTGCGCAGGTCAGAAAAACGATGAATGTGATCCAAGGCTGAGTAGCTGCTCTGCTCCTCCTCGTCCTTATACCTGGAAATTACATGGACAGAAACAAGTCATTTTCAAGATATTCTGACCAACTTGTTTTCATGGTCATACAGAATGTTTGAGATGGGCTTGTGTGACTTGTACCTCCTTGGCGATGTTTTACAGCTCAGGTTTAAGTCATTTGGCTCACTGAAGTCCATTTCGTCTTGTATGATGTCATCACTAAGGCTGCTTGTGTGCACCTTGGGTTCCCTTTTCTCAGGACCTTTGCTAGATTCCTCCACTTCTTCGTCATCAGCGTCTAGGTCCTCCACTTCCTCATCTTCCAGATCCTGCGATCCGTGGCTGGCCATCAGTGGTTTCACTTCTTCCAATGAACCTCCATTCAGCCTGCAGATCAAGAACACTCATTAGATCAGCCTAATTACGTGGCTGACATTCAGAGAACCATGAATATAAATAGCACCCATTTATTTCACTGTATAAGTAACCACACATGAGTTTGTTTCATTGTGTGAAAAAGGTGGGGTTCTTTGGCTTCTAACGAGTGAGAATCCCTTCCAGTTTTAACAAAAACTGTGCAAGATATGGGATAAAAAAAGCAAGAAGTGGTGGATCTGAAGCAGATTCTGGCAACAGAGCTGGAATCCTGTTTGTCATCAAGGCTTTGAGGCCCCTTTGGGCACAGCAGCCCTGAGTTGATCATTGCAGCACTTAAATGGAGTGCTCTGCCTCCCTCCTTGTTTATTTTCCCTACTATCTTGTATTCATCTAATAGGCAAAATATTTAGCTGACAGCCCCATTTGGTGGGAAAGTTATGAGAGCGCTGCCAACCAGCCCATTTCTCCATCCCCGTGGAGAGAGAGGGCCAGCTATCCAAACTGCCGGAGTCTTAATCTGTCCCTCTGTCTTTGCACCACAGGAAACCACCATTTGTTAAATCATCTGGAACCACATTAAGACTGATTCACTAATTACACTCTGGGACATTTTTCGTCAGCTTGAAAAAATGCCATTTCTTTGCACAAAGGATTCAGAGAAAGGGACTGAAACCCAATTGGAAACATAAAGATGGAAAGGGAATAAACCCATTAAGACCGACAAAGATACCTGAACCAGATTCGAAATGCACGCACTTGAGTGTAGAAGTGGTACAGAAAAAAAAAGAAAGAGGTGGTTATTCCAGAAATCATTGTAGCGCATGAAGGAAATTTCATTGTTTATCACAGCTGATAATGTTCAGCTTTCAGCATATAGCTCCCGCTGGAATGAGGAGTTGACAAGGTGGTATTCATGCCATATGAAGCTTGCACGGCTGCGAGGAGAAACCAGCTCCAAAACAGACAGAGAGAGAGAGAGAGAGGGAGAACTCTGTGATTAAGAAAACAGATTTGCTAATTACGCTTTCAAACGTGGTAATTTGCTGAGGATAAAGTATCTATCAGAAGTAGTCAGGAGCTCTGCACTTTAAAAGGAAACACAGGCCGACCCTTTGACCCCACCCCCTCTACCCTCTTCCTGTAGGCAAACATGTTGGTTCCAGATGTGGTGGTCTAACTGCTGTACGCCCCCCCACCTCTACTTCATCTCTGGTCCTTCTAACAATCTACCACCCAGTCCTGCTCTTACAGGCCCTCAACACAATCTGAGGATCTCTTTAAGGTGATTTTTAACAATGAGAGCCAGGCAAAGGCCAACTTGGAGGCCTAAACAGTCTTCTTAAACGCTATCTGATCTGACCAAGGCTACAAGAATCCATTTGCATAATGCTCAGACACAGTTGGATGCACAAAGATAACTTGTAACACGTGTGGCTAAAAGGCAATTGGCATAAAAAGTTCCTCAATTTTTCCAAAACCTGTGATAGTATCATCACAGATGACCGGTCTCCAGTTCAGACATCTTAACATGATGATTAACAGAAACTAACTGGGTGGCATGAGAATTTAAATCAAAATTGGCCTGATAAAAGTTGACCTATTAAAGTCCCTCAAATAATAAACCTCCGAACACAGCGTTGCACTATTTTCTGATATTTTTTATTTATTTATTTTTTGGTGGTTACATAGATTAGATTAGGAATAAGAGAGACATAAATCTGATGAAGCCAATCTTACCCTTCCTCAGAGTGATCTGGTGATGTGTGGTTCTGTCCTGCGTTACTGATGAAATTTCTTATTTCATTAAAGTAAGAATCCTCTTTATCATCCAATATGGCGCTACCACTGTCCAGTTCAGACTGTGGGGATGACATTGCAGTGCCTGCAAAAGGTGAAAAAAATAGTTATTATTAGATGTTCATGATGCACCAAAGAAAATTATGTCTGAACATTTTGTCAAGTTCATCATATAATTACAATATATACAATCTGCGCAATGGATTTAGACCACCCCAATGTCTTTATATTTTGCTTCCAAGCATTTAGACTTTCTTGTCATCTTTTAAAATGTTCTTGGCCAATAATTCATTAAACTTTCTAAAGGGTTTTCAAAGCTTTTCTTTGAACTTGGGCTGTTTTTTTTTTTTAATTTAGTGTCTCTGCAGTCCTTGTATTTGAACATGACAGCTTCTTTTCCAGTGTGTTTGCGTTTTCTTAAGTGAACAAGTGGATGACAGAAGAAAAAAAAACAATTAAAAAATGAAAATAAATTCTGCAATTAATACCTTAACTACCCTAATAAAAAGTTTGGTGTGGTTTTGAGGTCCTAAGCTGCACCAACCAAAATGGTTGTTATCTCCAAACAAAATAAAAAAAAGGTTTAAGAAAATAGTTTAATTTTTGTTACAGAGAAAGCATTTGTGTGAAATAGTTTTTTTTTTGTTTTGCTGCTGAAAGAAAGAAAGAAACAAAACAAAAAGCATTCCTAATAATTGATTTTGCATTTGACAGATTGCACATTGCTTATGATTAGGTGTCAACCACCTCTGGTGCCGATGGCTGCTGGCCAGTCGTCACCACTTGTTCTGCTGATTCAGTCAGAGTGATCTAACCTATCAAACCTGTGAGTTGTGCTGCTGATGAAAGCAACTCATTCCAAAAAAAAAAATATATATATTTTGAGCCCTTGCAGAGGACGATGGCAGATTTATACAATTTAATTTCTCAGATTGTCTCGAATCATGAGTAAATTACGTTTTATGATATTCTGCAGAGGGATTTATGAACTGCACAAGTCAGCAAACTGACTCAAGTTTTCTGACAAAATGCGCCGTCGGATCAGATTTCCATAATCTTTACGGCTCACTTCTCACCTGACAAGTTGCCGTTCTCGTGCTTCTTCAGGTGACGGTCGAGGTTGGTCTGCTGGCCGAAGCAGCGGTCACACAGGTGGCACTTGAAGGGCTTCTCCTTGTTGTGGATGTTGCGAATATGACGCTGCAGGTTGGAGGAGATGCTGAAGGAGCGGTCACAGTATTTACACCTGTAGAGACAACAAGGCTTGTTCTTTTAAAGTATGAAACTATGGAAGCAGCAGCAAACAACTGTGGTGCATAACGAATCAGAACACGCTGTTTGTTCTGTGGGAAATATAATGCAGGACACACAATCCACACACATTCAGACAGTCCCAGCAGTCCTGTGGTCTCAGACATGATGGAGGAGCTTGTTTAAGGTGAAACAGCTCTGCCTCTTATCTCTAGCCAGCACAATAAAATTACATTCTTCTCTTGCAAAAAAAAAAGAAAAAAAGCACACAACAGATTTGGTTCAAGCCCTGCAAAAATTAGGGGCTCCTGCCAAGTTTCTTCATGCAAAATTATACGAGAAGATTACATCTTTTTCTTCTGGTGGAATTAGCTCGCTCGATTGGCTGTCCCTCAGGAACCCTCCCGGTTATCTCCAAAAAAAAAAAAAATTACAATAAACAGCGGTGATCTTTAATAGCCTGCCAGCGTGTTGAGTGTAGGCTATCAGGCTGGGGCAGGAGGGGGCTTTTGCATCTGTCTTTGTCTCTCCCCTGTGGTCAGCAGGCCTCCTCCAAACTTTGGGCCAACATTCCTCCACCTTAGTAACTACAAAGCCAAGTAGCTCTAATCAGGGTATATTCATTATCCAAATGCAGTAAATTTGAGAAAATAATTTCCACACACACTCAGATATATCTTGTGTCGTCACTGTTGCTTTTGCCTCAGAAAATCTAGAGACTGACAAGACATGATTGCTGAGATTTGTGCTATTACTACGACTCTTGTAAATAAAAAAATGATATTGATAAAAAATAAGGAAAGTCATAACCCCAAGACAAAGGGTTGGAGATAACTTTGAGTTTTGTTTCATAACTGAAACAGACATGATGACAGCTGCTGGGTCCAGACATCCACCGGCTCCTCATCACCTCAATTTTCACCAAACTTCTCCTCTTTCTTTCAGCTTACAGCCCCCCTGTCACCCAGAAGGTCACCGATTGTCAACAGGTAAACTGTTTAGAAGTAGGATAATTATTCCATATTTATAGCATTTAAAAACACAGTTTAAAAAAAACCTTTGCTCTAGTAGGTAACATGCTCCTAACAAATGAGCAGCTTTTGTTTTCATTTGTTGTATGAAATGTGTTTGCTGGTTTTACTCATTTCAGTTAGAAGTAAAGTAGCGCTTCACAGCTTAGTTCATGTGTTTCGTATGTAAGCATGATTCATGACAGGACAGTGATGCTTTTAAAGTTTTGTAATGTGTGAAAAAAACAGAGAAGGGTAGATGGAGGGATGCTGACAGAAAGTGAGAGAAAATGGTGGTCTTCACATTCGACATATTTCTGTTATGAAGCTTCTTTGGTAGGTAGGTACATTTTTTTATATAGCACTTTTCAGCACAAGGCGACTCAAAGTGCTAAAAAAACTGCACAACACTCACAAAAAACCAGACCGTACACTCACACACAACACTGAGAGAAGGTCTGTAGACCTGTAAGGATAGAATTATGTAGAATTACCTGTATGGTTGCTCTCCTGTATGAGTCCTGAGGTGGCGAGTCAGGTTGGCAGAGCGGGGAAATATTTTTCCACAGTATCTATGAAGAAGCAAAAAAAAAAAAAAATCCATTAAAAGTGATGTAATGGTTTCAAGAAGTTTGGAAACTGTAATACAAATACTGCTAAAACATGAAAACCACAGCATTCATTCGAGAGTTATAACAGCACATCACCAAAGCAGTTCTCACAGTTACCTGCATGTGTAGCGCTCCTTGCCCTTGCGTAGCAGCGTCTCTGGAAGTGCAGACGGCGGGGCTCGGAAGTCAAACATGGACGGAACGGAGCGCAGCAGTTCACCGGATTCTGGCTTCAGGGAGCCAAACGTCTCCAGTTTCTCTGCCATGTTCTCAATAGCCGTCATCTGTGAACACAAGAGGTAGGAAAAATTTGAGAGGTTAAGTCTTTTCGTCTTGAAAGCCTTACTGTTTTACATAGTCACTTGAGAGAAGGCTTGAGAATTGGGTTAGGTTTAAAAAACCCCCTCAGTGGATTATTTCTGGGCCTCAACTACACCACTCTATTTCTGAAATGGGTATTGCTCTCAACATTACCCCCCCCCCCCCCC
>NC_051431.1:17792636-17794800 GCF_001649575.2 Kryptolebias marmoratus
AAAAAAAAAAAACAAAAAACAAAACCAAAACAACAACAAAAAAACACTCCATCTATATAGAAATGAAAAATTCTGACAAAATTCTTAAATACCCATGCAACACCGGTAGGTGGCAATAATGTTGACATTTTGGTATTTGCTAGTATTTTTGGTTTTTGCAGCATTTTTATTTTGCATTAGTTTTTTGCGTTTTTGTGTTTTGAAGTTTGCATCAGTCATGTGTTTGTGGCGTGTTTAATCGTTTGGAGCGCATCCTTCAATTTTCTGATCGTTCTGCCAGGTTGCTGCATGTTGGCACCTGTTGGCCACCGTATTGCTGCGTTCCATTCACGTCAAAAGTCAGAACTTGGATGCTGAAATGACGTCACACCCAACTTAATCGTGTTCATGTTGCAAGTCAGAAAACCTGTAAGATTTGCTAATTGTTGTGTTCTTTACTCAGGCTAATTATTATTAGCAAGACAAACCCTGATGGATTTCTCTTAATTATGTACTTTCAAACACTATAGCAACATGTTTCTTAAAAGAGGTTGTACAGTACTTTGTGTACAACTGGTCTGATGAGATAAAAACTGCCAGAAGTGATAAGGAGTTTTTGTGTGCAATGTGGCCATTTTCGATTGAGGTCAGGGTTGGTCAGGACTCTCAGGCATTCTGACTTTGGGGGACCATTCCAGTTGATGTTTTTTATTAAACTCAGAGTTTCTGACTTCTGAGTATAAATGGAATAAGGACATTATGAGCTTGGACAATTAGTCTCACAAAACTATTGTTGCTTTTTTTTTTTGATTTTTAAAATTTTTTTCCCCAAAATTTAGCACATTGTTGAAATTTAATGGACTGAAAAATGACAAAGTAAGACAAACGTAGACACAATCAAACAACAACTAAAACAAAACAAAACAAAACAAAAACGGTAAAAATTGGGCTGGTCTTGTGACATTTAACACACAAAGAATAGTGGGCATGTGAAATGAAATATGGCTGTCTGCTATGTCACTATTTCTCAAAATTACATTTTGTCAAGTGCCTACAAACACAAAGTTTTTTTTTTTATCTCCAGTTTGGAAAATATCTCTGTTTATCTCACTAAAAATGCCAGCTGCATGTGCTGCAGGATGGGATTGCTTTTTAAAATATACTGTTTTAGTGTTAATAGGGTCACTCCTAACAGCAAACATTCTTCAGAAATAGCATTATATTAGCCATGTTTTCATTACTTTAAACAAACAAATATGTATGAGTTTGTCAGTGACATGTCATTAAATATTGGACAACAGACTGACAGCTTCTATAGATTTGATCGTATCATGGTTGACTGATGTGTCCAATTTACAGGAATTTTACGAGTAGAAAAAAGTAAAATGAGTATTTGGTGAATTCTAATTGTGACATTCATCAATAATTCATGCATCACAAGGTGAAATCGCAAATATGAGGGATGTAAAGTATATCTGACACTGATTCATGACTTTGTTACAACACAGAAAAAGTTATATTCACATTCATGGTCAGTGACAAACAGGTGAGCAACGGTGAATGTTAAAATCAGCCAAACCTTGTTTTTCAACAAAGATTCATACAGTACGCATGCAAAACACACACACACACACACACACAGAGTAACACACATGGGACTGAAGACTGCAGCCAATCTACTAATGAAACTGAACATTTACTTTCATCAGAACTCTCCAAGGAAATACGTGTGTTTGTGCGTGCATGCACATAAACAAGAAGCTATGAGCAGTGTGGTGGTCTTAGTTGATTAACTGCCTTCAGTGTGTAAAATAGAAAATATATGTACGTGTGTGAGAGAGAAGAATGTATTTGTGACACATAAAAATGTGTCACAAATGACACATAAAAATGTGTCACAAATGTGTGACTTGCTTGTGTGTCACAGGTACGTGTGTTGTATGTGAGGGTGATTGTACGAGCTCAGTGTGCATCTGTGTGTTGTCAGATACACGCCTGTGTGTGTGTGGCAGAGGAGTGATTCATGTCCACTGCTGGGCTGTAAACCATTCTGTGCACAATGCGGGCAGACAGCACATTCGTCAATATGAAAGATGTTGACATTACTGATCAAGGGCCAGACACGGGTAATAATGATATCGCTGTGCTGAGAGGGGCGGGATGGGGGAGGAGCGGGGGCTGGAGG
>NC_051431.1:17794929-17813527 GCF_001649575.2 Kryptolebias marmoratus
GGGGGGTCTCAGAAGGCCGCAGGGCCTGTCAGCCTATTTCACACACAAACACACACACACCTACACATACACAGTTCCTCCCCCCCATGTTTTAAAAAGAGGGCCACACAAATTTGCATTATTTTACGTGTATTGAATTTTCAGCCTGTTTCTTCTTCTTATTTCAATAAGGCAACAAATCAGTGTTGATTCAGGTCCTCCACCGGAGCCCTGCTCCGAGTCTGACATTCCATCTCCTGCTTTCACCCCCCTGTCACTCTCAGGCTTCACGCCAAAAACGACAAGACGGAGAGAAAAGAAACAGAGGAGGAGAATTGGAGAAGAAGAATATGATGACGGGCTTGATGATGGGGGCAGAAAAGAGGGAAGAAAGAAGAAAGGGGGGGGAAAAGGGAGAGAGAAACACAGACGGAGAGAAAAGAACATGCAAACAAGACAGAAAGAAAGAGCAAAGAGAGAAGAGGAACTGATAGCTGATGGATGGTGGTGGAGTTCAGTGTTAGGAGCGGATGATTAGGAGTGACGGCCGAGTGTAAAGTTCCTGCCGCAGCCGTCGACGTTCCCACTGAGGGAGGATGTGGAGTGTCAGGTCTGTTTGATTATGAATATGCTGGCACTACAAACTGTGAATCAAAACGCAACAACAAGAGAGCGGGGGAAAGCTAAGGATTGAGAAAAAGAAGGAGAGGAGTGAACTGAAGGATAGGCGAGAGGTTGTGAGGAAGAGGGAGAAGAAGTGCTTTCATATCTTTTTTTAAATGCACAATGTGTATATCATGTGGGTTCTTTTCAGACACTGGAGAAAGTGTTCAGTTCGTCCGCCTCGCTCGATGAGGATCCATAAATCTTGGAAACATTAGGGCCCCTAAAGCTGTCGGCAGTATCAAGCCTGTTCGACGTTTTTAAGAGCTGAATGCTACTCCACCTTGGCTCCATCTACTGGGGAATTCTGATCCGAGCTCAGCGCACACATGCCTTTATAAAGGGCTACATCTGTTTGAGTGAAGCCTTCATGTGAAAAAGTATGTGGTGGAATAAAAACCTAACTTTGCAAACTTGTCATTAAAACTCTTGATGCGTATTAACTTTGTGCATGATGACTTTGTTTAAACCATTGTTGTGTGTTTATAGTGATACCATTAACATTTTCTTTGTTTAAATCATCTCAAAGCAACTGAAAGAGATTTGACAGCTTCTCTTAACCAGCCAAATGGTTTGTTTGCAGTTGTGCAGTGAATGATTCACATATCCCTTTCAACAGATTAGTGTATTATCCCTGAGTCTGCCCAAAGATTACACAGAACTTTGTATGGGTTTGGAGCCAAGTTCATTAGGCCACTGTTTGACCACCTACTCCTCAGGACTGACCTCGACCCAGCTATTAACATTTACATTCAAACACGCATACCGCCCGAAATCCCCTGTCCTTCCCCTCCAGGCAGAGTGCATGCATCTGTGAACTTGCATGTTGCTGTAGCGTCGCTCTGGGACCAGCAGTTGATTGGCTATCTTTAGATGTCAGTGATGCTGTTAGGGCCTTAATTAGCGAGATGCATTCTCAATTGTTGATCTTTATCGGGAACCAGATGTTCAGAGAGAGGGCCTAACCTCCCACTCCCCTCGACACAATCCCAAAGAGACTGTTACCCTTTTACCCGATGCAGCTACCTTCTACTCCCACCACCACAAACATCAACCAACACAACACCTTAGATTTACCCTCCACCATTATTTGAAAACTTTATTTTCCAAATAAGTAAACATATGTTAAAGGCTGCTGGATGGAGAGGGTGGATCTCAGCTGTAAATTCCCGCCTAAAGACCCTTTCATGTTAATTAGTCTTGATGTGAAGATGTAAACAAATAAAAAAAACAGGTTTTGTTGCTTGTAATAGAACACAATGTAAAGCACAAATTCAATATGGATAGGGGGATTTTCCTATACTGACATATGAGAAAATGATCTCAGCCTATGATGGTTTCTATGATGGATCTGACTGGTTAGAGATAAAGAACTGTAGGTTAAAGAGGAACTTACCCAAGTTCTCTGATCTGGCAAACGAAACTGAGAAGCGGAAAAGAGGGAAAAGAGAAGGCAGTCAGAGGCAAAAAGTTGTGCATGAATCAACAGCTTGTGACTGGACACATGTTGGTACAGAGGGGGAGGATGAAGGGTTTGGGTGCTATCAGCTTTGAATGAGATATCTCTCAAATTATGGCACTGGAATTATAGGGGACTAACTGTTTCCAACACTTCCTTGAGTTTAATAAGCTCATTATAGGAGGCCACAAATACGATTCCAGTATGTGATCTAACCCAGTGTTGCTTAGCAGTAAGATTGCCTGCCAGGAAAGAACAGAATGAATCACTAAAGCTTTTTAAAAGAAGTTTCAATCATGTTAGCTGTGCAACAGCTTTTTTTAAAAAATATGTTGCTCACAATTGACTCAGGTGACCAAAAACAACCCCTTCAAAAGTACAGAAAAGGGCCTCTTGCCTGGTCTGGTTTAGACCTAGGTGTCTGGTATTTGTGTGAATGATTTGTGTATCCAGACATCATAAAGTCATAAAGATGGCCTAAGCACTCTGTTAGTGTTTCTACTGATAGGACACCTCATTAGGGCGTGTAGGACGGCCATGTGGTTGCTGCAGGCTGGGGCCATGTAGTAGTCTGGACAAGGGATATAAATCAGGCAAATGAAACAGCCTGTAAAAACCAGACCTGAAACAGACTGAAAAGAGGGGAAAAAATCATATGCCTGAGAAAGTGGTGTTTTCACTTTCCGACAGACCATTCTCACCCGCGGGGAGAGATTGAACAAATGAACATCTAAGCAACGTATCATCCACACACACACAGACTGTGCACGCACACACAAGAAATCTATGGAACTTTACACTGGAAATAATTACACAAAAAAAAAAACAGGCACAAAAAATGCTTTAGGAGCATATCATCTTTTATATTGTAATCAAAGACAGAATATAGAAAGATGTATCACCATGTGCCCTTTAGTTCTTGCTACATCTGTTTTAGATACCCAACAATGGGCTTAACAGTCAGTAGCTTGTATAAAACTCGAGATGCATACAAATTCTTATTAATCTGGTTTGGCCAGTGTTGGACACCCTTTGTGAAAGCTCACTGACTTATTCGGTGCCATGCTGTTGTCATGGACTGTATGTATGTGTAGGAAACTAGTAGGGAACTTGACTTGTTACAATGATGGTGCAGTGGTTACAGCTATTGTAAACTCAAATTGACAAGTCCAGTCTATTTGAACCTTTGTCCCTACAAATTAGAGTAATGAAGACGTCTATCAACATTGGTGCTGTACTAAATATTCTTTTCTAAGATGCCTGAGTTCCTACAAATAATAATGGTCAGGACCTACCTGCGGATGGAAGAGGAAGCCTGGAGTTGGCCGCATGTATTTGTCTTTCAGTGTCTCAAACGGATCGCTCATTCTCCTCTTCTCAACCCTGCTAATAGTAGATTTCTATTAGCTGTTAATGAATGTACAGCAGCAAAGGTAAAACTTGATTACAATCAAAAAATCTGAAGTGATTCTATTTTGTTATGTTTCCACGTGTGCAAAATTTTAGGAGTAAATATATGAGTAAGTGTCACACTGGGAATAACAATACCTGTAGATGGGGTCCATGAAAAATGGAGTTGGCCTGGCATGCTGTAAAGAGGAATCTGTTTTTGGAATCTCCATCACTCTTTTCTCCTCTTCGTAGCTTAGATTCTTTTTGGCCTCCTCCTGATTTGGAATACGTCCACGGCCCCTAGACCCAAGGCTCAGATCTAACGGTTGATCTTGACCAGTAGCATGTGAGACATCTGGTTTAGAGGAAGCAAAAAGGGCTAACTTTTCCTCCTTTCTTTTGATAGTGAGGTCAAATGGTGACTCAGATGAAGACTTGCTTTGGGTCTTCTTGCTATCATCTCCTGGTGATTGTGGCTCACCTTTCAGGCCTGTTGGTCTGAGGTCCCTGTCTGGGAAGGGGTAAACTGGTGGAGAGAAAGCTGGGAAGAAAGGCAGTGAAAACATGGAGGGGTAGGGCAGAGACCCAACCTTCTTGTCTTGCAAGCTAGCTAGCCCAGTTGAGCCAAAATATTTTTCAGCAATAGAGGCGATGGCCTTTATAGAGTCATTCACAGCCCCTGTTACGGCTGTATGCTCATCTAGTGAAGACTGGATAAGGGAAGGGCCTGGAAAGTCTTTGGCAGCACTGCTACCTATGAAGTTGGGGCTTTGGGAGCTTCCCTCGCGGCCCTTTCTCTTAGGACCTTTGCCATTTTCTCGAGCTGCTCCCCTTTCCCTTTCACTGTCCATGTCACTTTCAAGCTCAGAGCCTGTTGTACTCTCCAGATCGCTTCCGCTTGGCGTGCTGACGTCATCCAGGTCGCTGCTTTCAGACTGGTCACTCTGCTTGTTCCGCTGCTTTGTGGTTGAAGATGAACCCTGATTATGGAGCTCCGAGTCTGGTATCTGGTTTCCAGGTGAACCACCATCTTTACGGAGAGCTTTCAGCAGCTCTTGAGACTCCATTGCGCCAGGGCTTAAAGGAAGCAAAGGACTTTTACACAGCTCCGAACCAGGTCCTGCAACAGGTGCATGAGCTGGCTGTCTGACAGGAGAGGTGGTAGCAGGAATGAGTGGTGGTCGGTGATAGAGTCCCGAAGGAAACAGGCCAGGGAAGCTGAAAGGAAATGCTGGGGCTGCAGGGAAGGTAAGCCCACTGTGGTGGCGGCTAGCCCCAAAGTAATCAGCCAGCCCAGCACTGGTGTGCCCAATTGTGAGGGCTGATTTGTCCAAGCCAGGGGTGCCAGGGAGTGGCATACCCTGGGCAAACAGTCCCCCTGCTGTGAAATGGTTTTTTCCTTCACAGAACCGCCGATGCTTGTTGAGGGATGAGGTGGTGCTGAACATTTGCCCACAGTCTTTGCACTTGATCTGTGTGCGGCAGTCGGCATGCATGCGTTTGTGCCGGCAAAGGTTAGAGAACTGGGTGTAGGACTTGTGGCATACCTCACCTACAGGGACATGGAGACATATGTACAATGTATCAGTATCCACGGCACACTTAAAAATACACACAAAAAAAATTCACATGATGTCATATCTCTGTGTACTAGGCTTCAGGATGACTAAGTTTGAAGAAGAGGAAATACAGTCAAAGTGATAATGCCCATGTTCCCATCAATAGTCTGTCAAAGGTTTCCAGCAAACAGAAGTGAAGAGGTGTGTCCAGATCCTGGCATTGTAAAGGAATCTGTTTGGTTGATGATGTAAGTCTCTTGCTGCCACTCATCACCTGCACATCAAACCAGATTCCCAAGATTCTCCAGCCCCATTGTCCTGCCAGGGACGCTCCCAAGAAGTCAACAAACAATCAACAAGCAGACAAACATACAGACATACAAGCACATTTGCAAAATTTTCACATAACACAAAGAAAATGAATCACACGCAAACAGGCATGCAGACGTAAAGATACAAACACACACACATTCTCAGCCACATGCGTACAATGGCTCTATTTTAAGTTTGTGAAGGAAGTGGAGTTGAATGAATCCTATCCTGCAGTCTAGTTCCCAGGGACAGGTCTCACGTCCTCTGCTGCTTCTCTTCCCTCGCCCCCCTCCGGGCCTCTCGAGTCGACCCTGCAGCCCCCTCACCTTGTCCCCATAGCTGGGGCCATGTCGTCCTGCGCAAAGTGATCTTCCCACAGCCAATCCTTGTGGGACGGTCTGTCACTCTGTCTGCTCCCGATGTTCAGTGACAACACCCGACCCCAAAACAAAACCTCTGTCTGATGTTATCTGTCTTTGCAATCAATCTGTCAACTTTATCTAATACCAGTGGAAGGCTTTGGAAGGGCAATATCAGGCAAGTTTACATTGTATACTTTCTTTGTTTTCTTATTCTTTTAAAGGCCACAAATGTTATGTAAGGGCAAGATTACCCTTTTATTGCTGATTCCCATGGTTCAGAATTTTTTGATTGGCTGAACTGGCTGAACTGCAATAATGTATCAAAAAGACTTTGATTATTCATTTCAGCTGAGATGGTGGAGGCATCTCTAGATGATTGATTTTGCTCACACCATTATTAGATGTTCAAAACAAGGATCAGGAAGTGGTGAGGCTCGCACTCTGATTGCGCTTCAGCATACTTTGGATGTCTTCCAGGCACAAGGTGCACAGGAGGCAATTCAAGAAGACCGAGAGGAAGACTGTAGAAAAATATTTGGGAAGCAGATTTAAATAAACAGCCCGGAGAAACTCCAAATGATCACACATTGAGCCAAGTGTGAATGTCATCCTACAAAGAAGTCAACCCTAATGAGCAAACAAAAGTGGGAAGGTGTGGGTAGAAATCAGTTTCACTGAAAACAAGCAAAAGCAGGCTGATTTTAGAAAAGATGTGCAACAATAAATATATAGCTGGTTTTCCCTTTGTGTGTTTTATTCTTTACTAGCACAGCCACAGGGCCTTAACAAACTATAAGAAAAAAAACTTGATTATAAATCATCAAATTGTGTCATTTATGAACCACCAACACACATGCATAACATTCCAAAGTGAGATTTGATGAACAACATGCACATAATTGTCAGCTGTAATAAACTGAAAAAACAGAAAAAACAGATCTGTGAGAGAAAAATGACAGATAAATAGTTCTAAGTCAGAGAAGTGTTAAGACACATGCATCCCAGACACATTGCGTGCAATAACATACAAGCAGAATCATTTGTGCATACAGTATACTTTCCAAAAAAATGTAAATGTCCTTCAAGAGAAGTCAGTCAAACAAACACTTCATACACACACACACTGAAACACATGATCTTGTCCAGACAGCTGTCATGTCTGAGGCTGCTTTTTTCTTATTTTTTCAACACAGCCATTAGTTGTTTTAAAACCTGCATTTTCTTCTGCTGATTACAGCAAATGAACTTTCGCAGGGCCATACATGTGGTTGCTATTTGTGAGGAATGGTGAACGTGGTAGAAAAGGGAGAGCGAACAGAATAATGAGGTCTTCAATGGAGATGCAGTCATTCCTGCCTATGCATATATGTGCGTTTGCTTGAGAACGGGAAAGTTGATGTGTATGAAGCATTCAGGCAGGTCTGGATGAGGTAGCATGTGTGTAAAAGTTTGAAAAAAAAAGGAAAAGGGAGAAAGGGCAAAGGGTAAAGATCATAATGCTTCAGGGGAAGGAGATCCGATCTCTTGTGGTGGTGCTGAAAAGTGTGAAAGGTCAAAATGTGTTTGGGTCTTGCTGGAGCTTACTGACGAGAGGGGACATGAGTGTATGATTAAGTGAGAAAGCAACATAAAGACTAAAAGGCTGTGAGCTGAAGCATCTCCAGCACATTGGAGCGGTTTATTGTGACAAGTGACATGTTGAGATAATCATAGAAACAGTGTGTGAGTGTGCTGATGCAGAGAAAAAAGACTGCATGAAATACTACACTACACAGAAAAATGACAAAAAATGCCAGAGTAAATCCTGTAGAACATGAGAAAAAAGCTGATCAAAGACGAATTCTATTTCTGCAACATCATCAGAGTTTCTAATAAAGTCAAGTCAAAGCATGTTATTGTTATAATGTACTGAAGAGACTTACATAGGTAGGGTCTTAGTGACTTACACATGAAGGGCTTGACACTGCTGTGGATGTGCTTATGCTGCTTGAGACCCGAAGACGTTGCAAACGTCTTGCCGCAGTCGGAGCAGGCATGGGCACGAGCCCCGACGTGCTGCGAGCGAATGTGCCTCTGTAGGTTACTGGGGTCTGTGAACACCTGCTGGGGGAAGGAACCACAAACACACCCGGCAGAGTTATTATCTGATCCTAAAAATCTGAACTCAAAACAAGCAAGTGGGCTGCTTTGTAAAGCACTTGTTTCACAAGCCATCACTTTACCTTTGAGCAGTTTTCACATTCGTAGTGCTTGCCACTGTCGTGCGACATCTGATGTCGGATCAAGTTTGATTTCCAGTTGAAGGCCTTGGGGCACTGGTCACACTTATATTCCCTCTCTTCGGAGTGTGACAGAATGTGGGCCTCCAGGCTAAAAGAAGCACAGAGGAGAAACCAAAAATCAAAATATTAGAGAAATGTTTGGTTTATCTATCTCCAAGCAGCTAAGAAAAAACAAGATATTTGCAATAAAACCTTTTGAAATTGATCACATATGAACGTACCTCTGGACATCAGGGAAGACCTGGTCACACTCCTTACACTCATGCAGGCCATGAGACATATGAAGGGGCCGCAAATCTTCAGGTTCTTGAGCTTTCAGGTCACTGTCTCCTCCTAGGTACATGAAAGAAAACATGAACATACTGCACATCCAGAAGACTATTTCACTATGGAATATCTTCCTTAGTTTATCTTTAGTATGACTTAGTATGACTTGCTTTAAATAAGTTTAGTTTAGCTTTTTATATCCTAATTTCCTAGCTTAGCATTTCATCTGTTTGTGTTACTTTTGCTTATTTATTTTATTTAGATTATCCTAGCTCATGTTTTGGATAAGTTTAGTTTAGCTTTTTAGATCATTGTCTATGTTTTCATGATGACTTAGCATTTTTGTTTTTTCATGTTGTAAAGCATTTTGAACCGCCTTGTTGCTGAAAAGTGCTATATAAATAAATTTGACTTGACTTGACTTGGAATGAAAATAAAAATATATTCACTTACATTCTAACAGGTAAATTATTGAGGTACATCAAATAGCTCCCAAATTCCTGTTTCAAATTCAAACAGGGATTTTGTGACATGTCTTTCTTTCTTCTTTTTTTCATCCATTTCCTGTCTATTTCACTACCATGTGCCATTAAACAAACATCACGTTAAGGGACTGCTGCAGTATTTTAAAACTTTTCCATTTCTTACAAAAAGGGGTGCCATTTTTTTGGCTTGTACTTGTATTTCTGCGGCCACTGGATGCTTAGATTACACTGCAGGCTACAAATCCAGCTAACTAGCTAGAGTGAAATTGTCAGATTCTCAGTGCTACTTTACAAAGAGCAGAGCAGAAAAAAAAAAAAAAAACAAAAACCCAAAAACTAATGCTCTGTGCTGGTACTTTTATTTAAGTATGATAAATATATTGATTCTGGGTTAATTTTTTGTTTAGGTCATTTACTGCTGTGTTTCTCATAATCATTTGTCCTATTTACCTTATTATAAACAGTGATGTACTGTACCACTACTCTGTATTTTTACATTTTCAGCTAATAAGAAATGAAACATTTAATGCCTGGATGAAGACTCATCCTTCCACAGTTTTACATGGTGTGATTTTGGTTTCAGTAGCCTACATGAATAGGTTCACTCTCTTCAGCTACTCATCTTTCTGGTTACTCTGCACTATTCAGTGTTTACAGTGGCATTAGCCAGACACTCCTGTTTAGAAACTTAAATCAAACCTGGATTAAGAAACGAAGAGGGCGGCATCCCACATGGCTGCTTCTGGTGGTCCAGCAGCTGGCTGCGGGACTCAAAGTTCTGGTCACAATCTTCACAGCGGTACTGCCTCTCCTCTGTAGAGTCAAGAGGAAAACAAAATGAGCAATTTGTGTTCAGTTGAGGTGTGTATGCAGACATGTCTTCTAAATGAAAACAGTCACTTGTTTGCGTGCGTATGTGTGTGTTTGGTGCAGACCGTGAATATCGGGAGCCATTGTGTCGCATGAATACTCTTCTGCCTTCATGAAAAGTAGCAGCTCCTCACCGGGAAAAATCTCTCTGGTGACTTTGTAGAAAATCTGTAACACAGAATGTTTTTTTTATCACTTGAAGTGTGCATTTTATTTACAAAAGCTGCAAGCATGTGGTGCATCATATTATCTTTGGACTACTATTCATGGTGTCTTGTAAATAGTTTAATTTGCTCCTTTTGATTGTATTTGACTGTATATTATTTCCTTATCAAACAACAGAACAAATGGGTTTTTGCTGCCACATTTCTAATGCAACAGAGGCCCTTTAAACTACCATTTGGTACAAATGTGCACAAAAACACACATATATTGCCTTAGATGTGAACAGGATCATAGATTGTGGTACCGCAGCCACTGCAGAAAATCACTACACACATGAAAATATGCATAGCCATTAATTTGTACTTAATCACTGATATGAGACATTTGCTGTCACATTAATGAAAGAAAGCACAAACACACATTATGTTGAATAAATAGACTGTCTCAAAGACACTCAACTGAAAAAATAGAGCAGATAGAAAATGATAAATAGCAAGAAGGCTTGCTAATTCAACAGCAAGCAAAATAAACAAATAAATTAAAAAAAAATCCAATAGTCAAAGTAGTCCACCTCTGTGTGCTAATCTGAACGCAAAATTCCTTGTATTCACATGAATTTAAATGCATCAACATTAAAAAATAATCATTTAATCAACACTACATTCACGCTACAAAGGCAATCCAAAGATTTGAAGATGGGGGGGTCACATTAAAAAATCAGCTGAGAGACCCTGTGACTGTGAGGCTTCCCATAGACACACAATAGCCTTTCTCTGAGAAACAATCACACACTGGGCTATTTTCAGCACTCTTCGGCCATTTAACATGTCAACATCCTTCGCTGTGTCAACATGACAATGACGATAGAGGAATTTATTAGAAATGCAATTGGTGGGGTGGGGAGGGGGGGAGTGGATGGGAAAAAAAAAGCTTCTGGGAAGGAATGGGTCACAGGTAGACCGCTTGTGAAGGAAACTGTTGAATAAAGCTGCTGCAGCACGAGAGCCACAGTGGCACCACACAGGCCTGAGATAAGTATCTTGGTCGAAAATAAAGATCGTGAGGGTATTATGTAGTAGACTATTCTGTAACTGTGTCATTTTTCTTATCTCTGGCAAATCATATAATACAAAACACAATACTAATGGGTCACTGGAGTCAAAGAAGGTCAAGTCAGTCTTATCAAGGCAGGCCAAAGCAATAGGTGCACTGTACTCGCTGTAATCTTTTGGTGGTGGGAAGAAAAGAAGAGTGCCAAATGGGAAAGTACGGAGCTTGCCAGGGGTCATAGAAGAAATAAAATAATGATTTTGTTTCCTCGGTTTATTTAACTATGCCAATTGAGTCGAAATCGGTTCCCTCAATTTAGCTCATCTGTTCAGATTTACTGACAGACATCATTCTGTTTGAGAGCAAGCAATGAATCATTGTTTGTGTTCGGTAACATTGAAAAGTTAGGCCAATTCTTCCTTCCTTGATCACTACCTTTTAAACAAGTTATTACAAACAGTATCTTCCTTCAACTGCATAAAAAAAGATTCATTTGAACCAAAACAAGTCAGACTCTGAGCTAAACAAATGCTCAGGAACTGTCAAGAAATTAGATGAGATAAAAATGATCCAAAATGATATAAACTGGTATTTTTCAAATTTAACAACATTATTGCAAATCTGTGCAGTTTCTTAAACTGAAGGAACAGATTCTCACAACTTCAAATTGTATCTTTACCCATGGCCCCTTGGGGGACTTTGTAAGAAAGTAACAAGCACTGAAAGTTCAACTCATTACAGACTAAACCAGAGTCCTTATACTTATCAAAAAGAGGGGTAAATGTTTTATCTTAACTGTCACAGTTATGTAATAATATTTCCGTTTTATGCTTGTTTCATTGCAAGATGAATGTCGAACCCTCATTGTTCCAACAAATGAATCAAGGAAAGCAAAGTGCAAAGGTCGTTGATCTCTGACAAGTTTTTACTTCAGCTTCTGCTTATACTATAAACACTCAATCGGTCGGTCATGAATGCACACATGCATGTATAGACAAACACAACCAGGCACTCACAGGCCATTTTCTCCCTCGTGAGGTCAGAAAAATATTGTGATTCGGGAACAATCAGACAGCAGCTCAGACAGACTTGTTGGTCTGTGGAGATTCCTCTCAGAGACTGATACTCGGATCGAGAATGGAGCCTGTCTGGGAAGCTACAGGGTGAAGAGTAAAGACCCAGAACGTAAACAATTCATGGAGAGTGTCAAATAAATATATATATATATATATATATATATATGTGTATAAATAAATATATAAGCAGCAGGAAACACTGATCGTGCTGAAGTTTCCACCAGTGTGAAACTCTTCTGGCTTTGAGTCTCATTTTTTTTTTTAAGAATCAATCAGTCTACATAAAAAGAGATAATTTGCTTTAGTTTTAACTACAAACAAGAGGGTTAAAGAGGGTGATTACAAACTGAAGGGGAATCCCCACCCCCACCTCCCTATACAGCTCCACCTCTTCCCTGAGGGTCATCTCAGATAAACACTGAAAACACACACACACACAAACAAATAGGCAGCAAATCAGTGCAGGGCAGGAGGTGCAGCCTTTGATTCCTGGGGTCATTTTTAGCATGGTAAAGACTAATAAACACCCTCCCATGCACACACAACCCCAGTAAACAGCTGAACAGTGGTTTAAAGCAATTTTTGAGTTAAGAAAGTCACAATGTGTGAGTCCACACAGTGAAAACCTGCTGCAGTCTGAAGTATTTTAAATACACGTAAAAGGATTTTGCCTGTTCTTCATTCTGTAGATAAGACGATCAGCAATTTCATATGTTTTTATGTATCAGACTTGTTTGTGTATTTTAGAAAACAAACTACATATTATATCTTTTTCTTCTCACACACTTTCACCGTCAGTGTTCACAGCCGCAATCCAGTCAGGGGACATTTTGTCACTTTGGCAGAATCAACACCAGTCACACTTTCCTCAGTCGCACCCTGTTAGCTGACATCTAGCTTACTCCACAGGTGGGCTGTGTACTTACGCTGTCCAGTCCCAGGAAACTCTGACTCAGTGCTGGTCTTCTGTGCAAAAAGCTTCAAATAAAAAGCTCCTTTTACCTTTAAAGACAGTGGAGTAGACATATGCTATATAGGCCCAGTATTAAGGTCTGCAGGGAATACATTTGCAGAAGAGCATTCTATCATTATGACATTTTTGAGCAAGAGCTGTTTTAATTAACAGTCTGGCTAGCCATCAGCCTTATAATTAGATGGCCTCTGTTCTCTCTTCATTATTGGTTTCTCCAGCCTATAGGGTTGCAAGGAGCTCAGTTGTAGGTTCATGTATAACACTGTCTGAGTTGGGCACCGTCACCTGCTTTGGACAAGAAAATTGATCACTATGTGAAAACTGTGTTTGATTTGGGACCAAATAGAATGAGCTCATTGACCACATTTGGCCCATGGGCTGCCAGTTGGTGATCACTGCTATATATTGGTTTTCATGTCCTTGTTCAGCAAAACCACATCGCAAGTCAATGTGTGCTGCAATCTTCCTGTTATCAGAGAGGTTTTTACACACGTAGTATCTTTGGCAGTCACCATCACTTGGCTTCTGAGCAGAACTGTTACATGTGACTCAGATAGCCATAACGGGAAAGAGCGCACAATGTGCAGCTTGTCACAGCAAATTAGATAAATATACAGGATGTAAAGAAGCCAGAATGTCTCTCTTTTTTTCCCCTCCATATTAAGCCAGCTGTGAAAACTGGCCATAGAAAAAGAAGCAGAACATTTTGGGTGTCTCACGAGCAGCATGACACGGTTGCCAGGTAATAAAAAAAAACTTTCATCTGTAAAACCGAAGTTTAAAATGGTGTAATAAGTGAGCAGCATTTAACCAACTTGAACATAAAAGAGATACAATTGTGAACAATAAAATGTGTTTTCAACCTCTAGTTGTTTTAATAAATCAGAGCTCTTTTAACAATCAATTGAAGTGACTTCTTTATAAGCTTCAAGCTGTTATCTCTGTCAGTAACAATCACCTCCAGTTTACTCTCACTGTAAACGACTGTCAGTGATTCGCTAAAATGCCCCTGAGCCACTTCATCGTATTCAATACTGAGTGAGAATCAATAGAGTGAATGAGATTAACGCTCATATCCCCTCTGTACTGTCTTATGAAAGGCTCTTCAGGGCCTCGTTGGATGATGATAATTACACTTTTAATCAATTTTCCATTCAGTTGAATCGCAGGGCTGAAGAGTGCAGAGGAGGGTTTTTAAACGCTAATTGGCCTAATTATCCAAATGACAAAACATGCTGATCATGGACAGATCTAAGCACTGAGTGCTCATACTGTGATTTTTAGGGCATTAAGGAAAGCTTGAGCATCACAAACGGCAGGTCTCGACTCTCAGTTAAATTGTATTTTATCCTCAGTTAGAGTTTTATGTGACTTTACAAAAAACTAAATAAATTTCCACGATATTGAGTTGTTTAAAGACCAGTTTTTTATTGAGCAGGGCCAACTTCAAACCCACGAAGCCGAAGTACGTTGAAGTAACTACAGATTTCAGCGAGGCTCACAAACTGCGACACCTGCCACCTCCTTCCTCTCCGCTCTTTCCTGTTTGCTTCCTTCCAAGTACATAAAGTAACAACACAGAAATGTCAGAAAAATGGATGGCTTTTCAGTGTTAAACTTTGGTAACATTGCAGAACACGTAGCCAATCTTGAAACCAAGGCAAGCAGAATATACAATATGAAGCAACTGAGTGGTTTTCTGCCACTTTTTTAGCAGGAGCATGTTGTTGTTCAGGATTAAATAAGTGGACAAAAAATATATATAACTTAAAGACCTTGTCATGTTCTCGTGCATGAATATTTGGTTCTTTTTCTACAAGTTCTTAGCAAATGCTTGCAGAACAAGCACCTTTTTATTTTATGTAGCGAAGCTGATGAAAAAAAAAAAGAAAAAGAGAAATGGGATCTTCTAAAAGTTCCTCCATTTAGAAAAGAAAAACAAAACACAAGCTTTTTTCCCTCATTCATTCATCCCCCTCCTTTCTCTTTCTCTCCCCTGTTCTCCTGAGATTGGCCATAAAGTTTTATGATAAACAGAATTGGGTCCGAAATAAGAGAACGGAGGAGCTCCCAGGACCAAATAACGATCGACAACACCTGGAAATTGCTGTTGTTGCAGGACAACGTCTTCACATAAATCCCGCAACAAATCACTTCTCGTCTGATAAGCTGGACGGGGGAGTTCTTTAAACTTCTTTTATGTAATGGGAAGACTGAACGACAGCACGCACGGGCCTGAGCTGCTTGGTGAGGCTGCTTTATGGAAATTTGAAGACGTTATGTGCGGCGACTGCGTCACCGGTGGTTTCAGGCGGAGTTTTGGGCTTCTCTCTGAGGCTGTAAAAGACCTGCTGGGATCAGGTACGGTTTCAACATTTCCAGCTCAGAATGAGGAGCATGGGGAGTCATCTAAACCTCAATGAGCAATTTGCAATCCTGCAGCATTATGCACACACACACACAAGCACACATAAAAAAAAAAAAACGAATATGTGGGCACAAGCAGAAACACTGGCACTTATAGGTGTGCACACACACTTCAGAGACATAATAAAACTCCACACACTCACAATGAGTCAACACGCATAAAGTTCTGGGCACACATGGATACAAAAAGCCCTCATGAGCTTAAACACATAGGCTCACACACACACACGGAGCACCAGAAACTGACAGCGCCTTTACAAGACCACCCCATTTAGCCTATTCATTTTCCGCATGCAGACAGGCATTGTGAGACGCTACAGTGTGTTTTCAAAAACACCAGCGCTTGGCCGGAAGGCCTAAAGACGGCGCATTGTTCAGTGTTGTGACAGTGTGTGATACTTAACAATCACCTCATCATAGCCATGTCCGTGACCCGTCGGAGCCTTACACAGCCGCCCAAGCAGAACCACGGTGTTGACAGCGAGTCACACCTCGCAGAGAGGGCAGCTCAGGAAAACTCTCTCTCTCTCTCTTTGCTTGTTTGTCTCTGTCTTTTTTTCTTCTTTCCTTTTTCTTTTTTACAAGAAGAGTGAGTGGGGGTGAGTGCATTCGAAAGGCTCCTGCTCTGATTTCACGTCCTTCTTATGAGCTTCTTCAGCTACCTCTTTAATGAGACGAGGAGGAAGAGGGAACGCAGATGTGAGGAAAGGCCGTTAAACGATTTGGTCCTGGAAAGACCCGAGCAGTTCTTTTAAAACGTTGATATATTATTTCAAGGCAAAAGGCAACTTTTCGTTAGTTTTAGTATCTAAATGAACGTATTTTTCTTTGTTTTTTGTTTTTATTTTTTAGGGGAATATGCACCCACAGTACACGGAAAGGCAGTTGTTATTGAAATCTCAGTGGATGGCGCTGAATAAGTGATCTAGATGGACCACCTGTGAGAGGAGATGACAACCATGCAAGCCAGATTATGTTTTTCATTTGGGTCAAGGGATGGTATGCTCCACACACGCGTCAAATGAAGTTTAGGGCTCTTGTCTCCCTGCCCGTTTCTGTGCGAGAGACCCCACCCACCCACCCACCATCTCCGGCTGTGAGATTACGAAGATGAACAGACCCTCATGTGTGCATCACGCACCTCTCTACAGCCAGGTGAGCAGCAAAAGGACTTTGGCATTCCTGACATACTGTATCTAAGAGTTTATATCGCAAGCGTGACCAGGAAGTGAGTGGAACTATCATGTCGGGCGGCTGCCTCTGATCGCTCCCTGTGGTCCTCGTACGGCACAGTCAGAGGAGAAAAACATGCAGAGATAGTGAGGAGACTCTGTGCTGCAGCATGGGAGAAGGCGTGTGTGTGTTAAATGAAGGCAAGGTGAGCCAGCCGCTCATATCTGCCTTAGATCACAATAACACCTTTTAACACAACAGTGTGCAGACAGGACAGGGAGGCCTTCTGGCATCAGAGTTATGCTTAAAAAAAAAGGAGTTAAAAACTGAAGTCATCCTGCCAGGGAGCAAAATTCACACATCATCGTTTGGGAATTTCTAACTCAAGTGTTTCTCCCCTTTTCTTCATCATATAGGTCCTGTGATGTGTTTAAAAATAGTCGTCCCATACCTGATCATCTATCTGGCACGCTGTCAGGTTATGCTGAAAGGCCGCGGGGGCAAACTGGATGTGCTTCAGCCAGCTGCCTGCGTCTGGTTTGCTGGCATCCACGCAGAACTTTACATGGCCTGACCCGTCCAAAATCTGCAGAGAGCGAGGGGGAGAGAAAAAAAGAAAGAAAGAGAGATCAGACTTTGATCAGTATCAGACCAGGTTACTGTGTCCAAACATGGCCTAACCACAAAAAACCTCCCACTGAGAAATACCACTTCATGTTAGGAGGAGCAGGTCTGGGCTGCAACACACACACACACACACACACACACAAAAACACACACTCACACACACACACAGAAAAAAATACCACAAACACACAAAAACATAATCATTATATCAGTCAATTATGGGTAAAAAAAACATTTTTAAATGATAAACATGAAGCAAAAAACTAATTAGGAAAATATTAACCACAATTTAATTTTACTATTAGGAGGGTTTTGTTTTTGTTTTTTCTAGAAATTTTACAATTTTTTACAACTAAAATGTGATTAATATTGTTAACAAAAGAAAAATAAAATAAAAAGACAGCAACAAGAAAAAAGCCAACTTAAAAAACAAAAACTACTGATAATGATGATATTAAAAATTGGTTATTAAAAAAAGGTATTGTTATTATTATTACTATTATTCGTTTTTTTTTCAATTTTTAAAATTTATTTATGAACAATAATACCTATAACGCAGTACACAGTAATTAAACAAATAAACAAAAACGAAAAAATATAATTTTTTGTTCTTTTAGAAGGTTACGTCATAATTGTAGCCAGAAAAAAAAGTTTTAACTGATACACAAAAACAGGACAACAATTCACATGCTAAAAATAATGGAAATAATAAAATTTTAAAAAAAGACTTAATAAACGGACTATTCTGCTCCTTTTCTCATTATAAGTGCACATCTTCAAGACAATGCAAAAAAAAACAAATCCAAAGAATCGAGTCCTCATGGAAATCGCATTTCGTCTCTAATAATCTTTAAATTGTTTGAAATTTTGTTTTTAGCACTTTCCCCCCCCATTTTCTTTACACAGCAGCTGTAAACTTAGAAGGGGGGAAAAATCAATTGCAGGAAAGCGAAGAATTATGAAGACAAGCCGATTGTTAGGATGCAAAGCAGAATCGCTTTCAGGGTCACAAATCTGCCTCCGCGCCTTTCTATAAAGCTGCCACTGGATAAATATTTTGGTCATAAAAAAGAGCCCATTGTTAGGAAGAAGAGCGGATCTGCTCACATCCTGAACATTACTCCCTCGTTTCTATTCGTTTTCCAACTTGCTTTAAAAATGATCGGCGAACAGCGAATAATGTTTCCAGTTTGCTTTTTCATTCAGAAATCCGCTTACCGCTCGTTCCGACCTCTTGATAGCGCAGAGGGAGGGAAAGTGATAAAGCAAAACAAAAATATATATATAATAAAAAAATTCCAGAAATGTACAAACAGAGCAGGACTTTTTTTTAAATAGATGAGAAGTAGCGGAGCTGCGGCGCGCTGCTCGGACTTTACGCACCGCCCGTGTGATTCCTCGGTGTCTCCTCGGGTCTCCAAGCCGCAGGACGCGTCCCTGTGTCTCCGGTGCGCTCTAACCTCCCCTACCCCCCCCC
>NC_051431.1:17813872-17817900 GCF_001649575.2 Kryptolebias marmoratus
CCATCCTCCTCCTCCTCCCCATCCAGCCGGGACGGTCCGTCTCTGTGTGACAGCGGGGAGGTTTCGGGGGGTGGGTGGGGGCGCGCTGGGCCGGTTGGTAGGACGTGTCTCTCTCACGCGCGCGTTGTCTCATAAAGATCGCCCCATCCTGCCCCCGATGAGAGAGTCGACTGAAGAAGAACACGGGGCTGTCTGTACCCCTGTCCCCCCACCATCTCACAGACACCCCACCCCACCCCACTCATCGGAAGAGACTCCTCGCTTGCGGTAAATTTTAAAGTGACAGGGGCCCGGGGTTGGAGAGGGTGAGCGGGGTCAGGGAGAGGTCGCGATGGGGGGGCTTCTAAAAGGGATGAACTGCACACACACACACACATATGCGCGCAGCACACTTCAATGCAGGTTTTTACCATCCACGTGTTCCTTTTACTTTTTTCTCCGTCTTTTCTTTACAAATCCCTCCTGAAACATTTTAGGTTGTTGCCTTACCTCCGAACCCAAAGGTTTCCCTTCCCTCCTTGTTTAGGTTTTGAAATTTATTAACACCATTTGTTTTAAGAACAGTAAAAATAGTAAATAAAGGACAGAGCTAAGACCAAAAACCAACTTAGCAGTTTAACCACATCTGACTCCTTCTGGAAACTCCTTACTTTAGACAATTAAAAGTTCAGAGACACTGACACTGACACCAAAATGAAGCTGCAATTTCCCTCCTTTTACCTCCTTTGCAGTAAAACTAAGAGTCAAGCCAATAAACATTTTAAATGTGGCTTTTTTGTTGTTGTTTTGTTCTCCTGCTCCGCACAATATTAAATCTTCCGGAAACATTTTTTTTACCTGAAACTCTAGACCTCAAACGTTTGTTTTCTTGCTCTAATTCACCTGCCTTTTACAACTGAATGCCTTTTTATTTTGATGAACAATAATAAAACTAATGAAAATAATAAAACTCAACTGATTTTTTTTTATGTCAGGGGAGTAAATCAGTGCTATAAACCTAAATCTTCCTGTTGAAGAACTGTAAGAAACTCCATATAGTTTGAGACTTTGATCTATTTACCTATATATTAAAAAATAAATAAAAAAAACAGGGAAGTTCCTCCATAATTCAACCTTTCTGCTGTTCAAACATGTTAAATTTTGTTTTGGAAACTCGTCAGTTTTCTTCCTTCAAAAAGAAACAAACCATTGTTTAAAACAATATCCAAATTTTATGTAAAAAATTATCCATGCCTGTTATTTTTCATCCTGCCTGCACCTGCTCTGCACACAAACACACACACAAAGGCCACATATTTTATTTGCTGATTGTTTCTACTTAAACTCAGGAGTTTCAAACTGAGACATCCCTGATGTGAACGAAGTTTATTAAGCAGCTCGTAAAGCCAGAGAGGACAGAGAGGGGGTGGGGGATGCCGTGCTCTTGGCTGATGAGAGCAGATGATGATGATGGATAACTCCTCACTCTGCGACATTGACCTTCCATCCCAGATAATGCCCATTGTTTTCGCGGAATCGCGGAGCAAATGTGCAGGAAGGGCAGGAAAAATCATGTGTAAATAAGGCAGGACCCCGCCACCGATTCCCATCGCGCCGCGCTCCTTGAAAACCACAGGAGAAGCCCCCCTCCTGCCCACCCTGCTCCACCCTGGTCATTGATTTCCTGCCTCTGCTCGACTTGTCCATTGTTGGAAGCCTTTTTAATTTAGCCATAAATTGGGAAAGCTCAAGTCGAATGAGCTGTTCTATTTTCTTCCTGTCAGGATGAGGGATTTGTTTTATGATGCATTGTGTATTAAATACAAGTAATCTGGGAAAGTGATTGCTCCGCGAGCCTCTCCGGGTCTGATCGAGGATCTGGAGCAGTTTGAGATTTTTCTTTTTCTTTTTTTTTTTTCCTGAAAACGAAGAAATATCTGGGGTTAAAAAAAGAGGAAAAACGCACAGGATTTTTGTATCACGGGGGGTAAAAGAGGGGCTGGACCCCCTTTAGACCAGACCTGGGCCCCGCCGCTGAGGCGAAGCTGTACTTCTTTATTCAGCCAGGAGATGGCGTGATGAGCTGAATGGAACTTTTGCCATTTCAGGGCAGAATGTGATGCTTTAAAATATTTATGAATTCAATTTGTTGCTGATGTGAAACATTGTCATCACCCCAAAAAAAAAAAAAAAAAAAGTAATCATAAAAAATAAAAAAAGCTGCATGAATCGAGGAAACAGAAGGCAAATTTATGACCTAAATATCTATTTATGATCAGCAGTTGCCCTATTTTATTACCAGACTTGTAACTGAGAGTTCAAAGGAGCAGATATTTTTTACACAAAGTTGAGTGGACTCACCCCAAAACCAAAACAAAACAAAACAAAACAAAACAAAACAAAAAAACGATTAAAAATCCTATTGTTTGTGCTCTTTTTCGCTCCATATCTCAGCTTCAACAGTGAAAACCCTCTGATTTATTAGAAAAAAATCACCCATTTCTTTTCCCGTTTGTGTTAAATGCATTGCGAAACATCTACAATAAGGCGTCAAATTGCCAGATGGAACATGAAAGATGCAGCTGTTCTGTGCGCTTGAATATGTAATGATCACCTGAACTGGAAGGCTCTTGAAGACCGACGGGGGTGAATATAAAACACTTGTTCGTTTAATAAGCCAGGAGAGTTATTTGCAATGCGTCGGCTCTAATTCATATTTTGTTTGAGCTTTTCGCCATAAACAGTGTTCCCATAGATGAAATGGATGTGTTTTATCTGAATTATGCCCGTTGCCTTTTGTCAGAACCATTGTGACATGCTAAAGAGCGGCGTGGAAAAGCTGTTTATCAACAAATTACAAACCCAACAGGCTTCAGGGCGCGTTAAGCTCTGACTGTATCGTGCCACACAGCATTTCATACTTGTTTAGGAGACTCTTGCAACGTGCAGCACGCCGAGGCTTTAAAGTGCTGTGAAATTTTTCCAGATAGGGTTGAGTTGCTTAAATGGGCCTTTGCTTGTTTCACTCGCGGCTTTTTTTTGTTTTGTTTTGTGTTCATTTTAGGCGCACAGTCACGCAAAAAAACAATTCATACATGAGCATTTTTATGATCAAATAGTTTCAGTTTTGACTTGATCTGAGGTTCAGCTCCCCTGGCCAACACTTTTAATCCTTTTGGGCAAGCTCTACGGCAATGAAGGGCCTAGCATTCCTTGGCTGAATACATATCGGCCACCGTCTTTCATGGCTGAGTTATTTTTTTTCAAACTAAGATCATCAAATGTTTTGAAATGAGGGAGTTATACCTGTTTTGGTCAAACACTGAAATCTCACATGATCTGTTAGGATGTGTTGTAACTGTGAATGATTCTCAGCTACTACCACATCAAGATTTTAGATCAATAGCTGTAAAATTGACTGACCTATAGCCACTTCTGTGTTTGCTCAGGTCAATTGCCTGTGGTGGCCATCTTGAATCCCCTTGACTCCAAACATTAATCAGTTGTAGATGTACATCCAGTGATTATTCTCTGAGAGTTTAATTAAAATCCGTCCAGTGGTTCACGAGATATTTTGCCAACAGACAGACAAAGAAACAGAAACAGGGGAACGGGGAGAAACATCATCGCCTCCCTTTTGGCGGTGGGCAGCAATAATCAGCTGGAGTGCAAAGTGATTTTGGAGTTTGCTGCACACTCCACAGCTTATGTGAAGTCAGATGGGACAAGCTGGAGAATAGAGAGGGGGTTCCCGTGTGGGTTGCAAACTGACCTTAACCCAGTGAGCTGCTGCAGGGCCTGTGTATACCGCTGCAGCTGAGGGGGCCACATGGAAACACTGGGAAGGCCTGTGCCGTGCGCATTCCAGCACATCCTCCAGAAGAGTGGAAGGGGGGGAAGAAGGAGAGAGCAGAGAAAGAAAATATCGCCGCCAAATCCACATGAAATAGTTCTACCATTCATTTCCAGACCTCCTATTGACACAGACGAAAAGCTGCATTAAGTCTCCATCATGAGTTTGTATATATACGTCCCCCCCCCCCCCCCCC